>NC_061510.1:70247007-70475965 GCF_022539505.1 Lolium rigidum | reverse complement strand
AAAGGAAGATGAAGTTTCAGCGGTTGCTTTCAACTTATAACATGTATATCTCATGGATAATTGTCAATGCAAAGCAATATAACAAATGCAATATGCAAATATGTAAGAATCAATGCACAGTTCACACAAGTGTTTGCTTCTTGAGATGGAGAGAAATAGGTGAACTGACTCAACAATGAAAGTAAAAGAATGGTCCTTCAAAGAGGGAAGTATCGATTTCTATATTTGTGCTAGAGCTTTGATTTTGAAAACATAAAGAGAGCATAAAAATAAAGTTTTGAGAGGTGTATGTTGTTGTCAACGAATGGTAGCGGGTACTCTAACCCCCTTGCCGTACAAACCTTCAAAGAGCGGCTCCCATTTTATTTTATTTTTGGATGGCACTCCTTCCAACCTTTCTTTCACAAACCATGGCTAACCGAACCTCGGGTGCCTGCCAACAATCTCATACCATGAAGGAGTGCCTTTTTATTTTAGTTTTATTATGATGACACTCCTCCCAACCTTTGCTTACACAAGCCATGGCTAACCGAATCTTCCGGTGCCGTCCAACAATCACATACCATGGAGGAGTGTCTATTTTTGTTAATTAATTTGGGACTGGGAATCCCATTGCCAGCTCTTTTTGCAAAATTATTGGATAAGCGGATGAAGCCACTAGTCCATTGGTGAAAGTTGCCCAACAAGATTGAAAGATAAACACCACATACTTCCTCATGAGCTATAAAACATTGACACAAATCAGAGGTGATAAATTTTGAATTGTTTAAAGGTAGCACTCAAGCAATTTACTTTGGAATGGAAGGAAATACCATGTAGTAGGTAGGTATGGTGGACACAAATGGCATAGTGGTTGGCTCAAGTATTTGGATGCATGAGAAGTATTCCCTCTCGATACAAGGTTTAGGCTAGCAAGGCTTATTTGAAACAAACACAAGGATGAACTGGTGCAGCAAAACTCACATAAAAGACATATTGAAAACATTATAAGACTCTACACCGTCTTCCTTGTTGTTCAAAACTCAATACTAGAAATTATCTAGACTTTAGAGAGACCAATTATGCAAACCAAATTTTAGCATGCTCTATGTATTCTTCACTAATAGATGCAAAGTATATGATGCAAGAGCTTAAACATGAGCACAACAATTGCCAAGTATCACATTACCCAAGACATTATAGCAATTACTACATGTATCATTTTCCAATTCCAACCATATAACAATTTAACGAAGAGGAAACTTCGCCATGAATATTATGAGCTAAGAACGCATGTTTTCATATGAACCAGCGGAGCGTGTCTCTCTCCCACACAAGCATGATGTAATCCAATTTATTCAAACAAAAACAAAAACAAAAGCACACAGACGCTCCAAGTAAAGCACATAAGATGTGACCGAATAAAAATATAGTTTCAAGAGAAGGAACCCGATAATTTATCGATGAAGAAGGGGATGCCTTGGGCATCCCCAAGCTTAGACGCTTGAGTCTTCTTGATATATGCAGGGATGAACCACCGGGGCATCCCCAAGCTTAGACTTTTCACTCTTCTTGATCGTAGTATATCATCCTCCTCTCTTGACCCTTGAAAACTTCCTCCACACCAAACTCGAAACAACTCATTAGAGGGTTAGTGGACAATAAAAATTAACATGTTCAGAGGTGACACAATCATTCTTAACACTTCTGGACATTGCATAAAGCTACTGGACATTAATGGATCAAAGAAATTCATCCAACATAGCAAAAGAGGCAATGCGAAATAAAAGGCAGAATCTGTCAAAACAGAACAGTCCGTAAAGATGGATTTTATTAGGCCACCAGACTTGCTCAAATGAAAATGCTCAAATTGAATGAAAGTTGCGTACATATCTGAGGATCACTCACGTAAATTGGCATAATTTTCTGAGTTACCTACAGAGAATTAGACCCAGATTCGTGACAGCAAAGAAATCTGTTTCTGCGCAGTAATCCAAATCTAGTACTTACTTTACTATCAAAGACTTTACTTGGCACAACAAAACACAAAACTAAGATAAGGAGAGGTTGCTACAGTAGTAAACAACTTCCAAGACACAAATATAAAACAAAGTACTGTAGCAAAATAACACATGGGTTATCTCCCAAGAAGTTCTTTCTTTTTAGCCATTAAGATGGGCTCAAGCAGCTTTAATGATGCACTCGGCAAGAAATAGTATTTGAAGCAAAAGAGAGCATCAAGAGGCAAATTCAAAACACATTTAAGTCTAACATGCTTCCTATGCATAGGAATCTTGTAAATAAACAAGTTCATGAAGAGTAAAGTAACAAGCATAGGAAGATAAAACAAGTGTAGCTTCAAAAATTTCAGCACATAGAGAGGCATTTTAGTAACATGAAAATTTCTACAACCATATTTTCCTCTCTCATAATAACTTTCAGTAGCAACATGAGCAAACTCAACAATATAACTATCACATAAAGCATTCTTATCATGAGTCTCATGCATAAAATTATTACTCTCCACATAAGCATAGTCAAATTTATTAGTTGTAGTGGGAGCAAATTCAACAAAGTAGCTATCATTATTATTCTCATCAAGTGTAGGAGGCATAGTATAATCACAACAAAATTTACTCTCCATAGTAGGTGGCGCCAAAAGACCACTATTATAATCATCACAAATAGGAGGCAAAGTATCATCAAAGAAAATTTTCTCCTCAATGCTTGGGGGACTAAAAATATCATGAAAACCAGCTTCCCCAAGCTTAGAACTTTCTATATTATTGTCAACAATGGTGTTCAAAGCGTTCATACTAATATTACTACCGAGCATGCAAAGAAGATTTCATAGGTTTTTTAATTTTCGCATCAAACAATCCATGTTTTAAATCAGGAAATAGAATAAGAAGCTCACTCTTGTACATTATGCCAAACTAGTGTAAACAAGAAACAACAAGATGCAATTGCAGGATCTAAAGGAAATAGCTTTGAGCACACACACAACGGCGCCGTAAAAATACTTTACCCGGGACCGTAGTATGAGAGCCTTTTACCTTTCCTCCCCGGCAACGGCGCCGTAAAAGTGCTTGATGTCTACGGGAGCTTCTATTCTTGTAGACAGTGTTGGGCCTCCAAGAGCGTAGGTTTGTAGAACAGCAGCAAGTTTCCCTTAAGTGGATACCCAAGGTTTATCGAACTCAGGGAGGAAGAGGTCAAAGATATCCCTCTCATGCAACCCCGCAACCACAAAGCAAGAAGTCTCTTGTGTCCCCAACACACCTAATAGGTGCACTAGTTCGGCGAAGAGATAGTGAAATACAGGTGGTATGAATAAGTAGTAGCAACAGACACTCGAACGAGTGCTTTGCTGTCCAGGACAGTAAACAAGCAGTAGTAACGCAGACAGTAGTAACGCAATGAAAGCAAGTAAACAAGCAGCAATAGCAGTATTTAGGAACAAGGCCTAGGGATTACACTTTCACTAGTGGACACTCTCAACATTGATCACATAATGTAACGTATAAATGCATACTCTACACTTTTGTTGGATGATGAACACATTGCGTAGGATTACACGAACCCTCAATGCCGGAGTTAACAAGCTCCACAATAATGCTCATGTTTTAGTAACCTTTAGTGTAAGATAGATCAACGAGACTAAACCAAGTACTAGCATAGCATGCACACTCGTCACCTTCATGCATATGTAGGAGGAATAGATCACATCAATATTATCATAGCAATAGTTAACTTCGCAATCTACAAGAGATCATGATCATAGCATAAACCAAGTACTAACAGTGCAGGAGGAATAAACTACTTTAATAACAAATCACTAGAGTAGCACATAGATAAATTGTGATACAAAACATGTTGCAATCATAAAGAGATATAAATAAGCACCTCACTATGCCATTCAACATTGAGTAAGTATTCTGTGAAATATGGCCTAAGAGACCCACACGGTGCACACACTCGTCACCTTTACACACGTGGGACAAGGAGTCTCCGGAGATCACATAAGTAAAACTCACTTGACTAGCATAATGACATCTAGATTACAAGCATCATCATATGAATCTCAATCATGTAAGGCAGCTCATGAGATTATTGTATTGAAGCACATAGGAGAGAGATGAACCACATAGCTACCGGTACAGCCCCGAGCCTCGATGGAGAACTACTCCCTCCTCATGGGAGCAGCAGCGGTGATGAAGATGGCGGTGGAGATGGCAGCGGTGCCGATGGAGAAGCCTTCCGGGGGCACTTCCCCGCTCCGGCAGGGTGCCGGAACAGAGACTCCTGTCCCCAGATCTTGGCTTCGCGATGGCGGCGGCTCCGGAAGGTTTCGTGGTTTTCGTCGAACGCCCCGAGGTTTTTAGGTCGTGGGCTTTATATAGGCGGAGAGGCGGCGCAGGAGGGCTTCCGGGGGGCCCACACCCTAGGGGGCGCCCCCTTGGCCGCGCCGGGGTGTGGTGTGGTGGCCCCTGCCCCCTTCTCCGGCGGTTCTCGTGTGTTCCGGATGCTTCCGGTAAAATAGGAACCCGGGCGTTGATTTCGTCCGATTCCGAGAATATTTCGTTACTAGGATTTCGAAACCAAAAACAGCAGAAAAACAGGAACTGGCACTTCGGCATCTTGTTAATAGGTTAGTTCCAGAAAATGCACGAATATGACATAAAGTGTGCATATAACATGTAGATAACATCAATAATGTGGCATGGAACACAAGAAATTATCGATACGTTGGAGACGTATCAATAATTTCTATGCAAGACTTTCTTTTCAGGATAAGACCTTGCTGGATACTACTTGTTCTGGATCATTCACGCACAAGAAAGAAGAGTTTAAAAGGGACCTTCTTGATCGGATTAAGGAGAACGCTGAAGATTGGGAGAACGACAAAAGTAAAGAGTCAGGTATAAATTATGATTATGAATGCATTGAAACTTTTATGGGTACCGATAAATTTCGAAATATGAGTGCTACTTATGGTCTTGACTCTCAAGTTGCTGCAAATCTTTATATAGCCTTTGCTTCCCATTTTGAATTGCCTAAAAAGAATTTTGATAAGTATCATGAACCTTTTAAAGAGGCTTGCATGAAGAATGAAATTGTTGTTAATTATTGCAATAAGCATGCTCAAACTCCTAAGAATGCTATTTCCTATAAGCATGTTAATTTTTGTGGAATACATAGACCTTGTGGAATTAATCAAATCAAAGATGAATATTGTATCCATCATGCTAATGAAAAAACTAGAAAGTGGTTTAGGGCTCTAGATGATATTGGTAAAAAAGTTTGTGCCCTCTATCCTTTTATTTGTGAAGTTTGCCATGAAGTGGGTCATTTTAATTTTCAATGCCCCTCCAATGATAATTTGAACCCAATGAGTGCTGCAAATTTGTATTGTGATGATGAAATTACTCCTAATCAACATGATGAACTTACTTTATTTTTGGGGTGTGAAGAACTCGTCGAGAAAAATCTCTTTGTTACATATGAGTGATCTTGATATTGATGATGTCCTGCATGGGTGTTTTTCTTATTGCATTGATAATAGCCATACAAATACTTACATACAAAATATTTTAGAAGATGACACCTTGCCAAAATATGATAGGACCGCTGTGTGTTTTCAACTAATTAATGAAAAGGAGGGATCCTCCCAAGTTTCTTCTATTGTTTCTGAAAGTAAATCAGGTTATGCGGACAAGCCACCCTTCAAGCCTCTTCCTCCTAAAGAAGGGAACGAGGAGAAGGAAGAGAAGAAGAAGAAGAAGAAGAAGAAGAAGAAGAAGAAGAAGAAGAAGAAGGGAACGAAGAAGAAGAAGAAGAAGAAGAAGAAGGAGAATAAAAAGAAAGAGGTAACGGCGTATCCCCGCGTGAATGAGATAACGCTAGGTAACCGTAAGTATGTTGCTCCTAATGATTATTGTGATAATGAATCTGAATACGATGATCTTCCTATGCCCTTTACATACATTAGCGATCATGATTTGAATGAGCACACTACTTTTGATATTACAAATCTCTGGGAAACTAATTCTGAAATTGATGATAATAATTGCCATAGTGTCAGTACTATCCATGTTCCTCCCATAATGATATAGAAAGCTCTAAGCTTGGGGAAGAGGTGTTTGAAAATCCTTTAGCTACTGGTCATTATGTTCTTGATACATCTCCTTCTAATAACAATGATGGTGTGGACACAGATAAACCGACTGTGAAAGATAACTATTCTATTTCCTATGATGATATTGTGCCCCCGATCTCTGATGATTATTATAAAGAATGCTATGATATAGGTTCTAACTATCCTTATGAAACTTTTCATAGTCATGATTGGATTACCAAAAACAATTCCCTTAATATGCAATTTGTTTACCATGTTCAAATTCTTGATAATAATCTTACTCCAATTACTATTAATGAGAATAACTCTTCTTATGCCAAATTTAATGATACTTCTATGCATATGAACCATGATAAGAATGTTTTAAGTGATGGGTATATTGTGGATTTCATCAATGATGCTACTGAAAGTTATTATGAGAGAGGGAAATATGGTTATATGCATTTCAATAATATTAAGTTTCCCCTCTCTATGTTGAGAATCTTGAAGTTACTTTTGTTTTATCCTCTTATGCTTGTCACTTTGTTCTTCATGAATTCATTTGTGTACAAGATGCCTCTTCATAGGAAGCATGTTAGACTTAAATGTGTTTTGAATTTGCCTCTTGATGCTCTCTTTTGCTTCAAATACTATTTCTTGCAAGTGCATCATTAAAACTCGCTGAGCCCATCTTAACGGCTATAAAGAAAGAACTTCTTGGGAGATAACCCATGTGTTATTTTGCTACAGTACTTTGTTTTATATTTGTGTTTTGGAAGTTGTTTACTACTGTAGCAACCTCTCCTTATCTTAGTTTTGTGTTTTGTTGTGCCAAGTAAAGTCTTTGATAGTAAAGTAAGTACTAGATTTGGATTACTGCGCAGAAACAGATTTCTTTGCTGTCACGAATCTGGGTCTAATTCTCTGCAGGTAACTCAGAAAATTAAGCCAATTTACGTGAGTGATATTCAGATATGTACGCAACTTTCATTCAATTTGGGAATTTTCATTTGAGCAAGTCTGGTGCCCTTTTAAAATTCGTCTTTACGGACTGTTCTGTTTTGACAGATTCTGCCTTTTATTTCGCATTGCTTCTTTTTGCTATGTGGGATGGATTTCTTTGTTCCATTGACTTCCAGTAGCTTTGGGAAATGTCCAGAAGTGTTAAGAATGATTGTGTCACCTCTGAACATGTGAGTTTTTGATTATGCACTAACCCTCTAATGAGTTTGTTTTGAGTTTGGTGTGGAGGAAGTTTTCAAGGGTCAAGAGAGGAGGATGATATGCTATGATCAAGAAGAGTGAAGGCTCTAAGCTTGGGGATGCCCCGGTGGTTCACCCCTGCATATTTCAAGAAGACTCAAGCGTCTAAGCTTGGGGATGCCCAAGGCATCCCCTTCTTCATCGACAAATTATCAAGTTCCTTCTCTTGAAACTATATTTTTATTCGGTCACATCTTATGTACTTTACTTGGAGCGTCTCGTATGTTTCTTGTTTTTGTTTTTGTTTGAATAAATGCTTGTGTGGGAGAGAGACACGCTCCGCTGGTTCGTATGAACACATGTGTTCTTAGCTTTTAATTTTCATGGCGAAGGATGAAACTGCTTCGTTAATTGTTATATGGTTGGAAACGGAAAATGCTACATGTAGTAACTGGTATGATGTCTTGAAAAACTTGATACTTGGCAATTTTTGTGCTCATGTTTAAGCTCTTCCATCATATACTTTGCACCTATTAGTGAAGAAATACATAGAGCTTGTTAAAATTTGGTTTGCATGAGTGGTTTCTCTAGAGTCTAGATATTTTCTAGTGAGGTGTTTGAACAACAGGGAAGACAATGTATAGTCTTATAATGCTTGTAATATGTCTTTTATATAAGTTTTGATGTACTAGTTTATGCTTGTGTTTGCTTCAAACAACCTTGCTAGCCTAAGCCTTGTATCGAGAGGGAGTACTTCTCATGCATCCAAAATCCTTGAGCCAACCACTATGCCATTTGTGTCCACCATACCTACCTACTACATGGTATTTATCCACCATTCCAAAGTAAATTGCTTGAGTGCTACCTTTAAAATTCCATCATTCACCTTTGCAATATATAGCTCATGGGACAAATAGCTTAAAAACTATTGTGGTATTGAATATGTACTTATGCACTTTATCTCTTATTAAGTTGCTCGTTGTGCGATAACCATGCTTCTGGGGACGCCATCAACTACTCTTTGTTGAAAATCATGTGAGTTGCTATGCATGTTCGTCTTGTCTGAAGTAAGGGCGATCTACCACTTTATGGTTGGAGCATACATATTGTTAGAGAAGAACATTGGGCCGCTAACTAAAGCCATGATTCATGGTGGAAGTTTCAGTTTTGGACATATATCCTCAATCTCATATGAGAATAATAATTGTTGCCACATGCTTATGCATTAAAGAGGAGTCCATTATCTGTTGTCCATGTTGTCCCGGTATGGATGTCTAAGTTGAGAATAATCAAAAGCGAGAAATCCAAAATGCGAGCTTTCTCCTTAGACCTTTGTACAAGCGGCATGGAGGTACCCCATTGTGACACTTGGTTAAAACATGTGTATTGCGATGATCCGGTAGTCCAAGCTAATTAGGACAAGGTGCGGGCACTATTAGTATAATATGCATGAGGCTTGCAACTTGTAAGATATAATTTACATGATACATATGCTTTATTACTACCGTTGACAAAATTGTTTCTTGCTTTCAAAACCAAAGCTCTAGCACAAATATAGCAATCAATGCTTCCCTCTGCGAAGGGCCATTCTTTTACTTTTATGTTGAGTCAGTTTACCAATTTCTCTCTATCTTAGAAGCAAACACTTGTGATTAACTGTGCATTGATTCTTACATACTTGCATATTATACTTGTTATATTGCTTTGCATTGACATTTATCCATGAGATATACATGTTACAAGTTGAAAGCAACCGCTGAAACTTAATCTTCCATTGTGTTGCTTCAATGTCTTTACTTTGAATTTATTGCTTTATGAGTTAACTCTTATGCAAGACTTATTGATGCGTACTATTCATGAAAAGTCTTTGCTATATGATTCAATTGTTTACTCATTGCATTAACATTACTTCGAATCGCTGCATTCATCTCATATGCTTCACAATAGTATGATTAAGATTATGTTGGTAGCATGTCACTTCAGAAATTATCTTTTATCGTTTACCTACTCGAGGACGAGTAGGAACTAAGCTTGGGGATGCTGATACGTCTCCAACGTATCTATAATTTCTGATGTTCAATGCTTGTTTTATGACAATACCGACATGTTTTGTTCACACTTTATGTCATTATTATGCGTTTTCCGGAACTAACCTATTGACGAGATGCCGAAAGGCTAGTTGTTGTTTTCTTCTGTTTTTGGTTCCAGAAAGGCTGTTCGGGCAATATTCTCGGAATTGGACGAAATCAACGCCAAACCTCCTATTTTTCCCGGAAGGCTCCAGAACACCGAAGAAGAGTCGGAGAGGGGCTAGGGGGCCCCCACACCATAGGGCCGCGCGGGCTGGCCTCTGGCCGCGCCGGCCTATGGTGGGGCCACCCTGTCAGCCCTCCTGCGCCGCCTCTTCGCCTATATAACCCCTTTCGACCTAAAAACGCAGTACCTCTTGATGAAACTCCAGAAAGACTCCAGGGGCGCCGCCACATCGCGAAACTCCAATTCGGGGGATAGAAGTCTCTGTTCCGGCACTCTGCCGGGACGGGGAATTGCCCCCGGAGCCATCTCCACCGCCGTCTTCACCGCCATCTTCACCTCCATCGCTGCCTCCATGATGAGGAGGGAGTAATCCACCCCCGAGGCTGAGGGCTCCGCTGTAGCTATGTGGTTCATCTCTCTCCCATGTACCTCAATACAATAATCTCATGAGCCGCTTTACATGATTGAGATTCATATGAGTTTTGTATCACTACTATTCTATGTGCTACTCTAGTGATGTTATTAAAGTAGTTTTATTCCTCCTGCATGGTGTAATGGTGACAGTGGTGTGCATCCGTGTTAGTACTTGGCGTAGGCTATGATTGTGATCTCTTGTAGATTATGAAGTTAACTATTGCTATGATGGTATTGATGTGATCTATTCCTCCTACATAGTGTGATGGTGACAGTGTGCATGCTATGTTAGTACTCGGTGTAATTGTGTTGATCTATCTTGCACTCTAAGGTTATTTAAATATGAACATTGAATATTGTGGAGCTTGTTAACTCCGGCATTGAGGGTTCGTGTAATCCTACACAATTAGTGGTGTTCATCATCCAACAAGAGGGTGTAGAGTAGTCCTATTATGTGATCATTGTTGAGAGTGTCCACTAGTGAAAGCGAGGATCCCTAGGCCTTGCTTCCAAGCATCGAATCTCCGTTTGTTTACTGTTTTGTTGCATGTTTACTCGCTGCCATATTTTATTCAGATTACTATTACCACTCATCCTCATCCATATTACTTGCATCTCACTATCTCTTCGCCGAACTAGTGCACCTTTACATCCGACAAGTGTATTAGGTGTGTTGGGGACACAAGAGACTTCTTGCTTTGTGGTTGCAGGGTTGCTTGAGAGGGATATCTTTGACCTCTTCCTCCCCGAGATCGATAAACCTTGGGTGATCCACTTAAGGGAAACTTGCTGCTGTTCTACAAACCTCTGCTCTTGGAGGCCCAACACTGTCTACAAGAATAGAAGCTCCCGTAGACATCACATGTCACTTCAGAAATTATCCTTGTTATCGTTTACCTACTCGAGGGCGAGTAGGAACTAAGCTTGGGGATGCTTGATACGTCTCAAACGTATCTATAATTTCTTATGTTCCATGCTATTTTTATGATGATACTCACATGTTTTATACACATTATATGTCATTATTATGCATTTTCCGGCACTAACCTATTGACGAGATGCCGAAGAGCCGATTGCTTGTTTTCTGCTGTTTTTGGTTTCAGAAATCCTACAAAGGAAATATTCTCGGAATTGGACGAAATTTACGCCCAGGGTCTTATTTTTCCACGAAGCTTCCAGAAGACCGAAAGGGAAACGAAGTGGGGCAACAAGGCGTCGACACAACAGGGCGGCGCGGCCCAGGCCTTGGCCGCGCGGCCCTGGCGTGTGGGGCCCTCGTGTCGCCCCTAAATCTACCCTTCCGCCTACTTAAAGCCTTCGTCGCGAAACCCTCTGTACCGAGAGCCACGATACGGAAAACCTTCCTGAGACGCAGCCGCCGCCAATCCCATCTCGGGGGATTCAGGAGATCGCCTCCGGCACCCTGCCGGAGAGGGGAATCATCTCCCGGAGGACTCTTCATCGCCATGATCGCCTCCGGATCGATGTGTGAGTAGTTCACCCCCGGACTATGGGTCCATAGCAGTAGCTAGATGGTCGTCTTCTCCTCATTGTGCTATCATGTTAGATCTTGTGAGCTGCCTATCATGATCAAGATCGTCTATTTGTAATGCTACATGTTGTGTTTGTTGGGATCCGATGAATATTGAATACTATGTCAAGTTGATTATCAATCTATCATATATGTGTTGTTTATGTTCTTGCATGCTCTCTGTTGCTAGTAGAGGCTCTGGCCAAGTTGAGACTTGTAACTCCAAGAGGGAGTATTTATGCTCGATAGTGGGTTCATGCCTCCATTGAATCTGGGAGAGTGATAGAAAGTTCTAAGGTTGTGGATGTGTTGTTGCCACTAGGGATAAAACATCGATGCTTTGTCTAAGGATATTTGTGTTGATTACATTACACACCATACTTAATGCAATTGTTTGTTGCTTGCAACTTAATACCGGAAGGGGTTCGGATGATAACCTGAAAGTGGACTATTTAGGCATAGATGCATGCTGGATAGCGGTCTATGTACTTTGTCGTAATGCCCTGATTAAATCTCATAGTACTCATCATGATATATGTATGTGTATTGGTATGCCTTCTTTATTTGTCAATTGCCCAACTGTAATTTGTTCACCCAACATGCTATTTATCTTATGGGAGAGACACCACTAGTGAACTGCGTACCCCGGTCCATTCTTTACATCTGAAATACAATCTACTGCAATTGTTCTTTACTGTTCTTCGCAAACAAACATCATCTTCCACACTATACATCTAATTCTTTGTTTACGAAGCAAGCCGGTGAGATTGACAACCTCACTCGTTACGTTGGGGCAAAGTACTTTGATTGTGTTGTGCAGGTTCCACATTGGCGCCAGAATCCCTGGTGTTGCGCCGCACTACACTCCGTCACCAACGACCTTCACGTGATCCTTGACTCCTACTGGTTCGATAAACCTTGGTTTCATACTGAGGGAAACTTGCTGCTATACGCATCACACCTTCCACTTGGGGTTCCCAACGGGCGTGTGCTTTGCGCGTATCAGGGTCCACGGTTCACTAGTGGTGTCTCTCCGATAAGATAACTAGCATGTTGGGTGAACAAATTACAGTTGGGCAATTGACAAATAGAGATGCACATACATATATCATGATGACTACTATGAGATTTAATCAGGGCATTACGACAAAGTACATAGACCGCTATCCAGCATGCATCTATGCCTAAATAGTCCACCTTCGGGTTAGCATCCGCACCCCTCCAAGTATTAAGTTGCAAACAACATACAATTGCATTAAGTATGATGCGTAATGTAATCAACACAAATATCCTTAGACAAAGCATTGATGTTTTATCCCTAGTGGAAACAGCACATCCACAACCTTAGAACTTTCTCATCACCGTCCCGTATGCAATGGAGGCATGAACCCACTATCGAGCATAAATACTCCCTCTTGGAGTTACAAGTATCAACTTGGCCGCAGCCTCTACTAGCAACGGAGAGCATGCAAGAACCTAAACAACACATATATGATAGATTGATAATCAACTTGACATAGTATTCAATATTCATCGGATCCCAACAAACACAACATGTAGCATTACAAATAGACGATCTTGATCATGATAGGCAGCTCATAAGATCTAACATGATAGCACAATGAGGAGAAGACAACCATCTAGCTACTGCTATGGACCCATAGTCCAAGGATGAACTACTCACGCATCAATCCGGAGGCGATCATGGTGATGAAGAGTCCTCCGGGAGATGATTCCCCTCTCCGGCAGGGTGCCGGAGGCGATCTTTTGAATCCCCCGAGATGGGATTGGCGGCAGCGGCGTCTCTGGAAGTATTTCCGTATCGTGGCTCTCGGTACAGGGGTTTTCGCGACGAAGGCTTTAAGTAGGTGGAAGGGTAGGGTTGGAGGCGGCGCGGGGACCCCACACCATAGGCCGGCGTGGGCCCCATGCTGGCCGCGCCGCCCTATGGGTAGGGGCCCTCGTGGCCCCACTTCGTATCCCCTCCGGTCTTCTGGAAGCTTCGTGGAAAAATAAGACCCTGGACGTTGATTTCGTCCAATTCCGAGAATATTTCCTTTGTAGGATTTCTGAAACCAAAAACAGCAGAAAACAACAACTGGCTCTTCGGCATCTCGTCAATAGGTTAGTGCCGGAAAATGCATAATAATGATGTAAAGTATGTATAAAACATGTGAGTATTGTCATAAAAGTAGCATGGAACATAAGAAATTATAGATACGTTTGAGACGTATCAGGGGGCTTTAGCACCGGTTCATGTCACGAACCGGTGCTAATATTTTCCTTTAACACCGATTCGTGTCACGAACTGGTGCTAATGTTTTACTTTAACTAATGGTTTCGCGGCAGCCACGTGCCTGGTGACAAACCTTTAGCATCGGTTCGTGTCACGAACCGGTGCTAAAGATCTCGCACTAATCGGTGCTAATACTCTGTTGGTCCCTTGCGACGTCCTAGCCGGACGAACCGGTGCTAATGCTCCCTTTAGTCTGGGTTAGTACCACAACCGGTGCTAATACTCTTTGGAGCAAAAAAAAACAAAATCATGTTTTCTACTAGTGCACCAAAAGAAGAATTTACAAACTAATAAAACATGGTGAATAAAAAATTCCATCTCCGGGGAAAAGGAAATCATCTCCTATTACTCCATCTATACCAGTTTATAAGTTTATTATGTGTTTCAATAAAACTTTAATTGTCAATTTAAACATGTAACATATATTTTATCTAATTAATAGTTAAAGTTTTTCTCCAGACATATAATAAGCTTATAAATCGATATGGAGGAAGTAGACAAATTCCTAATTAGGTAAGAGCAACAGCTAGTCCGCCATAGTACGTGAAGTGGGCACAGCGCAAGGGGTCACACTTCCTACTCCATTGTACATATGGTAGTACTGTAGTATCGGAGGTGGTATTTTGCTATTAAGTGTATATGTACCTATTAGGTGGGCGTCGTGGACAGAGAAAACGATGGCAGAGCTTGCACTCAACCTTCAACACTCTTCATAGCCCCCTCTACCTTTTTGGAGATGGTGTTTTGCCTCATAGGTCTAGATGCACCTATTATAAAAAAAAATAAGTTTATTTAAAAAAATTAAAAAATTGGAATAAATTATATGTGTGCATCCTCACATTCTATGTTAGCTCACAAAAGTTTGGCATGAAAAAAAATTTGTGTGCACTATGTAAAAATGATTTTAAAAGGACCAGTTAAAGGCTATTTTGGAGCGCTCGAAATTGTTTTTTTTACACTGGTCACCAAAAGTAATATTTTCCTGTTAAACTTTGTGTGCGGACATAGAATGTCTAGGTGTACCCCTTGATACTTTTCTAGAATTTTTAGATATTTTAAAATATGATTTTGAATAGTGGATGCATCTACACCTATGAGCTAAAGTAGATTTTCCTCTCCTCCCATCCTACTTTGTTTACTTTTTCTTTCTTTCTTTGAACGAGACTCTTTAGCTAAATATGTGCTTCTTGGTGTTGCCATCTCTCTCTCTCTCTCTCTTTCCCCCCTCCCTCCCCCTCTCCCTCCCCCTCTCCCTCTCCCTCTCCCTCTCCCACTCCCTCTCCCTCCCTCCCTCCCTCTCAAACGGAAATCTCCTCAGTGCCAATGTTCGCAAAGGCAATGATACGAATATCCTATGAGTTTAGAGATTAGTGATATTTATGAAAGAGATAACTTACATATCTACATTTTAATTCACAAGAACAATTTCTAGGGGGAGGGGGGCATCGCCCCCTTTCCCCCAACTAAACTCCACCACCGAAAGTATATACAACAATAATATACATTTGGACAAGGATGTGACAAGCTAAAACACATCAAATCACAGGATAAATGGGGAGCCAAATTTCCAAACCCCACCACCCACAAGCTAAAACACATCTTTCCTCGGACGCCTTCCCAAGGAAAGATGTACAACCATGTGGGTGTGGCTTGGCAACTCATTGCGCCTTTTATCATGTAGTTTGATGTGTTTTATCTTGATATCCATGTTTAGATGTATATTATTATCGTCTAAACCTCCGATGGTGTGTCTTAGTTGGGGACAAGGGGGCAGTGGCCCCTCCTTTTATAACATTTTTTTTTTCAGATGATCGTTTTACCAGAAATCCTATAGCTATACGAACATATGTGTCCTCTTACGGATCACATACATGACCCGGATACATGATTAATCGCCACGTGAGACGGTAAGCTTGGTTTATAATGAAACATTCCGTAGGTGTAGGATTTCTCATTTTTATCATAATAATATACTTCAGTTTGTGTACCTCACCTAGGATTTTGGTCCAGCTCCGACACGGGATACCTCTGTACCCATAGTGCCAATTAGTATGATTCTTTTTGGTGGATTTGAATCAATCATACATAAAAAAAGTTAGTATGATTGAATCTTTGGCCGCATGCATTGAAAAATCACCATGATTTTGGTAATTTTAAGGTGTAAAATCTCTTGTGCTGATCGAGGAGTAGGATTTCAAAATTATGAATTACTTTATTAGTGCGCTAGTGGGTGTTCATACTAAAATTATACGCAATGAAACAAATTTGTAGCACGCAAGATCACAATAAAACATCATGATGCGCTTCAATTGTGAAGATCCAAGATAAAAGTAGATCAAAACTTTATGCTGTTTTTAAAATTCTACCGAAACCAGTTTAAAGCGCACCTGCACATAATGAAACAATGTAATACCCTTTTAAACATGAAGAAACCAAATGAAATATAATCCTGGAACTTGTCTGCCCATAAACAGAACTTACTGAAACATCCTTCTGAACTAATTTACGTGGTCGTTATATCTTTCACAGGTCCAAAGAGTTTCATGCATGTTATTTCATCCTGTTCCGGAAGTTTGAAATTTAAAATTCTTAAAGTATCAAATAATGATCTTCTTAAAATATCTCATCAGGACGAACGTGAAGGTCCAAAGGCCTTTGTACATCTGACTTTATATTAGCCGGTTAAATTTTTTGAATGAAGATTAAAATCGACATTTGGGTGTGCAGCTAACACAACATATACTGTACTTGATTACTGAAGTAAGAACAGCAATTCGAGGCTGAGTTTAAGGCGAAGATCAGGACGCGCCGCCTCCCCTCGTCAGCCCCCGTGTCGTCGATCGCCGGCGTAGCACATCATCCAGCAACGCCCCAGCGGCCTTGTACGACGACCCTCCCACCTCCACCGCCCGCCGCGCGAGCTCCCCCATCTCTCCTGCCCTCCGCCTCAGCCCCTCGTCCGCCATTGCCGCGCGGACCCTCTCCGCCACCTTCTCCCTGCCCACCACCACCCCGCCCAGCTCCTCGCCTCCCCACACGTACCCCCTCTCCGCGCCGGCGCTGACGCCCGTGCCGGCGACTCCCACCACCAGCGCTTCGTTGTAGAACTGCTCCGCGAACACCGGCCACGCCACCACGGGGACTCCAGCCGACGCCGCCTCAGTCACCGCGCCCCACCCGCAGTGCGTCACGAACGCGCCCACCGCTGCATGCCTCAGCACGGCCACCTGCGGCGCCCACCCCCTGACCAGCAGCCCGCGGCCCCCCGCTGCTGCCGCCACGTCGGGGAGCGGCGGAGAGTTCTTATCCCCGATCACCCAGACGAAGTTCGCGCCGGAGTCGGCGAGTCCCATGCCGAGCTCGGCCACCTGCTCGCGCGGGAAGCGGGTGAGGCTGCCGAAGCAGACGTACACCACCGACCGGGCGGGCTTCGTGTCGAGCCAGCCCAGCACGCGCGCGGCCTCCGCGGCGGCACCCGTCTCCCCGCCTCGGCCGCGCTCTAGGACGTCGTCGCCGTCGCCGTTGACGAGGCAGACCGGCCCGACGGCGAACACCGGCTTCCCGGTGTCCTTCTCGTAGTGCTCCATGTACCTCTCCTCGAGGCCGGCGAAGGAGTTGACGACCCAGCCGGCCGTGGCGCGCTCGATGTCGAACATGCGGTTCATGAACTCCCGCGAGTCCGCGCCGGGGAGCGTCGCCTCGGCGAGCCTCGACCTGGTGAGCCGCACCGCGTCCGGGAGCCCCGGCACGAGGAACGGCTCGGTGGGCGACGCGACGCGCTCCTGCGGTGTGTGGAGGAGCAGGGACCGCTGCACCGAGAGCGCGAAGCAGCCCGTGCCGGTGAAGGCGTACCGCGGGATGCCGAGCTCGGGCGCGGCGGTGGCGGCCCACGGCAGGACGCCGTCGAACACGACCGCGTCGGCGGGGTGGCGGCGCAGGAGGTCGGCGAACAGCGGCGCGAGGAGGTCCACGGCGACGGCGAACGGGCCCGCGTCCTCGCGGGTGGGGAGGTCGTCGGCGCTCTCGTGCCCGCCCCTGAGCCCGGCTGCCTCAGCAGGCAGCCGGAGCGCGTGGACGCGGATGCGGAGGCCCGAGGCGGCCGCGCGGGCGACTGGGCCGCCGAGCCTGGCGGCGTTGGCGTGCGTGAGGACGAGGGTGGCGTCGGCGCCGCGGGACGCGAAGAGGCGGGCCAGGTCCGACATCGGCAGCGCGTGGCCCGGCGTCGGGAACGGGATGAAGTACATGCGCGGCGCCGCCTCGTCCGACGACCACATTGCGAAAGCTCGATCGGCGCCGGAGAATGTCGATGTTGTGATTGACGAACGCACGAACAGCGATCGAACACTTCTCCAGGATAATGTCACACAGATCGTTGCTAGCAAAGTAGCAAACGAATCAATATATGGGCACCTGGAAGCACAAAGATGATGCCCATACGAGAGGGCGGGAAATTCGATTTCACGCGGGCTGCGCCGCGCGGAGCTTGCTGCTCCGGTTTAAAGATTGCACGTTTGAAGTTGTAGTTGTAATGGGTACCAAACTGTGCGGTGCCTAGCAGCGACGTTGGCAGTTGTAGTCATTTTTTGAATTTTGACGCTCTTCAGTTGCGACTTGTGAGATTAAGATCAAGTCTCCATTTGATTACATCACCGTTTAAGATCTGGTAAATACTACACATCGCAATCCGATGGAAAGACAAACGAAGTCGTCGGCAAAGAAAGACATGCATACGGCGTTTCTTGGCTCACCATCACTTCTTCTAAGAGCTTAGCATTTTCAACAGATATGAAATAGGGATTTCTATTTTCGTGCCCTCCGTTTCTTAGTTGTGCTCAGTTTTCCCCAGCTTCTTAGTTTTTCCTCAGTTTTCCCCAAGACCTTGGCTGAAACCATCACAGATGCTGTAACGGCCGGTTGCCCGACGGTTGACCATTATCTTCTGACTAGTGGGGCTACGTAGAGCCCGCAAAGACACGTCAGACCATCCATTTTTGTTTGACCGTAAGCATCGATGTATCCCTGACCAAAACACGCACGAGTGGGGCTTCGGTATATCGAATGACAAGTGGGCCATGGCGCTGATTCAAGGGGCAATACACGGGTAGGAATAGATTTTTAAACGGAGCTCTACAGTGATGGCACGGAGGAGGTGGCCTGCGAGGTGCCGAGATGAGATCGACGTCCACAAAGAACTGCATGAGGCGAGACCAGACGCATTAGATAGATATGAACTAGACGCGTTTAACCATGCAAAGAAGAGAAGAAATGGTCGACGACATCGACGACTACCTCAAAACTTTGACCGACCGTGTCCGACACGAACGCGAGCAATGTAGAGAAAACTAGTGTCTCTCCTTTCCGGCGTGTATAGATGGGTGCTAGAAGAGTGTGGTGGCGAAGGGAAAGACCTCGCGGTGGTCCGTGGCGTCCAAAGCATAGCAGGGCGGCGTGGCCGTGCCCACATCGGCGTGGATGCATGTTCGGCATTGGCATCAGCATGTACGTTCGGCATTGGCCTCGGCGGTATCTCCGGTGTGTCGTTGATCGAATGAGGGGACGGGATTGAGGGTGCATCCCGACGGTGACCTAGCAGAGTGGCGTCGAGCATAGCCGTTTCGACCATGCCGATATCGGCATCGGCAAAGTTTGGAGGCTGTGGTGCTCGAATCAAGGAGGGATTTGTTTCTTGTACGCCAAAAGTGATTTGAAACAAGTTTCGTGTTGAAGGTTAGGTAACGAAAGTTTGTAACTAAGCCCAAAATTATACTAGCGCCATGGTGAGGTTCTTTTTGATAGAGCTATACGGTTGGGCAAACTTTTTTGACACTTTTTAGATAGGGTTCCTTGTTGTTACACGTATGGCATCATGTATGGCAAATTTGGGATCATTTGGAGATGTTCGAAAAAATCACTTTGCTTAAACGCATGCCGTTTCGCCTCACTGAAACCAGCTTTTCTAACAAGGTGATTTATTCTACCTCCTCTAAATGATCTCAAATTTCATACAGCTGATCTTATATACATAGATAGATAGATTGTTTCGTTTTTATATTTTTTGAACTTTTTATTTCCCTTTATAATATCCAATTGATTTTCAGGTCAAAACCTCGAAAAACAGCATCATGTATGGCATCATTTTCGCCATAAATTTCAAATTTTGTGAAACTTTCCCTTTAGATATTCCTTGTTGTTATTCCCTTATAGATATGGCATAATGTATGCCAAATTTGGTTAGGTCTCACTGAAACCAGCTTTTGTAACAAGTTAGGCTACCGTGAATAGTAATGGCTACAAGAAATCGGTGATGGTCTATCATTTTTTGCGTGAAAAGTAATGTATACAACAAATCGGTGATGGTTTATCATTTTTTGCGTGAAAAAATTAATGGCTACAACAAATCGGTGATGGTTTATCATTTGGGATTTTCGTGAAAATTAATGGCTACAACAAATCGGTGACGGTTTATCATTTTTTGCGTGAAAATTTATGGCTACAACAAATCGGTGATGGTTTATCATTTTTTGCGTGAAAAGTAATGCCTATAAGAGTTCATAATTTTTAGCACGTGAAAATAAATACAGAAAACCGCCCTTTAGCATACTTAGAGAGTGGAAGGTAACCGCCGAAAGAGAGAGAGAGGGGTTATCCTGCCCGTTAGATCATACGATCAACGGTCGGCGGGCACGATCCGCGTGACATGGGCTAGACCAATCAGGGCAATGTTGCACGTGTGAGAGAATTTGTGTAGGGAGAGGGCAAAACTGAGTAGTATCAAGAAACCAAGGGCACCTATGTAATAAACAGACTAAGGGATTCAAATATGAGATTTAAAAAATGGAAAATGCGTGTTTTGTACAATAAAACCCATCTTGACCTATCTCAAACTATTTGCAATACAAATATACATGAGTGTGAGAATTGTGGCCTCATTTAGACAAAGTATGTTTTGGGGAAAGCTGTTTTGGGAAGGGCTTATTGTGGAAAACCATGCACCTTCATAGCTACTAGGTGATTTGAGAAGGCCTTTGAGAAGTGGCAATTTGTGGTAAAACTTGATTTATCTATGACTTATCTATGTTTTGAGAACTGGCAATTTGTGTTAAAGACTCCATGAGTATGTGCCACTATTTTTCGGAATTTTTTGCACATTAAATGACTCATTTAACTAGTTAATCCCATTTGTTGACTGTCTGTTGACCAGCTACTTGAGGGTAAAACTGAGCATATTACACTAGCCAGTATTAGCACTCAAGGGGAAAACTGAGCACACAAAAAATGCTAGTATAATGCTCGAGGTTATACCTGAGTATATCTAAATTTCCAGGGTTAGACTCGAGGACGCGTGTTGCGGTGCAGAAATGAAAGACGTGCAATTGTTGACGCGTAGACGCCGGTCGCGGTGCGAAGTCGAAGACGTGCAATCGTGGACGCGTGGCGCATTGCAGAAGTCCAAGACGTGCAGACGTGCAGCGGTGGACGCGTAGGACGCGGGCCGCATTAACCACCCCTTGCATTTATAGACGCCTCCTCCCACTATCTATGTCACTCTCACTCGCCTACGCAACGCCGCCTCTCTCACGTCACATCATCTTCTCCAAAGCAAAAAACTCTCTCCCTCTCCCTCTCCTCTGTCGGCGAGATGGACAAGGAGAATGCCAATCCCATCGTCCACGGCGTCGTCGGCTCCAAGCGCGACGCCTCCCTCTTCGACGCCGTCCCCTCAACGGACGTCGCCGCCGTCCCCTCAACGGACGTCGCCGCCGCCTTCGCCGGTGCATCGGAGGCCGCCGCCGCCGGTCGCGGTCGATCCCGCCGGGATGGGACCCCTACGAGCCGGTGCCGTACGTCCCGCCCCCGAACCGCTACGACACCTCCATAGAGGACCCATGGAACGAGGTAACTACGGTTTGCTTCCTTTTTTGTTCCCCATTCCTTTTTGAACCCTATTTGTGCTGGTGTAGATGGATCCGTGGATGGATGAGTATTGGGCTAATATTTGCGCCGATTTTATTCCATTTTGCTTTGATCCCTCCTTGATTTCGTTTAAGATTTAGGGTTCGGCCGTTCGGTTAATTTATGCAAGTAATAATGGGATCTCAATCGGTTAATTTATGCAAGTAATCATAGGATCTCAATCAGTTATTTTATGCACGAATCAAAAGATATCAACCGTTTAATTTTGCAAATAATCCGGGATGTGTTCAAGTTCGGATCCGGAATCTGTTTCTTTGCCTATGATGAATCGGTGGGCACGATTTTTACAGGGAGGGTTCAGCGAACCATTTTCGTGTACAAATCCGTTGTGCATGAGCTTTGGTTCGCTTACACCGTCCCCGTAGACATATAATCGTGTCCACTCTAACCGAGGCTGCCTCTCGTTTTTCCTAACTTTGTTATCATGCACGTTTGCAACTCATTCACTAATAAATTCCCGTTTGATATGGATCAGCTGTCTGCGCAGCGACGTCGGCAGCCGACGACGAGCACCATGATGTCAAGACTCGCCGAGTGCCGCGGAGGCCGCAGGTCGGCCAAGCACGTCTCCTACCTCGACGTCGCCAAGGGTGTCTACAGGTGCCCCTTCCGCACTAGGAGGCTCGGCGGCACCGACTTCAACTCGCGTCCTCACGCATGCCGAGAACATCGGCCACACCAACCCCAAGGTCGGCGCGTCGGTGAACCCCAACTCCTTCCGCGCCAAGCACTTGGCGCTCGGCATGCACCTCCGCAGCATCCAGAGGGTGGAGATCTCCGCCGGGCGCATGCCTCCGCTCAAGCCCAAGGCTCCCAAGGGGAGCAACAAGTGGAGGCAGAGGCGGATGGGGTAGGCGGAGTCCTGGACGTGTGCCGCTGCTGCCTCCTCCATTTTGTTGTTGGGATCCCTTTGTTGTTAGCTAGGGATCCCTCGTTGTTATGTTGTTAGTATGATGGTGTCTGCATCGCTGTGAAGAACCTCGAACCCTACTATGTTTGGCTGCTGAATGCAGCTTATTATCTATATTATCTATCCCTATTCTACTATATGACCTTGTGAATTTATCGTACATTCCCCGTAGATTTGCTTCTAGATTTAACTACATACATATGGACCAGATGGAGTATTAGATTGGGCTCCCTACTAGATTTGCTCGCCATATTGGGCAAACAACGAGGGCCAAAAGGCACAAATAATAATTGAAGAAAGACAGAAATGCAAGCTTCTCTAGATTTGATACTAATTAGGTGAAAAAAGGCAGAGAGAAGGAGGCAGAAAAGGTACTCTTAAAAGGGAAATGCCAATGGCCGAGAGAGACAAAACCCAGCACCTGCTCACGTGCAACCAAACGCTATCTCGTCCTGTCCCACGCGGTCCCTTTCTACCAGCCCCACGCGAAGCGGGCCCACACGACGCGGCCTGATACGTCTCCAACGTATCCATAATTTCTGTCGTTCCATGATTGTTTTATGACAATACTTACATGTTTTGCTTGCACTTTATAATGTTTTTATGCGTTTTCCGAAACTAACCTATTAACAAGATGCCACAGTGCTAGTTCCTGTTTTCTCGTCGTTTTTGGTTCCGTAAAGGCTGTTCGGGCAATATTCTCGAATTCGACGAAACGAAGACCAAACCTCCTATTTTTTCCCGGAAGGCTCCGAACACCGAAGAAGAGTCGGAGAGGGGCCGAGGGCCACCACACCATAGGGCGGCGCGGCCCGGCATGGGCCCGCGCCGGCCCGTGGTGGGGAGCCCCAGTGCCCCCCGCGCCGCCTCTTCGCCTATAAAATCCCTTTCGACCTAAAAACACCGTAACTCTTGACGAAACTCCAAAAAGACTCCGGGGCGCCGCCACCATCGCGAAACTCCAATTCGGGGGACGAAGTCTCTCGTCCCGGCACCCCGCCGGACGGGGAAGTGCCCCCGAAGCCATCTCCATCAACGCCATCGCCTCCATCATGCTCCGTGAGTAGTTCCCCCATGGACTACGGGTTCTAGCCGTAGCTAGTTGGTATTCTCTCCCCCATGTACTTCAATACAATGATCTCATGAGCTGCCTTACATGATTGAGATTCATCTCGATGTAATCGGTGTTGTGTTTGTCGGGATCCGATGGATTGTTACGTTATGATTGTCTATCTACAAAGTTTATGAAGTTATTGTTGCTGCAATCTTGTTATGCTTAATGCTTGTCACTAGGGCCCGAGTGGCATGATCTTAGATTTAAGCTCTATACTTATTGCTTAGATTGTATCTACAAGTTGTATGCACATGTCACCGTCCGGAACCAAAGGCCCCTAAGTGACGAAATCGGGACAACCGGAGGGGATGGCGGTGATGTGAGGATCACATGTTTTCACCAAGTGTTAATGCTTTGCTCCGTACTCTATTAAAAGGAGTACCTTAATATCCAAGTACATTCCCTTGAGGCCCGGCTGCCACCGGCTGGTAGGACAAAAGATGTTGTGCAAGTTTCTCATTGCGAGCACGTACGACTATTATTGGAAACCATGCCTACATGATTAATGATCTTGATATTCTGTCTTAATGCTATTTCAATCCTATCAATTGCCCGACTGTAATTTGTTCACCCAACACTTGTTATTGGAGAGTTGCCACTAGTGTAGATAGTTGGGAACCCCGGTCCATATTTCATCATTATATACTCGTTCTACATGTCATTGGAAGTAGTATCAACTATCTTCTGGTGCCATTGCTCCTGTGTTACTATTACTGCTGCTCGTGCTACCGTTATTACTCGCTCTCATATCATCGCTACTTTCACATCACCCCCGTTGCTAGTGCTTTTCCAGTGTGCACTGAATTGACAACTCGATTGTTAAGGCTTATAAGTATTCTTTACCTCCCTTGTGTCGAATCAATAAATTGGGTTTACTTCCTCGAAGACCGTTGCGATCCCCTATACTTGTGGGTCATCAAGACTATTTTCTCGGCGCCGTTGCTCGGGAGGCATAGCTCTACTCATAAGTTCACCTGGGGAGTACACTCTACCTCTCTCTCTGTTTTTATTTTGTTTAATTTTGTTTTGCTAGTTTACTTTTGTCTAGTTTATTTGTGCTTAGTTTATTTCTGTCTAGTATTATTTTGCTTAAGTTTACTTTTGCCTAGTTACTTTTTGTCTTGTTTTATTTTTCTCATATACCCAAAAATCCATAAAAATTTGAAAACCCGAAAAATTAAAAACTGCTGTTATGGGAGAACCAACAACCTACTTGGAGCTTATAGAATGTTATAATAATTATAGAGAATCAAGAACTGGTAAAATAATGAGTGCTATGATAGAAAAATTGAATACAATTGCTAAAATCTTGCTTAAATGCCATGATATAAACTGTTGCTCTCAACAGGATACTAAACATCTTAAATTTCAATGTGGCTTTAGTGAGGAATTTTTAATTAAGAACTATAATCGGAATTGCTATATTCATTATGGGTTCGAAGAGGTAGAACAATTTGTCTTATTTATGGGAGCCTCCGAGATAGAATCCTTCATGGTTGAGAATTATGAAACTTGTGTTGTTTGTAAGGACCTTAAAGATTATGTCTCTACTATCCTTAATTCTTGCATAGAATGCTACAAGTAGGAATCCTTATATCCTTGATTATAAAGAGAGACACATTAATGCACAAGAATGCACTCACAATTTGCAGGAACATGTGGAAGAAGAAATTGATGAACCTGAAAGCTCATTGGATGAAAAAGAGGAGGAAATTGATGAACCTGAAAGCTCATTGGATGAAAAAGAAGAGGAGAGTGATGAACAAAAGGAGGAAGAATGGATTAGCTACCCATGCCAACCTTCTAATGAGAGTAACTCTTTATCTCTTACACTATTTGATTGTCCTCCATGCTTACCTGAAGAGGTTGAATGTTATGTTCCGGTGGATTCTCTTGAAATAGTACCTATGAGTAATACTTGTGAGAATGATTATGCTACTGTTATATATGATAATCCATGCTACTTTGATAAATCTTATGATAATGCTTTGTTTGTGCCTGATGTCGAAATGCATGGTACTAAAGAATTTTGTTTGGCAAATGTTTATGATAAAGATCTTGATGATGGTCCTATGTTACTTGATGATATTAATTGTACTACTAATGAAAATGGGATTGGAGAGTTCTTGACTTATTCTATGAGTCCCATATCTATTGAGATTGATCAACTACCTTGTTATATTACTAATAAAAGTAAGTTTGAAAGTTTTAATTCCACTATTCTTGAACTTGATAAAAATTATGTGTTTGGAAATCATGAAAAGTATGCTGCATGTGATAGTTATATTGTTGAGTTTGTTCATGAAGCTACTGAAAATTATTATGAGAGAGGAAAATATGGTGGTAGAAATTTTCATGGTACTAATACACCTCTCTATATGCTCGAAATTGCTGAAGTTACACTTGTTCTATCTTCTTATGCTTGTCACTTTGTTCTTCATGAATTTATTTGTGTACAAGATTCCTTTGCATAGGAAGCATGTTAGACTTAAATGTGTTTTGGATTTGCCTCTTGATGCTCTCTTTTTCTTCGAATACTATTTCTTGCGAGTGCATCATTAAAACTGCTGAGCCCATCTTAATGGTCAGTAAAGAAAGAACTTCTTGGGAGATAACCCATGTGTTATTTTGCTACAGTACTTTGTTCTATATTTGTGTCTTGGAAGTTGTTTACTACTGTAGCAACCTCTCCTTATCTTAGTTTGTGTTTTGCTGTGCCAAGTGAAGCCTCTAATCGAAGGTTGATACTAGATTTGGATTTCTGCGCAGAAACAGATTTCTATCTGTCACGAATCTGGGCTGTTTTCTCTGTAGGTAACTCAGAAAAATATGCCAATTTACGTGCTTGTTCCTCAGATATGTACGTAACTTTCATTAGTTTTGAGTTTTCTGATTTGAGCAACGGAAGTATTTATTTAAAATTCGTCTTTACTGGCTGTTCTGTTTTGGCAGATTCTGTCTCTGTTTTTTGCATTGTCTCTTGTGGACTTTAAGCGAGGTTTTCTAGACGTAGAGGGCTGTAGCTAATGTTTTATTGAGTTCTTGCAATGTGCCACTACAGGACCAAGGTGGATTCAAATTTTTTGAGTACTAACCCCTCTAATGAAGTTTATGAGAAGTTTGGTGTGAAGGAAGTTTTCAAGGGTCAAGAGAGGAGGATGATATATGATCGAGAAGAGTGAAAAGTCTAAGCTTGGGGATGCCCCGATGGTTCATCCCCGCATATTTCAAGAAGACTCAAGCGTCTAAGCTTGGGGATGCCCAAGGCATCCCCTTCTTCATCAACTTATCGAGTTTCCTCCCCGAAACTATATTTTTATTCGGTCACATCTTATGTGCTTTACTTGGAG
The DNA here is from genome assembly GCF_022539505.1 of Lolium rigidum. NCBI lineage: Eukaryota > Viridiplantae > Streptophyta > Magnoliopsida > Poales > Poaceae > Lolium > Lolium rigidum. The sequence continues at coordinate 70,448,820 of NC_061510.1, read as the reverse complement.
CGTCTGTGTGTTTATTTTCGTTTTGTTTATGTTTGAATAAATTCGGATCCTAGCAATCCTTGTTTGGGAGAGAGACACGCTCCGCTTTTTCATATGAACACTTGTTCTTCGTTTTACTTTTAATGTTCAATGATAAAAGTTGGAAGCTATTGCACTTATTTATATTTGGTTGGAAACAGAAAATGCCTCATATGTCTTGGATAATTTGACACTTGGCAATTGTTTTGAGCTCTCAAGTAGATCATGATTAAGTTTTTTTTTCATGTAGTCTAAGCCTATTAATGGAGAACTACTGTAGAGCTTGTTGAAATTGGTTTGCATAATTGATCTCTCTTAAGGTCTAGATATTTTCTGGTAAAAGTGTTTGAGCAACAAGGAAGACAAGTGTAGAGTATTATAATGCTTGCAATATGTTCTTATGTAAGTTTTGTCTGTACCGGTTCATACTTGTGTTTGCTTCAAATAACCTTGCTAGCCCAAAGCCTTGTACTGAGAGGGAATGCTTCTCGTGCATCCAAAACCTTGAGCCAAAACCTATGCCATTTGTGTCCACCATACCTACCTACTATGTGGTATTTCCTGCCACTCCAAAGTAAATTGCTTGAGTGCTACCTTTAAACAATTCAAAATGCTTCTCAATTTGTGTCAATGTTTTATAGCTCATGAGGAAGTATGTGGTGTTTATCTTTCAATCTTGTTGGGCAACTTTCACCAATGGACTAGTGGCTTCATCCGCTTATCCAATAATTTTGCAAAAAGAGCTGGCAATGGGATTCCCAGTCCCAAATTAATTAACCAAAATAGACACTCCTTCATGGTATGTGATTGTTGGACGGCACCCGAAGGATTCGGTTAGCCATGGCTTGTGTAAGCAAAAGGTGGGGAGGAGTGTCATCATAATAAAACTAAAATAAAAGGGCACCCGAGGATTCGGTTAGCCATGGTTTGTGAAAGAAAGGTTGGAAGGAGTGCCACCCAAAAATAAAAATAATTCATGGGAGCCGCTCTTTGAAGGTTTGTCTGGCAAGGGGGTTAGAGTACCCGCTACCATTCGTTGACAACAACAAACACCGCTCAAAACTTTACTTTTATGCTCTCTTTATGTTTTCGAAACCAAAGCTCTAGCACAAATATAGCAATCGATGCTTTCCTCTTTGAAGGGCCATTCTTTTACTTTATGTTGAGTCAGTTTACCTATTTCCTTCCATCTTAGAAGCAAACACTTGTGTTAATCGTGCATTGATTCTTACATACTTGCATATTTGCATTCATCATATTACTTTGTGTTGACAATTATCCATGAGATATGCATGTTACAAGTTGAAAGCAACCGCTGAAACTTATATCTTCCTTTGTGTTGCTTCAATGCCTTTACTTTGAACTTATTGCTTTATGAGTTAACTCTTGTGCAAGACTTTTGATACTTGTCTTGAAAGTACTCTTCATGAAAAGTTTTGCTATATGTTATCTATTTGTTAGCAACTATAGATCATTGCCTTGAGTCACTTCATTCATTTCATATGCTTTGTAATAGTATGATCAAGGTTATGTAAGTAGCATGTCACTACAGAAATTATTCTTTTTATCGTTTACATGCTCGGGACGAGCAGGAACTAAGCTTAGGGATGCCGATACGTCTCCAACGTATCCATAATTTCGTCGTTCCATGCTTGTTTTATGACAATACTTACATGTTTTGCTTGCACTTTATAATGTTTTTATGCGTTTTCCGGAACTAACCTATTAACAAGATGCCACAGTGCCAGTTCTCGTTTTCTGCCGTTTTTGGTTCCAGAAAGGCTGTTCGGGCAATATTCTCGGAATTCGACGAAACGAAGACCAAACCTCCAATTTTTCCCGGAAGGCTCCAGAACACCGAAGAAGAGTCGGAGAGGGGCCAGAGGGCCACCACACCATAGGGCGGCGCGGCCTGGCATGGGCCCGCGCCGGCCTGTGGTGGGGAGCCCCAGTGTGCCCCCCTGCGCCGCCTCTTCGCCTATAAAATCCCATTCGACCTAAAAACACCGTAACTCTTGACGAAACTCCAAAAAGACTCCAGGGGCGCTGCCGCCATCGCGAAACTCCAATTCGGGGGACAGAAGTCTCTGTCCCGGCACCTTGCCGGGACGGGGAAGTGCCCCCGGAAGCCATCTCCATCAACGCCATCGCCTCCATCATGCTCCGTGAGTAGTTCCCCCATGGACTACGGGTTCTAGCCGTAGCTAGTTGGTATTCTCTCCCCCATGTACTTCAATACAATGATCTCATGAGCTGCCTTACATGATTGAGATTCATCCGATGTAATCGGTGTTGTGTTTGTCGGGATCCGATGGATTGTTACGTTATGATTGTCTATCTACAAAGTTTATGAAGTTATTGTTGCTGCAATCTTGTTATGCTTAATGCTTGTCACTAGAGCCCGAGTGGCATGATCTTAGATTTAAGCTCTATACTTATTGCTTAGATTGTATCTACAAGTTGTATGCACATGTCACTGTCCGGAACCAAAGGCCCCGAAGTGACGAAATCGGGACAACCGGAGGGGATGGCGGTGATGTGAGGATCACATGTTTTCACCAAGTGTTAATGCTTTGCTCCGGTACTCTATTAAAAGGAGTACCTTAATATCCAAGTAGATTCCCTTGAGGCCCGACTGCCACCGGCTGGTAGGACAAAAGATGTTGTGCAAGTTTCTCATTGCGAGCACGTACGACTATTATTGGAAAACATGCCTACATGATTAATGATCTTGATATTCCGTCTTAATGCTATTTCAATCCTATCAATTGCCCGACTGTAATTTGTTCACCCAACACTTGTTATTGGAGAGTTGCCACTAGTGTAGATAGCTGGGAACCCCGGTCCATATTTCATCATTATATACTCGTTCTACATGTCATTGGAAGTAGTATCAACTATCTTCTGGTGCCATTGCTCCTGTGTTACTATTACTGCTGCTGTGCTACTGTTATTACTGCTCTCATATCACTGCTACTTTCACATCACCCCTGTTGCTAGTTCTTTTTCAGGTGCAGCTGAATTGACAACTCAGTTGTTAAGGCTTATAAGTATTCTTTACCTCCCCTTGTGTCGAATCAATAAATTGGGTTTACTTCCCTCGAAGACTGTTGCGATCCCCTATACTTGTGGGTCATCACGGCCCCACACGTCAGCACGGAGCGGTCAACTTAACGGGAATCCTGCCGTCTGAGCTGCCTTCTGCGGGTTTCAAACAAGCACTTGGGGAAAACTGAGGAAAAACTAAGGAACTGGGGAAAACTGAGCACAACTAAGGAACCGAGGGCACGAAAATAGAAATCCCTATGAAATAAGTCTGGTGTCTAAAAGTTTTGATTTTTAAAGCATGAATGGCTAAAAACAGTGCTCCCACGGATGCCATATAGTTATATGGTGATGCAAAAAAAAAGGCATGTCTAAATGTTTGCTTCTTGTGCTGTAAATTTGCAATATGAACCACATGTCTGAAAACAAATTTAACAACTTCCGCGCCACTAAATATCCTCGAATCGCTCCGCCACCACCAAATTAGTTAGTAGACTGCTGAAAGTTAATTTCCTTTTCGTCCGGAGTTCAATTTTACGACGTGGAGATCACTTTTGTTTGAACAAAGAAAAAGATCAAAATTGTATTTAACAAAAACTAGTCGGCATGTTATTAGTATGTGTGTGAGATTTAGCAAAGAACCAATTCATATGTTTTTGATACGATTGTCATGATATTGCAAAGTTAAAATGTGGTGTGTGTGTGTTCCTATGCGTGGTGCCCTATTTTACATCATCTAAAAAATTCCGGTTGCCCTATTTTACATCATATGGAACACGTGCCATATATTTTGTGCCCTAAAAACTAAAATGTTACGTCCTATAACAACTTTCATGTGCCCTATTTTACATCATCCGTTGAAGATGCTCTATGTATGTGCCATTTTCCGAACAAAATAGTCGGGTGCAGTACTTCTCTAGTACATCCATAGCAGTCTAACGCGGTGCCGGTGATGACCACGGTCGCCCATAGCAGTCGTGATGACCACGCGGCGGCCGCTGTCTGTAGATCACCAATAATTGAACTCAAGAGCTTACAAGCATCATTACACCATTGGAAGTTTTGGTATGGTGAAATCAAAGGCATACAAATCCCGCTAATCCCGTATAGTCCCGATGAGACGAGTAGACATGTATAAGATGGGAAATCCCTTGTCGGCGCCGCTTGCAACATTACTTGTGGTCACGCCACAAATGCGAGCACACAATTCACTAAGCGGTGACTTTGAAGGTAGTGAGCTAAAACTTTATAAACAAGATTGAACAATCTTACAACCCCATTGGAGGCCTCAAACACGACCACTGAGCTTCACACCACGATTATTGTGCTCGGGGACGACATCTTCCATCTAGGGTTCAATGAACCTAAGAGTAACAAGTTTCTCAAAGAAATCAAGAGGAGAATCAAATTTATTCGGTGGAAGTGTAGATCTAGGTCTCCTCCCCATACCCTAGAAGGGCATGAAGTATTGATGGTTACGAAGGGAGATCTAGGAAAAATGGAGCTTGTATTAATAGAGCAGAGACAGTGGTAGGTCGTGTCATCCTCTTGGGGAAGAAGAATGCATTTTCTCGGTCCCTTCAATATTGCAGTAGCAGTGGCGAATCCAGCCCATTTTGCTAGGGTGGGACAGGCCTTAGTTGGGCTGTGCTTTTTTATTTTTTTCCATAATTTCTATATAAGACATATGGGCTGGACCAAATCTTAGGGTGGGTCCCGCCCCACCCTTCCACCCTGTTGGCTCCGCTCCTGTGCAGTAGTTTTACGAATATCCACAAAGTGTAGGAAACACCGAACATTTCGGACGGATGTTTTGAGAGTGACTAGGGAATTTTCGGTGTTTGCACATTGGATATCCTGGTGTTTGCACTCTCACCGATCGACTTCCGACCCTCGTTATAACTTGCACTCCCCCGTCACGAAAAAGACGTCGCAAATTTGTCTAAATTTAAATGTATCTATACACTAAATTGTGTCTACATACATCCAGATTCGGATAAATCTATAACATTCTTTTTCGGGGCGGAGAGAGTACTAATATAAAGGGTTAAACATATGATCTCTAAAAAAATGTGGTAAGCCATACATAGCCTCCTCTAGAGCAAGCTAGTACCACCTAAGGAAGGTTTGTTTATTAATGTAGGTACCTCATTAGGCACCTCCGGGTGGATTTTTTTTTTGGACACAGAATGATACTTTATTGATCACATAGCATCAATACAAAGAGTCTTCCGGATTAACGCCGGAGCACAAAACGAAATAAAACCTAGGCTAGTTAAATCACAAGACCTAGCCAAAATGTGTGTGGCCTCGTTCAAGGAACGTTTAACATGTCTGATAGTTACTGATGCAAAACCTGCCATCAACCGCTTAATATCTAAGACCACCACTCCCACCATCGACCGATCAGGTTCAGCAGAAAGAATACGTTGGACAAGGGATAGGTAGTCTGACCCGATCATTTGCAAGTGCCATCACGCGCCGCAGCGCGCCTCCGCCATCTCGGGAGTTGAGAATCCTGGGAGGGGCTCACTGACAGCAAGAAAACATTGGCCACGGTTTTATCTGAACTCCAGCGACAGACCGATGCTGCTCAGGAAATAAAGTTGCATCGACATTCACTAGAATCTCCCTAGGCGGCAGTGGTGTCCACTTCTGAACCTTGCCGGACTCACACCTATTACCTGGTTTGATCTTAAAGCACTGTTGCACAATCATGTCCACATACGTCGTGATCTTCAAAGTGGTTTGCTTCGAATCAGGATTATGCTGGTTATTCCTTGCATCGTTCCTCGCCTCCTAGATATACCGACATCCGACAGTCAAAACCGTGGCCTCCAACTTCGTTGCTCGCCATAAGAACTGGAACAACCAAAGCTTCGGCGACATAAAATCACGGCGCGTGAGTTGGAGCCTGAAGGTGTCCTTCACGAAACACCAGATCCACTACAAGAAATATGTTGACTAATGACCCCAGGTATTGGTCGTAGAAAAGGTTTTAGTAGTCCTTTCATGACCTTTTTTTTACCAAAAATAGTAGGTCACATACCGAGGGTCAGTAATGACAACTCACGACCCTATCCACATCAGCAAGCCTACGTGGCAGATTTTTTTGACCAAATAAATTGGTCGTGGATCAGATTCAGCCCGGTCCAATTCAGCTTTCTAAATGGGCTGAGCCCAACCAGTCAGCGTACTGAGTTTTTTTCCAGGTCCCTATTGAATTGTCTGAGCCACTTTTCTTTCTTTTTTTCTGGGCCGTAACCTTTTTGCAGTCTATTTCCATTTAGGTCGTGGCCTTCTTATAGCCTAACTGCTTTTCTGGACCTGAGCCTTTAGGGCCCAAACAGCATTATGTCTAAAACAATATTCACGTTTAATATTAATAGAAAAAAGAAGAAAATAGATTGTAATTCATCAAATAACAGCTAAATAAAACTGTTACAGAGTTTCAATCCAAAACAGATAGACAACGCTTCTTTGAACAACCATAGTTTACATCACATATAGATAACCCAGTTATTACTACACATCTGGATATACAAAAAAAATGCGCTTATTTGATCTTCAGCCTGGAAGCCTTGTAAACTAGAGGATATACTAGCCGTAGTTCAAGCCTGGAGCTCTTGTGAGTAAAAGAGACTACGCATCCCTCACCGATTGTGCTGGATCCATGTCCTTTTCCTGGAGAGCATTGTCATCGGAGAATAATATCAAGCCAAATACTTAACATTTTAATACATCATAACCAAGATTTTAGAGCTTCAGGTTGCAGAATGCAGAAAGAGATATACCGAGCTGAAAGACGAATATGCATACAAAGTGAATTTCCATAACATATTACTACCGTGTTCCCAACTTCCCATATTTAAGATGACGCCTAAATAGCAATTGTACACTTAAATTCCTAGTATGTAAATGTTCAACCACGAGTATGGGGCAGATATAATTCAAATGACATTTACATGAAGGATATGTTCCATTTCCACAATACAGATATACATCCAGGAGGGACAGATTCTGAATTAAAGTAAACTAGAAAAAACACTAACACATTTGTAGAATGTATAAGAGTAGTTATGGAATCTGAATTGCTATGTGATACAGAATGCATCACCAGAGGTAAACCATCTAGGAGTCTCAATATCCAACTTGTTGAAGCCAACCTCTAGATTACTATCTAGGTGCTATCCAAAAGGGCAACACAACTACAGTGACATATAGAACATATATCATTCACCATGTAAACCAATATTGAATCAACTCATGTCTGTGAACATGTGATGTGGGCTTCTACCACAAAATCAAATTGAGATAAAATAGAATTGCGGTATGACATAGAACGCATAATACAGTACCAACATACACTGACCTCTGTGATCATGTTCACCATGACAACACGGGCATGGCCATGGTTGCCTGACATGGAGCCGTACACCTCAGTGTACTCGCACGCCACCATTCCTCTATGTTCGTGCAACCAGAGCTGCTTGTAGCTCCCTTCGTGGTCTAAGTCCTCAAACCACTTCCCCTAACACAAAGGCACCTAATCAGATCAAACGACACACTGACTCTGGAAGAACAAAATAATTCAAACAAATTTGAGAGAAACTGTGAGGAATCTGCTCACCTTGCATGGAGACATCGGGAGAGGTCGAGCAGGAGGCTTTGGGAATAGTTGGCACAACGGCTGGGAGCATAAAGGGAAGGCATGGCTGCAACATCAGAAAAGTTCACTAAGAAACCAACATCACCCTCAAAAGTAAAACTTGAAGTAATTACAGGGAGAACCAGAAAATAATGCTATTGGAACTAAGCGTAACTTTTAGATTGTCAAATTGAATGGCAGAACATCTCAAGCTACAGGTTGCAGATTACAAGAAAAGGTACTACTCGACAGATCAAAATATCAAAGCTAATTTTAGGATGTTTGTGAGACTTTGAACCAGGCTACTTAATTTAGCTTCCAGTGTTAAAATCAGTTAGTTCATATGCACAAAGAAAAAGATACTAATTGAAAGGACACCACTCCACTCGAAAAACATATAAGCATTATACATGTATATAGCAGCACCAACTTGTAATAAAGTACAACCACCACTGCTTCCAAAATTAAAATAATGATGCCTAGGATCATATGAACATGAATACCTCTTAGACTAACTAAAGTGTCGTTTTGTCTGAAAGGAAAATCCATAGCCATTAACCAGTAAAATACCATATCATGCTTCAGCATATAACAGTCGTCAATCCCTAGTTTAATTGCTCAAAGTACTAGTCATCATTTAATTTAACATCACAAGATTCAGTATCTAGCAATTTACAATTTCAGCCTATGTACGAAACCTTCCAATCAGGTCAGCACAAAAATATATCTAGAACTAGAATGGGGAACATCACAGATAAACCTAGGATTAACTACATCACAGAAAGGGGAGAGCAGTGGGAGCATACGACCTCCTAGGAGACGATGGCGAGCTCCACTGGCTGCACAACCCTACTTCATTAACTTCTGAGCCGCATACCCCTACATGATTTTAACAGAAACCGTGAGAAAGAATTGAGATGATAGATCCAAGTCAAATAATGAACACGGGAGAAGACCTAGATCGAGGACACCATGATGGAACCACGCACACACGTACTCCCAAACTTACAATCATGGACGCGGGATGGAGGACATGAGTAAATGACGCACCTCCGGCCGTAGCGCAGGCGCGGTCGTAGATGAAGATCAGTGTGGCGGCCGTCCTACGCATCTTGAGGTCGGGGTCAAGCACGTCGGCGCCAGATCTGGATCTCGCGCGGAGCAGTGGGGAGGTCGAACTTGCGAGGGCCACCGTCGGTTCCTCGTCCGGGATCTTGAACGCCGCTGTCGATTTCTTGTGCAAGCTCGCGAACGAGCGTCAGCCAGAGGTGGATCACTCGCGAAGATGCGTGGCCGGTGGCTAAATTCAGCGACCCCGCGGCCTCGTGAACTGGTCCACCCTAGGACGCGAGTTGCTGCCACCGCCGAGGCCTTCCATCTTGACATATTGGGCATGGTGGCGCCACGGTCGCGGTGCTCTCCTTGCGAGGGGCGGCGGCGGCGGGGAGAAAAGGGAGGGGCGACGCGTTGGGAGAAAGCGGTAGGGTTTGCCCGCGGGTGGGTGGATGGTTAAGCGGAAATAAACGGATTTTTTTGAGAATAAGAAAAGCTAAAATTTCGTTCTCCCGCCGGTCGGGTGGCGTGTGGGCGGGACTTGCACGAAAATATTCATTTTGGCGGACGTTGGCGCGGAAAATTTCTAATCATGCGAATGTGATTTTACTTTTGTACACAAGTATTATTTGCACATCAGAAAGTGGGTTCTACCTGTCAGGTATGTGGCCTTGTCCCATTTCAGTTTTGTGTAGCGCAAGTGTCAGTTCAGTCGGTGCAGCTTCGCTAGCTGACCTGTATTCCAAGTTGGTTAAACATGTTAGATATTTACTCCTAGTCATCTTGGTCAAGTATGTGGGCCCCGTATGTTAGTACTAGGGCCAATAGGTCAATGTGTGGACACCAAGCTGAAATTGACACATGGATAGGACACATACCCAGACACGTCAGTGAAAATTGACACATGGAAGTGACACGTAGATCGACCAGGTGAGGTGGCCATTGATCTTTTAAAGTATAATCATGAATAGCACCCCTGACCATTTAAATTGGTCGTAGTCTCCCAAAATCAAGGTCATAGACCAGTGTTATATATGTTATGACCAATTGGTGTAAGCAAGTTATGATATTCCTGACAAAAAAGGTCGTAGTTTTTCAGGTTTTAGACCCTCCCAGGTGGCCTACGACCATTTGTATCGAAATAGTCATAGATCTATGACCAAAAAACTCATGGTCCTTAAGAAAATAGTCACTAGTCAACACATTTCTTGTAGTGATCTCCTTCGTGAACTGACAATGCAGAAAGGCATGCTCCATGTCTTCCTTTCTTCCGTAGAAAACACACGCATCACTCGCGGGAATATGATGGAATACCAGTTGCACGTCAGTCGGCAGACAATCATGCGCAAAACGTCACATGTGTATCTTCATCTTGCCGGGCGCGATAATCATCGAGACCATCTTCCATTGTTCCTCTTCATTAGCAGCCGAGGATGAGGATGCACTGCCCTTCTTACTCCGGGAAATAAAGAAGTTGTTTGTTCTTGCAAAATTATCATCGATCAGGCAGTGTACAGATGCAACAACGGGAATCTCTTTTTCTGGGCAAAGCAGGTATACAGGTCGTTCAGGAATCCAATTATCATATGTAATTTTCACTGATCGCCCATCACCAATGCCCCATTGAGCGCCTCTGATCAAAAGTTCTCATCCAAACAAAAGATACACCAAGTGTACGGGGCCGACCGAGGTTTTGGAGCGTGCCAAAAGCCGGTGAAGGGAAAATATCGTCCTTTCAACACTCTGGAAGACAGCGAGGAGGGTTCAGTAAGCAATATCCATCCCTGCTTACCAAGCATAGCCTGGTTGAATAGAATCATATCACGAAAACCCATACCGCTGAGATGTTTAGGAGCCGAGAGCCACTCCCAAGATCTCCAGTGTAGTTTCCTTCTCCCTTCCTCAACACCCCACCATTGGTTACGATAGTAGATCTCATTTTGTCACAAGTTGAGATAGGAATTTGGAAACAACTCATGGCATGTGTTGGAATAGATTGGATAACTGCCTTAAGAAAGGTTTCCTTCCCAAATCTTGACAGAGTCATATCTGTCACACCATTCACACACTTTTAGATCATATCATAGAGGAAGTTAAAGGTCACCGTGGGGGTGGGGGCGCCCTACCGAAGTAGGCATACCCAAATATCTGTCATTGAGTATCTCACTTTGCACACCTAAACTATTCTTCACTCTAGTCTTGATCAACTCAGCACAATGATTTCCAAAGAAGACCGATGATTTATCCAAATTTATTTTCTGGTTGGATCCATCACAATAAGTCTTCAAAGTTTCCTTGAGGGCCTCCACACTCCTATTATTGCTCCGAGCAAAGAAAATGATGTCATCTGCAAACAATAAATGTGAGATTGGGGGCGAGTCTACCATTTCTGACACCATAGAGCTCATCACGGTCCTCCCTTTGTTGCAGTAAACATGACAATCCTTTAGTTCATAAGAGAAATAAATAGGGGCTGATGGGATCCCCCTGGCGAATACCACCCTTGGAGGACACCACTGGTTCGGTTAGTTCTCCACTCACTCGAACAGAATACCGAACACAAGTTACACACCTCATGATTGATTGAATCCATGAGGGGGCAAAACCCAGCTTACTAAGACATCCATGCAAATAGTCCCACACTCCACTCGATTATATGCCTTCATCATGTCTATCTAGAGAGCAAAATATGGACGTTGCAGTTATGTTGTCGAATAGTATGCAGACACTCATAAGAAATCAGTGCATTATCCGTAATAATCCTGCCAGGGACAAAAGCACTTTGTTGCTCAGAAATAATAGATGGCAAGATCACCTTCAAACGATTTGCCAACACCTTGGAAGCAATCTTGTAAAGCATAAGCTGATGGGGCGAAATTTCTTCAGGTGTTTCGGTTTGGCCACTTTGGGAATGAGAACAATGATTGAATCACAAAGACCCTCTGGCACTTCACCTCCCACAATAAAAAAAAACTCACCGCATTACATATCTCTTCCTTGAAGAATTCTTGTATATTGAAGGGAACGTGCAGCCTTCAAATCAGGAGGTCAAGGTCAGAGCTCTCTCTCCTCTTGTGTCTTCTTCGCCGCATCGCCATGGTGGCGGAGGGTGGGGAATCGATTTAGAGGTGAGAGCTCGTGAAGCTGTTCCTGAAGCTCTGTGGCGGAGTTCATCCACGAAGATCAAGATTGCCAACGTGATTTGTGGCCATCAGAGGCCACTCCGTGTTGTGGTGTGCGGCTGTCACCACAGATTTTACTTCCCTCAGGCCATGAAGGCGAAGCGGAGGATCTTCGTACTAGGCGTAGCGCTCCACACTAACGGCGACCCAAGTGGCGTAGTCCCCAGTGTCGACGTCGGCGGTTGTGGCTCTAGTCTTTCTCTAAGCTCGGGTGGAGAAGGACTTGATTGCTTTTTTCAATTTTTAGAGCAGATCTTTCTTGTAAAAGTTGAGGACCAGTTTGCTATTTGTGAACTTGTCAAGGTCCTCCATGTAATGCACCCCGCCGACTAATACAGCTTGTGGGGCCTTCGGGCCTCTTCCTTGTTTCAAAATAAAATAAAATAAAGGACGAGCCCGGAGGAAGATGTGCTCCGTGAACTACCACTCCGGTTAATCTGGCCACAGTCCACCACTATCACGCGCCATCGGTCGCTCTGTGCGCCCAGACCCAACCCAACGGAGGCACCGACGAGCTCCTCCAGTCCAGCGCGAGAGAGAGCCGAGAGCGGGACCGCGAGCTAGTGCTCGTCTGCCCACTCTCACTCCCCACCCCACTCCGGCGCGGCGCCACCTTCTCTTATGGTCTCCCGCCGCGCGCCCCACAACCACCGCTAGCCAGCTGCCCAGCCCATTCCACCACGCATGGCCGCGCCGTCGTTCGCCCGCTCCGTATCGCCCCTCCTCGCCCTCCTCCTCCTCCTCCTGGCCGGCGCCGCGCGGGGCAAGACCGTGAAGAGGGACGGTACGTAATTGTTCTCCTCCTTCTCTGCCCCCTTCTCCTTTCAAGCCAATCGATCCCTCCTGGTGGTCTCTTACGCGATGGCGGAAAGATGGGTTCTTTAGCTGTTTCTTGGGGATCTGACCCAGCCCCGCTTGTGCTAGGACGCTGCAACCTCCTGCTGATTAGAGCAGAGGTGTTGAATTGGGCATTCGCTTGGTAGGTGGCCGTACTGAACTCCAAGAACCAAGATAATTATAGCTTCCGTGAAGCTGAGATACTTGCCTCAACTCTAGCTTGACAGTACTAGGATTTATCTTAGGTGCTGTAGTTAAGTTGTGCTCGTGACAGTCTATTTTTTGAGCCAGTGATATGCTAAGGCAACGATAATTAGCAAGTACTCCATGATTCAGTTCCAGAACAGAGGTCCTGCAATGCACTATCAAGTACTATGTATAATTTCACTAGTTACACAATATATTGCTTGGTGCCTGACTGTGCCAGCACGTAAGCTCTGTGTGTTGATGGAGAAATAGACATTATGCAGAATTAGCAACCTGCAGTGACCGAGTCAGTAGTTGCTCGTTCAGTGTCGGAACTCGGAACTGACGCTGTGTTTGTGATGCAGTGAAAGCTTTGAATGAGATCAAGTCTTCACTAGGATGGAGAGTTGTCTACTCCTGGGTTGGGGATGACCCCTGTGGGCATGGTGACCTCCCCCCATGGTCCGGTGTGACATGTTCTCAGCAAGGGGACTACCGAGTTGTGACCGAACTGTAAGAAACATGTTATCATTTCCTGAGTTTACTCTGTATTTATTTTATTAGCATACATAAGATCTTTAGGGATTATTTATGATGTATTAGCATGTGCATGTAAAAGGATACAGAACTGTCATTACATGATTAGTTTTCAAAGCTCCTTTCCTGAGAGAATATCAATTCATACTTGTAGTCAATCCATGTTGTTAGCTATCCGAGGCATCTTATGCCAAAGCTGCAAAAGAGTCATTGCTTCAAGAACTTTCTTGCTTGAAAGATGCAATCTCTACCACGAACTGCAGTCTATAATTCCTTTTACATTCCAATTATACAGCATGATAAGGATTAGACAAACCAAAGAAATCATGGCATTTCCCTTGCCTAGTGTTCCATAGCTAGAATTGTGCAAGATAAGCTAACAGAGTTGTGACTGAACTGTAAGAAACATGTTCTATCATTTCTTCAGTTTACTCCATCCTTTTTTATATTGGCATACACTAAGATTTGTAAGGATTTTAATGATCTATTAGCATGTGCATGTAAAAGGATAAAAACTTTCATTAGACAATTAATTTACAAAGCTGATTTCCAAAGAGAAAATCAATGCATGCTTGTAGTCAATCCATGCTGTTCGTATCTTATGTCAAAGCTACAAAAGAGTCATTCCTTCAAGAACTTTCTTGCTTGAAATCTTCAATGCAATCTCAACCTGAAGAACTGCTGTCTACCATTCCTTCTTGTACATGACATTATTCACCATGATCAGGATTAGAATAACCTTAGAAATCATGCCATTTTCCTTGCCCTGTATTTCATAGCTGTGCAAGATAGCTAACAAGTGTGATGTCAAACTATTATAGTACCAGCTTTAAAGCCAGCATCATGTACTTGTCTTGAAGGGGAAATTCACCTTTTCTGTGGATATGTATGATTATTAGCATAACAACATTTTAACCCGTTGATGCATGTTGCCGGTGGATATCCACTTTATGATTGCAAAGTAATGTAGTATTCTGAAGCTTTTGTGTACTGTTTCTACATATACATGTCTGAGTAATCATATTACAACTGTACCTTATTTCAGGGAAGTCTATGCTGTATCAATAGTTGGTCCTTTCCCTACAGCAGTAACAAACCTATTGGATTTAAGAAAATTGTAAGAACTTTTTCCTTGTCGCCACTGCTTTTATTTTATTATTCTGTGTAAGCGTCTTGATTCACATAATGATAAGGTGTTGTCATTTTTGTATCTGTTTAGTGTAACAAAAACATTTTCCCCTGTTACCACTGTTCTTTGTAAGCGTCTTGGTACAAATAACAATGAGCTGTTCATATTTTTGTATTTATTTATTGTATTCTGATTGAAGTGATGAAGATAGTTACTGTCCACGACACTTATTATGGATCGGAGGGAGTAGTATTTTTAGTGTAACCGCCGATATATATCATTGTTAAGGGTTATGTTTTATAATGTTATGTAATGTGTCATGGTTCATGACTTCAGATATATATCATTAGCCAGAATTTAGGAACTAACTTATTCTGGAAAGATTGCCACAATTTTTACATTTATATACGGCAACAGTATTTTCCAAATAGTTATATCAGAGATTGTAGATGATTTTTTTCGTGAGTGACTCAAGGCTGTATGAAACAGCTTTGTAATTTTGACCTTATCTTAGCTCATCTCCAACATATATTTGAACTGAAACAATTAAATTATTTATCCGTAGGGATCTCCACAATAATAAGTTGACGGGGCCAATTCCTCCACAGATTGGACGGTTAAGACACCTCAAGATATTGTAAGTATGATCTCTTTCTGGTTACAGATGTACATTTGGATATGTGGGTCATGTAGAGAACTAGAGATACTAGTTCTGTGAAATGTTTTAGTTTTGTTGCACAGAACAGTCAAACACTCCTCCCTTATTCTCAGCAGTATTCTTCCAATATCCTCAGATTAATGTTGTATTGAATCAGAATCACTTTGTTTGCTGCCTTTAGGGTTCATAGGTACCTATTTTGAATAGTTGTTCTCTTCAGCTAAGCAAATTCATTCATACTCTTAGGAACTTGAGGTGGAATAAGCTTCAAGATGTGCTTCCGCCTGAAATTGGTGAATTAAAGAAACTCACACACTTGTAAGCTCATTTTAGTATTTATTGGGTATTCATGGATTAATTATTGGTCAGCTTTTGCGCCTCTAACTACTATTCTTCAGGTATTTGAGCTTCAATAACTTCAAAGGTGAAATTCCTGTGGAGCTTGCAAACCTACCAGAACTGCGCTATCTTTATCTTCATGAGAACCGCTTTACTGGGCGAATCCCCCCTGAGCTTGGAACTCTCAAAAACCTTCGTCACCTGTAAACATCCATTCTAATCCCGTCTCTCTCAAGTACACATGAAAAAATGTCTACAGTAGCAAAGTTCTGTGCAGCATATTTACTGCCTCCAGTTATGTTGATGGTGGTCTCTTTGTTCTCAGTTGTCATGAATGATAAATTCTTTCACTTTTGCAGTGATGTTGGTGGCAACCACTTGATAGGCACCCTGAGGGATTTCATGGGCATTGGGAATGGTTTCCCCTCCTTGAGGAACTTGTAAGCAGAAACTTTACAAGTTACCAGATTCATTCCTTCTCTCCTGACTGGCAAATGCTGTCTTATTAAGCTGATTGCTGAATTGTGTTCTACAGATACGTCAACAATAATCAGTTGATTGGAGTGCTGCCAGATCAGATTGCAAATTTGACCAACCTTGAGATCTTGTAAGTTTCGTCAGAACTTGAAGTTAACCTGTATGAAGATGTGTCATCATAAACTCCAGTTTTCTTTTCCCCTTGTGAAAAATCCCCTGCACACAAGTAGGTAAAGGAGCTCACTTCAGCAACCTAACCATTCTTCTATTATTCTGCAGGCACTTGTCCAATAATAGGCTGATTGGATCGATATCTCCAAAGCTAGTCAACATTCCAAGATTGACATATTTGTGAGCCTTATTTCTTAATTTCCAATGTTCAATCTAGTGTATGATCAATACCTGTCACTGTCTTTCATTTGGCTCTGATATTCTCCACCAAATGGTATTTGGCAGGTATTTGGATAATAACAACTTCATCGGAAGGATCCCTGAAGGATTGTACAAGCATCCGTTTTTGAAAGAGCTGTACGTTGCCTTCAGAATCTCAACTCTTCTCAAACAAAATTTCTTCCGCACTTGAAAATTGTCCTATTTTACTAATATTGAGGCGCACAACTATCGTGGTTGCTGCAGGTACGTTGAAGGGAACCAGTTTAGACCCGGAACCAGATCCAAAGGAACGCACAAGGTGCTTGAGTTACCCGAGGCCGACGCTTTAGTTTAGCCGAGCTCATGCATAGGCCTGCTGTTAGTATGCTGCATGACAGCAGCCACCATTCTACATCTCCGCACGAGGCAGCTGCAAAATGCACGCATGTTGTAGGTTGTATATTGTACATGTATTACTGGTACAGCAAGCTATGTTCCTCACTGTGATGTACAAACTACAAACCACTTGGATCACTAAATGTCAACGAAAACATGAATCCTAAACCAAGTCAATTGCCATGCCATACTACTGTTAAGAGGGAGTGTTTCGTCAGATGAGTGTGCAGGTTGTGCTGCCTTCGGATGAGTGTATAATGGAGACTTGGATAGCTGCACTTGAGATGCATAGCCAGCTGCACACTGCATGGCACCGACAGTCAAGGATGGTGTGGCCAGTGTGTTTGCCCAATGATATTCTCCTCATGCCACTGGACATGATCTGGCGTCTTGGAAGCAAATTCTGAAGGCGTGAATGAACGCGCTGGAATCAGAGGCAAGTGGGGGAGAACATGCCAAAACCAGGCTGGAAGATCTGCCCTGGAAAAGGGGGCGCTCATCTCATATCATGAGAGAATTACAGCCTGCGTCTCATTGCGCTCCTTTTGAGTTTGAGCTCATCTCCTCGCCTCATTGTCATTTCTATGCAGAACTAAAGCTGGGTCAGTGATCAATAAGATGGTAAATTGGTAATAATGCAGTTGAGAAAAAAATACTGTCAGAACCAGAATACTGCTGATTATGTGCAGTCTGCATAGAAGACCCACATGGTTATGTGCCCCTCTGTCTGATTGGGTGAGGGTTTTCAGCAAGGAATACTGTGAAGGGCACATGCACATCACTGATCACCTTTGCTGTTGGTATCTGTGTTCCCTTTCAAGCTCAAACCATGATCCAGCCTCAAGGATCAGCTGTCGGCGGCACCGATATATATATATATACAGAAAAAAGACGAGCCGAATTACGAAATCCTTGTCCTCTCCTGTCCTGTTTCTCTGAATAGCTACCTACATGGTTTAGCCATGGATGTGGGCGCTCATGATCTGCTCAACAGTTTGCTGGTCTGTTTCCCTCCTCATAAAGCGTCACTGTCTATGCCTCATGGTCCTCACTTTTGTGCTGGTTCCCTGTTCAAAACCTTGTGCTGTCTTTTGCTGGACCAAAAGAGATGTCTCATCTCATGAGAGCTGGAGGTGCCCCAGGCAGATGTATGGACCATAATATCCACCGCTTGTGGTTGGCAAGAGGAGAAGCAAGTAGAGAGAAGGAACATGCTTCAGTTGATCATTGGCCAAATTACCAAATATGTTAAGCTCTTTCTGAAAACTATGAACATGATCCTAAGCCAGGCTCAGATGATCACGGTGGCAGAGGCTTGTGAGATAACCTGCAGTTTCTGATGACTGTGGCTTGTGACAGTTTGACATGTGGTTCATTATTGTGCAACTAGCCGCTTCATCATACATGCAAGTTGCAACATTACAGCATCAAGCCAGCAACTATTGACAATGTCAAAATGGTCAATGCTTGCGAAACTGAAACTTGGCACGTGTGCGACAATGCATACATCACGCATATGATCTGCAGAGGTCATGGAAGTCTCAATTACATGGGTTTAGTATAGCCAGGCTGCGTTGGAGGGTTAGGTTTGCCGACACCATTGGTGGGTATGCTAATTGCTAGTGTTGTCTGCTTATATGTTTTGTGTTTTTGTCATTGCAGATATCAGTTGCCATCTTATTAAACTCTGAAACACTTCTCTCTTCGATGCGTCTACGTGCATCTCCTTATTAGAGAATCTGATGTACCAGCGAGATGTTTTTGCATGCTGCCATTTTCCTGTACTCCTTCATGGCTCGAGGGGCCTACCTTTTTTTTTCTCACTTGCTATTATTTTACGCTCAGCAACGAATCAATCAGAACGCTCACAAGCCAAGCGAGCTACCTGGCTGGAATGGATGGGGTCACCTGGGGGCGCATCAGCTTTGCCTTTTGTTTCTGGATCACCAAACACAACTAAAGCCACCACCAAACCAGTGTTAAGGAAAAACAAAGCGCACCACCAAACCCATCCATAGCCATAATCTGATTCTTCTCGTTTGGATATTGCTCGGGGGAGAACAAATGATTGACATTTGGTCTATCCACACCACCAAATTCTCCCTTTTGTCCATGAGGTTTTGGTAGGGGTTGTGGAGTTGTTCGGCCAAAATGCCATCTCAAAATGAACTCCTTAAAGAAAATACAGCAGTTCTAGTGGAAGTAAGGAACAAACCTAGCAACACTTTGTTGAGAGGATTGCAATACTACATTGGGAACTTGAACTTACTGCTCCAGTGAGAGAGGTAATAGAGAGTTGATAGTAGAGCTGAGACCACATCAATCAACTTGGGGTTGGTGATCGAGGTAGTATCCTGTTTGTTTTGTTTGGCCCTTCAAGTTAAGAACTACTAGTAGTAGGAGTACTGCCAATCTGCAACTATTTGGACTTCCAAGGGAGGGACCGAGAGAGAGCTGGGTAGTACTATTACTACACTCCAACTAGGACGAGCTTAGCCAAAGGACGCTGTATTTTTAGGCTGCGAGCACGTGGTTGGCTCAAATAATATTAATCTGATTGTAGCTAGATCTGGGTGCTCACAAACGGAAGAACATGCACGTTGGAGTTTTGCTTCGTTTTTCGTTAATTAATAATCTAAGGGCGGCCTTGTATCGAGATGCAGACATGCGTGCAAGTCATCTAGGTGCGCCACTTATATATCTGTGTTGAAGTGTATACCATAAATTTCCTAGCTTTTGTCATCAGTTCAATGTTTAGTTGGGATGACTAGTGCATAAATCTTCACATGGTACCAAATCCCTAACGTATTGTGTTCAAATCTTGGCTTTACCGATTTATTAATTTTTCTAATAGCCCTTTGTGTCCACGTGTAGGTTTCTAGAATCATATGTTGATATTCACGCCTCTCCAAGTCATACGTGAGAGGACGTGTTACAGTATGTGTGGATTGCCCTAGCCGTTTTTACCACTTCGAATTTTTGATCGTGTTGGTTAGTGCATGAAGATTGAGTATCTAACCTAGAAATGGTCAGGACCATAACCATGATCATATTCTTAGGTGGTCATCAATATACGGTCTATGAAGCACTGAACAGAACAATTTTCATAGTTTTCCAACTTTTCAAGACGAGGACATTTTTTCCAGGTAAATCAGCGACCAATCACAGGTCACACTTCTGTATTTGAATAGTACTTCAATAACACTTTCAAGGCATGTCTGGATTGTGGAATTTTCATTAGGAATTTTGTAGGATTTGAATCCTAATAATTTTTCCCATGAAATACCTTTGAATAAAAGGATCAGGGTACTAAATTCCCTTCAATTCATTAATTATGCCCGTCATTAATTCCACATAATTCTCAACATGAGCTCAAACCCGTTTTATCTTTGTTTAGGAGCTTGCTGCATTTTTTTTTGAGCAATCGGCATGAGCACTGCCTTTTCATTAAGCAAGAGGGGAAAACCTCACCGTACTAGATGACATATTTAGTTTAAGGTGGGAATAATGCCAGAAACCACCGCAATTTGTGCTTTCACTCTATCTCATTGCGCTTTCACTCTATCTCTCTTCTAAATACCTCCAAAATTTGTGTATTTATTTCCCGTGTACCATTCAAAGGCGCCCACTGCGGAATCCCTGTTCCATAATCCTTTAAAATCAACATCAGCAACAACCCCAATCCTTTATTTTTCGTATTCCCGCGTTCTCGAATTCATGCAACCCGAAAAACCCCTCAGCAAACTAAAAAATGTGTTTTAACTTTTAAAATCTCGATCCGGGTTGTGGCGATCGGAGCTTCCGTACAAATTCGAGCTCCTCCTCCAACCAACCAAGACTCAACTGTCGGTGCAAAGCAGCACACAAACATGTCACTTTTTCTTCATAGTCTAATGCACACAAAAAACAAAACAAAAAGGAGAAAAATCTCCAACTACTACCACGTGTCCGGCACGCAATCCAACGTCAAAAGGAGACCCAAACCCCCCAAAAAAATCAACGCCAGCAAAATCAATTTACCTGTGATCGCGCGCTGCATGCATGGAAACCAAGGCGTGGCCAGGGAGAGGAATATACTAGGCTACGTACGTGCCTGCTCGATCGTATTCATGCCGCGTCCACTTGGAGAATCAAATCGGCCGGCGGCCGGCCGGACGTCAAGGCGTTCCTTTCTCTTCCCGGTCGATGGGGAGTCGCTGTCAGGCGATGAGCAGCTTGAAATTACGAAAAGGAAATTAAAAGGGAGCGGCTCGTGATGATTTGTTTTTTTTTTTTTTTGCGAAGAAACATCCAATCTATTCATCAACAATCAAGGCGATACAAAGAACACCAGAAGCAATAAGAATTACATCTAGGTCCGAAGACCACCTAGCGACGACTACAGACACTAGAGCGAGCCGAAGCGCGCCGCCGCCATCACCCCTCCATGATCGGAGCCGGGCGAATCTTGTTGTAGAAGACGGTCGGGAAGTCGTCGTGCTACGGCCACAGAGGACCGGCGCACCGGACACAGCAACCGCCGCCGATGAAGAGATGCATAGATCGGAAGCCTCTAATTTTCGACACACAAACGGAGACGAACGACGATCGGATCCAACCGGATCCACCGCGGACACACACCGGCCGGATCCGACGAGATCCACCGGAGACAAACCTCCACACCCCCTCCAACAACGCTAGGGACGTCGTTGGAGCGGAGGCTAGGTGGGGGAACCTTATTCCATCTTCGCAGAGCGACCGCCGCCCGATCTCTCCAAAGAAGACACAAAACCTAGCAAAACACAAAAAAACCGTGAGGATGGAGCCCTCCCGCCGGCGAGGGACCGGGAACCACCACGCGACCATGGCTCTGAGGCCACGGAGGCGGGCGGCCCGGAGGCGCCGCCGGCAGGAGGCGGAGATCCGATCGCCTTTTAGATCGCTTCCTGGCGAAGCGGTATTACGTGACCGGCTCGTGATGATTTGTTAATGGCGCCTGGATCCATAGTGCAAGACTGACCGCGCGCGCGCCGGGATCAATGGGGCTGATGAGTTGTTGAGATGTCGCGGTTGATCGCTAGGAACACGTACGTGGTTGAATCATGGTCGAGCGCTGCAGCTTCCGACGGGGAATGTCGGCGGTCATCGCAAACATATTGTTTTGTTATCAGTTTTTTACTTTCAATGAAATATTCTTCACAATACAAGATCATGTCCATTTTCTGGTGTACAAGCGGAGTGTGCCTTTGGACCATCCGTACGATATTCTGAAAACTCTGTCCATCTATAGAAGGATGTATCAACTTTATTTTAAAAAAATTAAATGTAGCATTTTTTTCAGTTTCAAACAAATATAGACGAAGACAATGTTGTGTTCTACCTACCTGCAAAGTTCCAGCTCATCATATTTTGTGATCGGAGTTGTGCAAAAATGACAAAAAAGGGACACCTATAATACTAGCGAACATTGCAAAATTACAAAACACTCGAAAGCCTATCAGATTTGTCATTTCTGAGCAATTTGCGAGATCATGATTTTACCCAGCTCGGTTTGTCAAAGTAATGAGCTAGAATTGTTGACCACTTAATGAGTGAATTTGAACAAGTTTTCATTCGCTAATCATGTATGCATCGTTCTAAGAGCTCGTTTGGTACCTGGCAACTCATCCCGAAAATCACGGAATTCATTTCTGATTTTGTAGCCCAACCTATTTGGATGACTGGAATTGGACTGTCATTTCATTGGAGAATTCTAGTGTAATAATGTCGTGTGCTAAATGGATTAATGTTCCCTACCACATCATTTGTCTGGAATCTCAATTCAAATTAAATGAAATCCTGGTGGAATTTTGAAATCATTTCATTTGCAACAAATGAAACGAATTTCCCGATGCCAAACGATTTTCTAGGCTTGTGCATGAGCATGGCTAAACAACATAGGCATTTGGGTTGGACTACTCATCTTAGAGGAGAACTGGTGTAAAGCTAAAATCCCAATTGAAAACCAAGAAATATATATACAAAAAAGATGAAAAAAAAATCGAGAAGCCATGTCTATCTTCTTTCTCCTCAAATCCCCCGACAGCCGAGCAGACCCCGGCAGTTTAGCCGATAGGCCCTCGGGCTATCTCGTATTTACGCAGGGCGGGGCCTCCATCAATTCCTTTTTTTTCTTTTTCCTCCCTTCCTATTAGTACCGCCCGTGCGATTAGCATGTCTCTGCCCAATGCCACCGCCTCGCCGCCGCCGCCGTCGCCGGAACCCTAGGCCGCCGGAGTCGGAGCTCCCCTCGTCGGCGCCGTCGGCGGGGGAGGTGGAGGATGCAGCTGCGGATCTCGCCGAGCATGCGCAGCATCACCATCTCCAGCAGCAATGGCGTCGTCGACTCCATGAAGGTGCGCGTCGCGCCGCAGCCGCCCCCGCCCCCGCCGCCGCTCGCGCTGCCGGGGGCGGCGGCCTCGGGACGGCGCGGCGGCGGGGGAGGGGGAGGAGGAGGAGGAGGGGGGACCGCCGCATGGTACCTGCGCGCCGTCGCCTTCCCGGCCGTCGTCGCGCTCGGCTGCCTCCTGCCCTTCGCCTTCATACTCCTCGCCGTGCCGGCGCTAGAGGCGGGCGGCAGCAAGTGCTCCTCCATCGGTAAGATCGGAGCCGCCCCGCGATCTCGACGCGTTTTGTTTTTCCCGGGTTTGCTTGCGGCTGTTGATTCGCTGCTTTTGCGGCGGCAGAGCTCGGATCTCAGCGCCCCTGTCCTTGCGATTTTGCCGTCCCTGTGGGAATGTGGAGATATGCAGATGGTTTCCTGCCTAGATTTCGTACTGAAAGCGTGTGATGCCTTCCGATAATCTTACTCGTCGAGCTGGAGATTCAGCTGCCTGGTTCGGTGATCTCGTTCCTTATCTCTGGCGTTTTCAAGTCCTAGAGAGTTAGCGATTCGGGTTTATGATTAGGATTTCAGCTTAGCTAGCTGAATTTGGGATCTAGGCAGCCTGATATACTCTATTATTGGCCAAAATGTAGGATCGTGGCTCTCATCGGTTGGGTTAGCTTCAGGAACTGGATTTAGCGCTATCAGCTGCCACACTGTTAAATTAGGAAGGAATCCTTTTATCCTGGTTCTGAGCATCTTGCAAAAATGGAGGAGAAACGTCATCCTCAGAGATGCTATCAGCTTTCCCTACATATCAATCTACCTCAAGCTGCAATTGTCTGCTGATTAGGTGAGCCTTGCCCACACTCCTTGCTCAGCATTGATATTTTAGGCACCAAGAACAAATGTAGATGCGGGGGAGCTATCTCAGTGTGAGACCAAGAGAGTTAGCGATTCAGGTTCTGTTATTGGGCAAAATGTAGGATCGTGACTGTCATCTATTGGGTAAGATTTAGGAGCTAGATTTAGTGCTACCAGCCATACTGTGGATTTGGAAGGAATCGTTTTATCCTGTTTCTTTTAGCATCTTGCAAAACTGGAGGAGAAACGTCATCCTCAAAGATGCTATCAGCTTTCCCTACATATCAATCTACCTCAAGCAGCAATTGTCTGCTGATTAGGTGAACCCTGCCCAAATTCTTTGCTTAGCATTGATTGCTGAGGCACCGCAGACATATGTCGAAGCCAGGCCAGCTGATTGATCCATTGAAGTAAAATGTGCTTTACTTCAGCATCGAACTTACTGGGCACTATGCTCTAACCTGATTAGATTCATAACTCAGGTTACTCAATAGAAGTTGGGCTAGTGGCTAAGGTACAATAATGTAGAATAATGATAACCAGTTTAAACAACGTTAAGACAAATTGGACTATTTTTCTTGTAAATCATGCGTGTCTTTTGGATATGAGAGGATCACTTTCTGGGCTGCAGGAGGCCTGGAATCTTTCAGGCCTTCATATTTTCACTTTTCTTATAAGAAGCATGTGCACATATTCCAACAGTGATCATCCTGCTAAGAAAAGTAATGCCACTGAACCTTAGTGACATGCACAAAAAGGGCACTGTTATTCTTAAGCCAGTGTACTTGTGTATCTGGAGGCAAGTTTAGTTACTTATTTCATGAAATTAGATACACTATGCTGTTGTCTCACATTCTTGAAACAGAGTGGTGGCATGATTTCGGTACTAATTCTGCTGTACAACTGTTAATAACTGAATACTCATTGCTCAACCTGGATTAGCTTATGAGATTGTCACTGGATCTTGTTATCCCAGTCAGAACTTTTGATCTGAACTTCTTGTGGCCTAGTCCGCCCTAATCTAAAGAACTTCTGCTTTCCTATACTGATCTTGTTTGATACATTTGACCTACCCGCTTTTATCCTGACTGTTTGGAAGTGCCGATATATCATCCCAACATTTGGAGTTATTATACCTGCCATGGCCTTCTTTCTCCTGCACAGTGTCACTCAACAGTGTTGGTTTAAATCCATAGAGTACAGCAGTAGTCGCTGTGCATCTCTGGCTGAAGTTAGTTAGTTTCTGTATTCATACCCTTCTGGGAGTTGATTACAACAAAGCAAGTGGTGATTGTGCTTTTCTCATCCTTGATCCACGTTCTGCTTAGGTGCTAAACCATATTTTGGCACTTGAGCTTCTCTATAGTACTGGCTGGAGAATCTTGGCCAAATAGGCTCCTCCAAGGGTATGCATGTTTTTGTATGGAATATGGATGGAATCTCAACTTCTTTGTTTGGGTTTCGATGTCGTTATAAGTTATCTAGTTGTGGTGTAGGCATATAATTTTCTGCAAGCTTCTGATATGACACTAGGGAGGTTGTGTTTGTCCATGGGTTGTGGGTCTTGTACTGTAGACTTGTTTTCTGTTGCTGATATGTTTTTATTATGGTTAGCTATCTTGCTATATGGAGTTTACATGTACGAACTTGATGCAATTATTTGGTGTAACTGTTGCAATCCTGGTTTGCAGATTGTTTGGGGAGGCGAATAGGACCTAGTTTCCTTGGTAGGCAGGGGGGTGATTCTACAGTAAGTTATTCGTTTCCTTGCGCTTCTTTGTGTACGTAAAACATTATTATGTACCTCAAAGAGAGCAAAAGTATATTTACTTTTCTCACTTCATGTGAACAGAGGCTGGTGCAAGATCTGTATAGAATTTTTGATCAAGTTAACAATGAGGAATCCACTTCTGATAAAAAGTTACCAGAATCATTCAGGGAGTTTCTTTTGGAGATAAAAGATAATCATTATGATGCTAGGACATTTGCTGTCAGGCTGAAGGCTACGGTATGAAACTAATTATCCTAATTTAATCTGTACTTATGCATTGTTCGCAGTTCAAATTTGCATGAGTCTGTTCGGATTTTGAACCATCTGGAGATCATGGCATCTAAAAACCACAATTTTGATGTGCGTGCATAAAATACCACGGGTTTTATCCAATAAGTTGCTTCACAGTCTAACCAGCTCTTATTCAGAACTCTTTTGAAGCTATATAAATTTAGTCTTAGCTATGTTTTTTAATCTTTGGACATTGACTTCTATTGTTGTCAGACTTGCGTAGTTTATGACTATGATAGCTATATAAAACTGCAAGTTTGAATTTATGTGTTCCAGCAATCAGATCTTATGCAATTGTACAGACCCATGCTCAACATCAAGTGAAGTACCAACATTGAATAATTCTGTTGGAAAACTAGGAAGGTATAGTATTGGTTTGATGCATAGATAATTGGAGACTGACATGGGCTATAAGAAATAACAAGTGCGCAGATGTATACAGAAGGATTCAAACACATATGCCTGCTTAATCATATGCTGTGATCTGTACAACTTATTACAAGCAAACCGTTTCTTAAAGAAATCTGTAGGCATGATATGCTCTTTCTGGTTTGTGTCTTGCAGATGTTTTATATGTAAATTACCATTACTTGCAACTAAAGCACTTTTTTGTTACTGCCATATTTGGAGCATTCGTTTCTGCCCTCTCGTATTTGTACAATTCTGTGTTACTTTACTTGATTTGTCATATACTGGCTTTAGAAATTTGAACTTGGTCCTTGCTAGCATACTTTATCTTAGTTCATGGTTCTTAGTCCTGGTTTGTTATTTTATGTAGTGCATTGAATTTGAATTGTAAACTAAATTTTAATCAGCCATGTGCTTCTTTGTAGATGAAAAGCATGGATAAGGAGATAAAGAGGTCAAGGCTAGCAGAACAGCTGTATAAGCATTACGCCTCAACTGCTATTCCCAAAGGCATTCATTGCCTGTCTCTGCGTCTTACTGATGAATACTCCTCAAATGCTCATGCAAGGAAACAGTTGCCACCACCTGAACTGTTACCTTTGCTTTCCGACAATTCCTTCCAACATTATATTCTAGCAAGTGATAACATCCTTGCTGCTTCAGTTGTTGTCAGTTCAACTGTACGGGCTTCCTCGGTACCTGAGAAAGTAGTCTTTCATGTTATCACCGATAAAAAAACATATCCTGGGATGCATTCATGGTTTGCTCTTAATTCTGTATCGCCTGCAATAGTTGAAGTGAAAGGTGTTCACCAGTTTGACTGGTTGACCAGAGAAAATGTCCCAGTCCTAGAGGCTATAGAAAACCACCGTGGGGTCAGAAATCACTATCATGGAGATCACGGAACAGTTTCCAGTGCAAGTGACAATCCAAGGGTGCTTGCTTCGAAGCTGCAGGCTCGGAGCCCCAAATACATATCCCTGCTTAATCACCTCCGCATCTATTTGCCCGAGGTGCCTTTTTGATCTGAAACATTTTCTTTTGCTTGCTATCTATTACTATAAAATAGGTCTGATTCATAATCTAGTGGAATATGTGCAACACATAGCTATTCTGTATGTAGAGTCATTTCTAAGGTTTTGGATTGTTTTGCAAATGTGTAACATCTGTTAGTAGGTGTACAACTATATTACCTGGTCATTAGATTAATGTCCTGATAGGACACCATTTCCACAACATAGTACTTGTGTCGGTGGCTACCTGGAAGATACCTGCTTTGTTATTGAGCTCACCGTGTTGCTGTGCAATCGTTCTTGCACAACAGAACAAATGAATTATGGGGAACACTAGTAAACAAAAAGTTGGAATGTACTCAAATTCAAGCATATGTACTAATATGGTTTGATCGGATATATTAGATTATGGTGTCAAATTTTAACTCATTTGTCTTCTGAAGTTCTAATGAGGTTCACTATTTTTGTGGAAGCAGAGTTTGTCGAAATAGCATTAGAATCTTCTGTAGCATGCAAAATTGTTCAATATGACATTTATAGCTGCTAATAACTAAACTTTTCTATCCATCTTTATACCAAGTGATAGATGCTAAAATCTGCCATGATAGATATCCCACGAACCATCTCACTGTTAATATCTGTGTCTGATTTTCTTCCTATATGATACCAAGACTGAAAAGTGCATTTATATGCCGTTATCCTTTTGTTAACGTTGGTAATACCTTTTACTTGCATCAATGCTGTTTTTTGCTTTGAAGTAAGGCCATGTCTAACTCTTTAGACTAGAGTGTTGCATTTTGATGTTTTCATTTCCTAAATCTGATGCTGTTCTAATTTAACCAGCTCTTTCCAAGCCTCAACAAGGTGGTCTTCCTTGATGATGACATTGTTGTTCAGCGTGATTTGTCTCCTCTTTGGGAGATTGATCTTGAAGGGAAGGTGAATGGTGCTGTGGAGACGTGCAGGGGTGAAGACAACTGGGTGATGTCTAAGCGCTTCAGGACATATTTTAACTTCTCTCACCCTGTTATAGAACGAAGTCTTGACCCAGAAGAATGTGCATGGGCATATGGGATGAATGTCTTTGATCTGGAAGCTTGGAGGAAGACAAACATTCGGGATACATACCATTTCTGGTTGAAGGAGGTAACCCATTTTTATCTTCACAAGAATATCTTATGCATAATCTGCCAGGTTGAGCTACATCTTATATATGAATTAAATGAATGCTTTGAACCACACATACTATAATTTGTTCTGCATAGTCATTTTATTTCCAACTTGGAAATGTTCAAGTGTTAAGCTATGTTTCATTTCACTCTTGTGCTGTTTCCGGTGTCTCCAAGATCTCCATAAACTACTTCAGTTTAACATCCCTGGGTAAGTGCAGATGGTAGCATAACTAAGCTACATCTTCTACCCCCTCTGGCCCAAATTAATTGTCGCTGACCACTTCATCTCAATACTGGACATAATATATGCGCCGTGTCAATTAATTTGGGTCGGAGGGAGTATATGAGTTAAATGGATGCTGTGAACCACACTTACTATAATTTGTGTTGCATAGTTTAGTTGCTTTATTTCAAACTTGAAAATGTTCAAGTGGCAGTGTTTCATGTCACTTTTGTGCTTGTGTCCAGTGCTCCAAAATCTCAGTGAACTACTTGATTTTAACACCTGCTGGATAAGTACAGCTGTAGTAAAACTGTCAAAGAAAGAATGAAGATTTTCGTTCCCTATTGCAATAAGCCTTGTTTCCACTCCTCCAGAGTGTGTAACTTATTTACAAGCTTAAACTTGTATGATGCTAAAACATAATCATTTCCATTCTTTTGCAGAATCTAAAATCCGGTCTTACTCTCTGGAAATTCGGTACTTTGCCACCTGCACTTATAGCATTCAGGGGTCATGTACATGGTATGGACCCATCGTGGCACATGCTTGGCTTGGGATACCAAGAAAACACGGACATTGAAAGTGTTAAGAAGGCTGCAGTGGTCCACTATAATGGTCAGTGCAAGCCATGGCTAGACATTGCTTTTAAAAACCTACAACCGTTTTGGACGAAGCATGTAAATTACTCGAATGACTTCATTAGAAACTGCCATATTTTGGAGCCCCAGTATGACAGATAGTGACTTTGGACAAATGGTGTAGACACTGATGGGCATAGCGGCATAGCTCTGCCATTGCTCCCTGGAGAGGCCTATTGCTGTTGGATTGGAATATCATTGGTGAAAGAGGAAGTCAGTCATCACTAAACACACATCTCTGACATGTCCCTGCATGCAAAGACCTCTGATACTTTTCATCTGTATCATATGGGTACACGATTCTTTTCATCTGTATCATATTGGTTCGTCATTCTTTTGGATAGTATAACTGTGAAGGATAGCTCGGTGAAGTCTCTTCCTCTGGGATTGGGCTAATCCTTCATCGCAGAATAATGCAGCGGACAGGTTAAGCAAGTGGAACGTTTGGTTTATCGTGGTGAAGAAAGGAGGCAGCTAAGGTCCTGGGACTTTATAATATTTTTTTCCTCCATTTATTCTTTTTTTCCTTCTTGATATTCTTAAGCCCTTGAAATTTTGTTCTGCTAGTTTTGTGACTGCCTTGGTAGGTTGGAGAAGGGTAGTAGAGATGTCATTGCTGTGAGTTACCTACAGGATATTTGTTACAATTGACCATATTGGAAATGTGCAGATAATTCTTTGAAATGCCTTTTGTGCTAAATACCAGTTTGTATAGAACTAGATATATTAATTCAGCTCCTGACTTGGCTGATGACCCCTCTTACTGCGAAGCAAGGCTTTCATGGATGAAATGGTTAATCATTTTTAGCAGCACATTTGAGTTAGCGGGTCCTGCTCCATTGTTGATTTTGGACAATTTCTTTCATATGACTACCGAACCTTCTTGCATCCAAGGGGCAAAACTCTTGCCAGCCTCATTTAAAATGAAAAAAAAGTAGTGGCTCGTAATGCTCCTTGAAATTAAGAATCCTTGCAATTCCACACCTTGGTGCGAGGCATACTCTTCTTCAGCGCTGCCTAAGTAGGCAATTCCATCATCTTCCTATTGCTTGCGCAAATCATGTCTGTACAAAAGCCTACCAGTCGATCATGTACGTTATACTGAAAATTCAGTTCAATTCAGTTCAAGCTCTGGACCTTATATTTTTGAAAGCTCTGGACTCGTTTATTTTAGGGTAAGAGTTGTACACCTCGTGAAAAGGAAGACCACGGAAACGGAAAAAGAAAAGGAAACCGAAGCCGAGCAGCCCGCAATGGGCCACGAGGGCTTTTGATATTGGGCCTGCAGGGGCCCGTTGTCTTTTCGGGGGTCACAGCTCAATAGCTACGGTACAGAGTTGTCGCTGGGGACTGGTTTAGTCCCACCTCGCCCGGGCAAGGAAGAGGAGGGGCATGAGACGGCTATAAATAGGAGCCCTGGTAGACTGAGTAGAGCACGCAGCTGCGTGGTGAGCACAAAGCGAACTATTCTTTCGCCTTTTACTAAAGAATACCGTGTGCACGCCACATTAAGCAGCATAAGCTTATTTTTGGAGGGTGTTTTTCCGAAAGGAAGGGCCCCAACAAGTGTAAATTCAATTTTTTTTAGCCCAGTGGTTGTTGCCTTTGGATTGGGATGGCCCTGGCTATTTAGAACTCTGGAGGATTTTTTTCCATTTGGATGGATAAAAACGGTTCGATCCTCGTTTTCCTTTGGATTAGCCTTCATGGGGAGTTCGGACAAAACGAAAGGTGGCCTCAACTTGTCCGGTCCGTGAGAGAGGCCAATAGTAGTCGTCCTCATCGCATCATCGGCCAATAGCCGTCCTCATCGCATCATCTTCCCCGCGCTGAAAAAGCTTGTCGTCGGTCTTCGTCGGTCGCGTAGTTTCCACGCGGCGAGTTAATGCCAATGCCTCGGTGTCACGCGCGTCGACATCTATTTATTGCCGAACTACCGCGCCTGGCCGCATTCACCACGCCTCCGTCTTCCTAAAACTTCCCCAATCTTTCCCAAGCTCGAGCTCGGCGATTGCAATGGCGAACAACGACAGCGCTTCCAACAACGGCTTCGGCCGCCGCTCCCTCCACCAATGGGAGGGGCGGCTCCTCCACATGGCGGGGTACCCGGCGGCGCCGGACTTCCGCGCGCCGGGAGGATGGCGGATCAGCGCGGGCGGCGTACCGATCCCGTCGCCGCCGACAACACGCTCCGCCCTGGAGGCGGAGATCGACGCTGTGCTCGGTGACGAGCACAACGCGCGGACGAGCGGTTCTGGCCAGACAACTAAAGGCGTGGACGGAGTCCAGCGTAGATACGAGCGAGAACTCGCCGCTTACGATGGCCCTCCTCCACCTCCCGACAGGAACAACGCCGCCAGCCGCCGCCGGTGGAGCGCACCTGGCCGCACCCTCGCGAATGTGCTCACGCACATCGAGGGAGGGAACTCCCCCGTTCTGGGGATGTCGCCACGGAGGCGGCTACCGTGTCGCGCCGACACGGTAGTTCCTGGACGCCGAGGAGGATGGCGCTGTCCTCCTCCTCGTCTGGGTCGCGGTCCACGTCCAGGTCCGACGGGTCGGCGCCTATGCGCTACATCAAGAAGGAGCCGACGTCTCCGGCGACACCGCGCTTCGTCAAGGAGTCGGCGTCACCACCGCCAACCAGAGGGCGCAACAACGGCGCCCTTGTCATCCGCGACCAACCCATCTCCTCTCCATCGCGCGGGCGGAAGAGGAAGTCGTCGAAGAAGGAGGTCGCTGCGGCCGCCGCCGCGAACCAGCTCGCCAAGGAGGAGGCCCAGCGCGCCGAGGATGCCGCGGTGGAGGAGGCGATCGCTAGGTCGCTGAAGGACCTGGTGCCCGCCGACAACACCCTCCCCATGGACGCCGCGCTGGAGTGGTCCAGGCGGGACTAGGAGCGGCAGGAGGCGGAGCAGCGGCGGCGGCTGCTGGACCTGGCTGCCGCGCGGCAACGCACCGTCCGCTCCGCCGCACCGGCCTCGGCAATGAACACCGCGCCCAGGCCCGTCGAGCTGATCAAGCTTGAGGAGAGCAGTGAGGACGACCTCTACCGGCCGACATCGCCACGCGCCGGCGACCCAGCCAGGGTTCTAGCCGCTGGTACGAGGCGCCTCCGCCCGAGGACGCCGGCAACTCGAGAAACGACGACGACGGCGGCGACTACACGGCCTTCTACCGCCATTTCGGCATGTAGAAGGCCGCTATTAGTTTTAGTTTATGTTTGCATCTGGCCGAATTCAAATATATGTACGAATTCGGCCTATATATATGTACAAACTCGGTTATATATGTTAAATATCACTAAATTTCGCTTATGTTTGAACGAGTTTTGCCTAGTTTTGTCTAAATTCGCCGAATTTTATCAAAATTTTTTATCCATCCTCGAATCGCCGTTGGGAAAATGGTCCTCCCTAGACCAAACTTTCATCCAATCCGGCGGTAAATAGCGCCGGATTTCGGTCTGGGGAGGCCCAACGACTGGAGATGCTCTCAGAGCTGGATGCTCTGAAGTCTCAATGCA
Organism: Lolium rigidum; assembly: GCF_022539505.1. Classification (NCBI taxonomy): domain Eukaryota; kingdom Viridiplantae; phylum Streptophyta; class Magnoliopsida; order Poales; family Poaceae; genus Lolium; species Lolium rigidum. The sequence continues at coordinate 70,415,697 of NC_061510.1, read as the reverse complement.
CTTCCAAGTCATCCCCTCAGATAACCAAGATACTCGGCATCCTTTCCAGCTGATGCATATATAGAAACTTAATAATAAATAGAAATGATCCAAGTGTGTTGTAAACTACAACAGAAGGACGTAACAGGCATTGGCCTCAAACCTCTGAAGAACTACAGACATGACCCATGTTGGGACCAGGTACACGGGCGAATCAACAGGGACAGAGCCGGGACGCTACCGTTGTCTCTCAGCTCCAGCAGGACTCCATTATTGAGAATTTGAGATCATCGTTCTACTATGCTGGTTGCCGTCCTTGTGGTCAAACGGTACAACTCTACCCTCTTTGTGCTCTCGCCTGACGGCTTGCCTCCCAGCCACGAGATCGCTCGCTTGAGGCGATGGGTGAATGAGCTGTGCCTCCGCCGGTGGCTGCTTCTTCTGTCTGACGCTGACCTTGAGGTCGTTCGGGAGGGCCACCGTTGTACCCGGTGCTGTTGCTTAGGTTGATCAGGAGGAGAGTGATCCCTTGCTGCATTGTCAGATAAGCTTTGTTCAGATAGTTAAGAATTAAGATAGGTCTCCAATATGGCTAATCTAGAGGATGTTTCCATGCATGGAAATGTAGTGACTTTTCAGACAGAACAAAACTCATTGCTTAGCAACTTAAGTAGAACATCATAATCGCTCCAACATTGGAAACATCTGAAACTAGTATACATTGGAAACAGTCCGAAATTCGTTTGCTTGACAAGCAGACCATAGTTGCCGCCAATGAGAACCCTTTTGTGTTCATAACTTCATGTGTTGTACTTTGATGCCATTCCGGGTTGATCGAGATATGTGTTTGCAACTTTGCATCGAAATTATGTCACAACTTTTCGCTCGCACAATATACTACGTTGAACACCTTAAATTATTTAACCCTTCATTCGTTCGCAAAAAAAAAAAGTTGTCGCAAATTCGGATATATCTATGCACCTCGACAACTAATATGGAATGGATGGAGTACATCAGTATTTCGAGAAACCGAAGTATTCTCAACAATACTTTGATGCCGGTCTGAAGTGATGAAGAGGTATAGTCGCTAGAAAATCGGGATTCGTTTGAAGGGTTTATAGTCCTTGTCTGACTGGAGTTGATATCCAGGGACGCCGACTCCGTATCGAACTCTCGACTCAAATAACTAGGGTTGTGCTCCGGCTTTATATACAATCTAGACCGCACCGCTGCCGTCGCATCATACCCCAATCCTAAACCCACACAATAGTTCCACGGCGAGGACTCCGGCTGATCTGATCTGATCTGACACGATGACCGGCAAGGAGGGTTGCACGAGCAGGCGCGGCAAGAAAGCTTCCACGACCAAACCTAAGGCGGCGGAGGAGCAGGAAGAGTTCCCCACTGAGCACTGGGCATATACACTCTATAATCCGGCCGCCGCAGCTGTCAACGACAAGCTGCAGGTCGACCTCTTCTCGGAGGACGCAGAGCTGCGGAAGAGAGTCAAGTCAGTGCTGCGACGTTTCCCCGAGTCCTATGCTTTGGGAGCGAAGGAGTTCGAACAAGCAGTTGACAGGATCATCAAGGAGTCCAAGCCGGAGACCGCATCTGTGGCCGCCCCAGGCATGGATCGGCTGGAGGATGATATTATCAGTGTCTTGCTGATCTTGGCGAAGACCCCCACCGTCGACGAGCTCCTTGGTGCCGAAGCCGGCGGGGTGTTTCCGCCGCGGTGGATCGATGAAAGGAAGAGGTACCTGGACGAAGAATGTCGGCCGGAGAAGAAGACTATTGGCCACCGCATAGTGCTGGTGGACAAGGCCCGGGTGGATTTGCTCATGAAAGGCTACGTCGAGGTCCATGAGGGTTACATGGAAGAGGTCCCTGATTTTGATCCCTATCTCCACGAGGGGAGAGTGCGGCCGGACTACGACCCGGAGGACTTTGCCCCGTCTGACTATGACGGGGAGGTGATGCTTTTTGGCTGAGCAAGTCTGAATCCTCAACTGAAGATGCGATGATCAACTGAATCCTCAACTGAAGATGCGATGATCGCCAAACTACTCGTATCTATTTATTATATGATGTAATTTCAGACTCTGTCTTTGTTTCCTATATTAACTACTATAATCTTGGTTAGTTGTTGGGCTAGGCTGTTCGATTCAGACCACGTTTTATTGTACTGCGCACTGCGGTGCATATATCTGTCAATCAACTATTGAGAAGCAAAGAGCACTCCCATCAACTGGGATGGTTGGTCAGTTCTGACGAATAGGGTAGTTCACACCAAGTAAGGAGGGATTGCGCCAAGTGTCGGCAAGTGTTGGATCGTGAAATTTCTGAACTTTTGAAGACGCTACTAGTTCAGAAAAGCAAGAAGATTAGCCAATAGGTGAACAGATAACTAATGCTGAACCAACCTACTTTGAACATTGCAGCAAGCATGGTGGTGCAGCCTCGGAACCACATAATGCCATAGGGTATTTTCATCTTCATCATTGTCTTAACTTGGTTCAGTTGGCTGTAGGCAACGTATACATAAAAGGGGATCTTGCATCTTTTTCCAGAGCTTTGAATGAACAAATTTTAAAGTGGATCCACAATACAAGCTACAGGTTTCTACACCATACTACACATTACGATAACACCGGAGGTATTGCTTTTGTAGAAGAACCTTGTTATTGTACAATATAACTACGAAACAAATCCTACTGCCTCCATTCGTTTATTTTAGGAAAAAACCTACGCCAACTAATTTGAAACACAGTGAGTACAAGCTTATATGCGGACCTTTTTTTTTAGGGTAAGAGCTCGAGACCTCTTTTTTAAGGTCTAGCTCTGGACCTCTTTTCTAGGTTATTAAGAGGCAGATCTGGACCTCTTTTCTTTTTAAGGTAAGAGCTCTGGACCTTCTGAAAAAGAAGACCACAAACACTGGAAGCTGAGCAGACAGCGATGGGCCACACAGGCCTTTGTAATTGGGCCTGCAAGGGCCGCCGTCGTTTCGAGGTCACAGTCTCACAGTGCAAATAGTTTTGGTACAGAGTTGTCGCTGGGGAATGGTTTAGTCCCACCTCGCCGGGGCAAGGAAGAGGAGCGACCTGGGACGGCTATAAATAGGACCCATGGTAGACTGAGAAGAGCACGCAGCTGCGTGGTGAGCACAAAGCGAACTATTCTTTCGCCTTTTACTAAAGAATACCGTGTGCACGCCACACTAAGCAGCATACGCTTATTTTTTGAGGGTGTTTTTCCGAAAGGGAAGGCCCCAACAAGTATGAATTCAAAATTTTCTTATTAGAGCTTGTTGTCTATTTCTTGATGTTTTTACATTAGGAATGAAATACAGCAAGCACGAACGTCTCAGAACTGTTCTGGCTCCTAATTGGTGCTGGAAATGAATTATTACTGTCATTGCATCTGCTTTTGTTAGTTTTGCATCATTTGCCAACTGAGTATATGCATACCCTTTTTCTGGAGTGTTCTTCCTTTTCGGAAGATCACAACAAAGCTTGAATTCAACCTACGGCTCATATTCAGAGCTTGGAAACGAACTGGGCACTCTGAATGCATCCTTTCCAACTGATAACTGATGATGATGGTGTCCATCGCGACGACGACGGCGGTCCAGCGAGTAGGATCTACGGATTCGGCGATCGGCGACTTCCCGGCTGCCATGGGGCTGGCTCCAATCCAAGGCCTGAGGCGGAGCAGCGGCAGCGGCGCGCCACCGACGGCTCCTGTTCGTCGCCGGAGTTGGGATCTAGAAGGGCTTCTTTGTAATTTTCTGTTTGTTCTGGATCTTTCTGTAAGAACGATGGGCTAATATTATCTTCTCTTTCCGCAAAAAAAAAAAGATAACTGATGCATATATCATGATTGTAAAAGTATCCCTTTCATGTTCTGCCCTTGATTCTATTTCTATATCATGAACTTAATAAATAGGAATGCTCCCAGTGGGTAAACTACAACGGATATCTCCCTCAAGAACAGGCCTTGGCCTCAAACCTCGGAAGAACTACAAACGCGATCGACGTCGGGGCCAGGTACACTGGCGAGTCAACAGAAGCAGGCACCGGGTTCAGAGCCGGGACGCTGCCGTCGTCTCCCAGCTCCAGCGGGACACCGTTAAGCAGCATTGTTCTGCTCTGGTGATCGCCGTCCTTGGCGGTCAAATGGTACTCGTCCCTCTTTGTGGTCTCGCTCGCCGCCTTGCCTCCCAGCCATGAGACTGCTCTTTTGGCGAAAGAGCTGTGCCTCCGCCGGTGGCCGCTTGTTCTGTCGACGCTCACGTTGAGGTCGTTCTGCAGGGTCACGTTGTATCCAGTGCTGTTGCTTAGGTTGATCAGCAGGAGCGTGATCCCTTGCTGCATTGTCAGATAAGCGTTGTTCAGATTGCCAGGATAGATGTAAAAAATGATTGATCTAGCAAATGTTTCATGGTAATGGAGTAACTTTTCACACACAACAAAGCTCAGAGCTTGACTGATTAAGTAGAGCAGCCATATCACTTCAATATTGGTAAAAACATCTGAAACTATCTCAACCAGATAAGCATTAAGAAGGTCATAGTGTTGGAATTCGTACGTGTCGTTTACTGCAGTGAGCATAAGCACGCAGCTTACGGGGTGCATTTATATCAACTGAAAGAACTCCATTGCCCATAAGCCGATGCCATAGTAGAGCACTGAAAACAAAAGGAGTGGTCAGCACATAAGAGCTGCGCCCTGGAAAAAAGTGCAGTGATCACCTACTAAATGTTGACAAATGTGAGACTTGCCTGTAGTAATCAGGATTTGGTAAGAAAGTTTCTGTGTCAAGCAGACCATAGTTGCCACCGATGAGAGTCTGCCTGCAGAACACTTTTGTATTGTACTTTGATGCCATTCCAAGTTGATCGAGATACCTGTTTGGATCAAAATTACACCACAATTGTTTGCTCGCACACGATACTACATCAATGTGTATTTGTGTAAGATAGGTGAGGAGATATGGTGAGCTGACCAGATGCTATTCATGAAAGTATTTGACACCAGGTGGCGGCCATTGTTGAACACCCCACCACTTTCACTAACCCAAGCAGAAGCCCATGTTCCATGCCTTTGGAGGGTAAGTTGCATGTCCCTGTAAGTATCTTCAGCACGATCTAGGTACTTAGGGTCTACTATCTTCCTCATAAGGTGAACATCATCCCCTGAAAGCAAAGTGTCACTTGCTGATGCATTCTAAATGTTAAACCACACAAATTGGTTAGCAAGTCTGTCCCAACATTAAGATGTTATTCGCCACTAATTCGTCTTCTAAGAAAGGACTTGCTATTCCTTGAAAGAACAGTTTATGTAAGCCCTTTTATATAGGAATTTATTGAAGCCTTTCCTTCACAATATGTATCACAAGAGGACAAAATTAAAACAGCACGACTGTATATTGTGTAGTCAGAAAATAATTATTATGACACATGGATATAACGTTAGTAAACTCCTGCCAAGAAAATATGCCAGAAAAGAGTCAAGCCTAGAAAATGCTCAGTGCCATTTCTTCTGATATCTTCAAGTCATGCAAAGCATCATTCTACGGTTTTGGAGCACCACACGAGTCTTTTCTAAATGCTATCACAGCAAAGCAACATATCACATACCTCCTCCAAGATTGTAAATATGATGCGTCAAGGCACTAACGACACCGTGACCTGAAGCCTGAAGTAACCGAGTGTACCACTGTTGATCAAAGAATCCTCCAGGGGCTAGTAGGAGTGGCTGGGAGAGTGGTGCCCTATACAACTTCCGGAGTATGGATCGAAGTTCAGTTACATCCTTCCCATAAAGTTCAGCATCGACTCTTGCGCCGGTTCCATGCCCACTCAGCTCATTACCTGACAAGACAAGAATATTGATGAGTTCAGAACTAAGAATAGCTTCTGTTTTGGAATAAAAGGGATAAATATAAGAGTGCTGAGCACAGAACAAGAAATACAGTAGATTACCGAATTCCCACGAGTCAACTGGGTATCCTTTTGAGACCGTATAGTTCACAAAATCGTACGCATTTGTAGAGTTCCATTTTCCTGCCCAGAAGGAACGTTGGACATTATGCCTTCCATCGAGCGCATTCAGACCAAACGTGATAATTGCTCTGCAGATAGATTTTTGGTTATCCATGAGCTAGCTCTGCTAAGCACATATAAATTACACAAATGACGCTAAACAAGCACATCCATTTAGAAAGTGATAAATCCTTCTTGTGCACATCAGTTCCTTGTTCATGTATTGCAATTAGTTATGTTGATAACATCATATGGCTTAGTTTTAGCATATTTCCTCCGTAAACAAAATATAATGCTGAAGACATGCAGAAAGAACACCGCTGCTAGTTATATCTTCAACTACCAGTAGGTTAGAAAAATATCTACAACAACACCTGATCTGAGAAGACAACAATGGAAATGCAATGACAGCATGGTTTGAACTAAAAAGAAATGCAATAGCACACGGCTATGCGGCTATAAGACTACGTGAGCAAGAACATGTGAACATCTGATACAAGTTATGCCTGCTAAGTTTAAATATTTCCAGCAAGTCAGCAATGGCACGGAAACAAATTCAGAATTAGAAGCCTTACCCTGTTTGCTGGAATAGATCATTCAGTTTGTCCCACCTATCCATACTTAGACAACCGGCTGAGAAACCAAACAAACCATTTGATACATTTGTGAACGGAGAGCATGGACTATTTGTCCCCACGTCATAAACAACTCGGTCTTGCAAAGAGCCTCCCAGCCTAATCCTCAAGTTACCAAATGCTGCAGACAAAAGAGAATCTATTTTTAGATATTTAGCAACTGACCAACTATCGCTAACAATAGCAAGTATTCTTCAAGACTGACATGACTTGAACTACATGTAGTATCATGTCAGAATTCTGCAGGACTTGCCTTAATTATCTTGTAATACATTTTTCTTTTCTTTCGAAATGGACTTGTAGTACATTAGAGATCGTAACAAGTGATAATATCATTGCAGAGAGAAAAAGAACTTTTTTGGAATACAAAATTCACATTAGGTGGGAACATAAGATCCTCACATAGCTAAGGAAAATAATCAACATAGACCATTGGCAAATACTGAATGAGGAGCAAGTATTGGTACCTTTGATGGCTTGAGCCAGAAAGGGGTGATCCAAGTCCTGAACGAACCAGTTGGTAAGTAAAATCAGCACGCAAATGAAAAGCAAGTCCAGGAACCACAATGTACACTAATAACATCCCATTGATAACAAGTCAAGAGCATAGGACACATACCAAATTCAGAATCGAAGATTGACCCCAAGGACACTGGTTGTAGTTACACTTCTCCGGTGGCCACCAGTCCATGGTAGCGCACACGTAGCTCGGATCCGTCTCAGCAATTTTCGCCGATCCTTTGACAATGACCGTGGCTTCCTGCTCCGGCTGCTGCGCCGAAGCCCAGCGAGGAAGCTGCAGACAGACGAGGGCCAGAAGCAGGAGAAGCCTCGCCGCCATGCTTCCTACCTGCATAGAAGATGACGGCAAAATCAGGATGATCCAGTTGTATGTCCTGTTCTGAGAGTGGCAGCCCACCATTTCCTTGTAAGCAGAGGATTTGGGGTTAGATGCAATTTAAAGCATGCATAATCTAGCAGTGAAACTATGCACCGACGCTGAATTTGCCCAAACTGTTGGGATTCGACGGTCCGGCGGAGGACAGCACATATAGGCGATTGCGAACCGAATTAAGCAATTAGGCACTCAGATCAGTGACAGCAAAGTGGAAATGCTGCCGTCTGTCAATCAATCCGCAAGTAGGCAAAGATTCCAAACTTCCACATCTGAAAGGAAAGATGCCGCTGTTGAAAAGTGCGGAGAAGGAAGCGGACAGCCCACCTTTCCCCTTCCGTCCCCGTCCGCGACCGGGAGAGCCGCGGCGGCGCGTGTGGGAGGCCGGGAGATCTGGTGGCCGGCTGCAGGGACTGGGTTGGAGGCTTGGAGCTCAGGCCGCCATGCCCGCAGGAGCCTTTTTCGGGACGGTTCTGCGCTGCTACCGGCAGGCCGTCGGCGGGGCAGCACCAGTCCAAGAAGCTTTGCTTGCTTGCTGGAGCGACGTGGCGGCTCGGGCAACAACAGGGCAGTGGGCAGAGCGAGCTAACAAGAATACTAAATTACTGCTCAGTGGGTATATCTGGATAGCAGTGCCATTCTCGTTTCGGGTGGTAGAATTGTTCTTTGGTCGGATGAAGATTTTCAGGTAACGAGTCTGAAATGTAGTGTAATTTGTTTTGCTTCAGGGTTTACGCGGATCCCGGACTGAATGGTATAGGTGGTGCCGACAGCGACAGTGCGCCTAACTGGAGGTGTACGCGCAAGATTCCGCTTAGTTAACCAAGAAAGAAGAGGCAGTGGGTTGGACGTTGGTCGTCGGGGCTTGGATCCACCGGCTGATGAGTAGATGCAACGCAAGGCACCTCGCTTTTTTTGTTCTATGTTTTTTACACAGTACAAAAGTACGAACGTAGAGGTTTACATACATGCGCATATACTCACCTTTATAAACGCACACACGATACATTATCCATATGAGCATCTTTGAAAGACGCGACGGATCGGATCTTGAAATTGACGAAGTCACCACAAGCGCATCGCTATCGATGGGAACGCCTCCTTTTACTGAAAGAATATTTCGTCTTTATAAGACACACATGCATCAAACTCGAGATTTGAACTCTGGTGTGCTGAGGGTACAACCACCCACCTAGTCACCCAAGCTTAGGTTGGTTCTCGAAGGCAACTCGCTTCGGCTCCACATGAAACGTCACATATGCCCACCCAAACACAACCACAACTGGCTGACAGGCTTTGCAGTGTAACTGTGCAGGCTCAAATAATCGTTCGGTGGATAGCCACGAGTGTACAGAAAGGGGAGTAGTGTGTGGTTGAAGCCGCGGAAAGGCACCAGATCTGCAGTGTGATATTCTGGCGCATTGCTTAATAGATTTGATAAAAATATTTATATAAATAAGTTGTAACTTCTTTTTCGAAAGCTTATCCCCAAAGAACTTTGAGGTTAACCGGGTTTGGTCCAGGGTGATTTGAGGATGGGTGACCGACCGACATATTGATCCCGGATATGCACAAGTAAGAACAAAATGCGCAGAAAAAAACTAGTGTTGCTTTACGAGGTCAGTCTAGAGATCTCTTAGAGACCTGACAGGGGTAACATGCCCAAGTCCAGAGTCGTCGGGTAATACATGCGGTTTCTATTTTCTCTCCGTGGCACTAGTCACCAACATTGATAGTTTAAATAGAGTGGTCGGGGTGTTACATGCTGTTTCCATTTTCTTTCCGTGGCACTAGTCAACAACATTGATAGTTTAAATAGAGTGGTCGGGGTGTTACATGTCGTTTCCATTTTCTTTCCGTGGATGTTAAAGACGAAGGGCATCTCAACAGTTCCCTCATAATTTTGTTTTTGTTGAGATGCTTCGTACTGTTCGATACTTCTCTTAATGCCGTGGTTTTATTTGCAAAAAAAAAAACATTGATAGTTTAAATGTTGGATTTTGGTTTGTGGATACTTAGCTCTAGACTGGACTGATGTATGTTTGGGCTGATTAATGCATTGTATATCTTTGGTTTTTGGCCCATCTCATGATTCATAGAATAATTTTCGGATAAACATTACAATATCTAGTTACTCAATACTCATACAAAAGAAAAATCTTAACTATATTTGTTTTCTTCCGTTTTATATATCATTTCATACGTTGGTAATATGATGTTGCTCAGCTATCGATGTATTTTACATGTATATTTTTTACGTAGTCATGGCCTCCTAGTCGTGAGTCAAATAAGTTGATATGCAAAAATGCCTTTGAAGTTATAACAAGTACAAAATATATCTATCATGTACATGTATTCTTCTTAATATATATTTTATTATCAAAATTCTATGTCATGTACATGTATTCTTTTTAATATTTAGGGTCAACTCTACCCTGACCATTTTAGTGAAGTTAGCAAGAAACAGTTGTTGTGTGATCCTTGTAAGTATGGGAAACAAAAGCAAAGTTCTTATGTATCATCACACAATCGTAGTAGTGTGCCACTTCAAAATATCCACTCAGATGTGCGGGGCCTAAGTGGAGTAGTATCAATTAATGGTTATCGTTGTTTTTTCACTTTTATTGATTGTTGCACTAAAACTTCTTGGGTGTATGTTTTGAAAAACAAGAGTGATATGTTTGAATGCTTTAGATATTTTTATAATATGGTGGTGAACAAAGAGTTTGAAGAATATTTATAAACTCGAGAATTATTCATCAAACCACTTGCTATCCAAGCACCTTGGAGCTGAATGGTTTTAGCTAAGAGAGAAAATAGACATCTCCTCGAGGTTACTAGGTGTTTGATGATAACTATGAATGTTCCTAAATATTTGTGAAGTGAGGCAGTGATGACTACCGCCTACTTAATCGACTGAATGCCATCTTTAGTGCTTGATCATAAGACACCACTAGAGTGCTTAACATGTAAAACTTCATCTGCGGTTCCTCCAAAAGTGTTTAGATGTGTGTGCTTTGTGAAAGATTATAGACCATCAGATGGGAAGTTAAATTCTAGACAATACTCCCTCATCTCCGTTCGGCAACGTGGGAGTGCGGAGGTTCGGCTGCTCCGAGCGAAAGCTGATGGCGCGGCAGCTGCGGATGTCGCTATCCTCTTGGGGGCCTTCATGGAGCCTTCGACCTCCTCCGCTCCCGGGGCATAGTTTTTCGGGTGAAAGCCTAGGCCGTGGTAGGGCCGGACGACAGCGTCGATCCACGTCACTTCCCTCTTGGGGGCGTCGTCTTGAAGACTTTGTTCCCCAACGTGCTTTCCTGAGGCTGGACTCGTACGGCATCGCGGCGGGTGGCCGGCGATGTGTGAGGTCCGTGTGGTGGCTTGTGTGGCAACGATGGCGGTGGTGAGCGATGGTCTGGTAGCGTCAAGACCTTGGCTTCGGCGAGCGTCCGAGCTTCTTCGTCTTGTGCTTCGCCTGCGGTGGAGTCGGAGCTGCTATGGTTTGTCGAGTTTCTTCATTTGAGCAGCGTACGATGACCTGCAGGGTGGCCCTATGGCGGTGATCTTCCTCGGCGCATGTCTTGCGCTTATCCTCTTTAGAGCTCGTCATCAGAGTCAGAGCTGCCGGTTGCTTCACGAGGAGTCGCTTGTTTGGCGGTGGCCGACTTGAGCTCCACGGTGCCGCTTCGGCGAGGTCTTGGTGGTTGGTTCTTCGGTGAAGTCGGAGTCGCTGAAAAGTGATGACGATGACGTTGAAGGTCAACCGCGACGACTTCTCGCTTCGGTGGTCAGTGTATCTTGTGTGGGTTGCCAGGGTGGCTCTGTGCCCCCGCGGCGGCCGTGCTCCATGACGGTCGTCGGGGCACTTGTTTCGGTTTTCGGCCGGTTTCCCGCTAATAAACTGGCCAAATTCTGTACTTTTTCTTTATTAATGAAAATGGCAAGTCTTTTGCCTCGTTTCAAAAAAATAAAAATTCTAGACAATAAAATGAAAATTGCGCCTACAAAGGAGATAAAGCTGAGGAAGGCAATGATGCAGTTAAAAATAATATGCTTGTTTGAATAATGCCAACGGGTGATACACATGGTGATCAAGGTGATAGTGTATCAAAAACAGACAATGAGGATGTACAAGAGGAGTTTCAGGACAGACCAAATGAAGCACAATGGCCTAAACCGAATGAGGACCGACAACTTTAGGTATATCCAACGAGACACCAAACAGGAGAGGAACATGTGCAAGTGGAGGAAATCTTTCTAGAGTCATCCCCACGGACCAATGCTGGGAAATTTCCTTCAAAACTATCCCCATATTGTGTCCCAGATTATGTTTCATACTCCTCTATTGGGTCTCAATACAAGTCATTTGTAACATCTTTCGATTCTGCAGTACGTGCACCACATGACTGGCAAGAGGCAAAGCAATAACGAGAACGGGGGATGGCAATGCTAGAAGAGATGCAAGCACTGGAAAAAACAACTCTCCCTCCAAATAAGAAATGCTCTAATAACGTATATCATGCTCTGTTTTTTTCGAGGTAAATACTATACTCTAATTTTTGTGTGTATGAGTTTGTTTTGCAAAATGCTTAATTGGCCGGCTTGGAGATTTACAAGGTTTGGGTGGATGTGGGAGCGTGCCAACAGCGACAGTGCGCCCACCTGGAGTTGCATGTATGGATATCTTAAGATTTTCGCTTAATTAAACAAGAAAGAAGAAGAAGTGGGTTGGACGTTGGTCGTGTCTTGGATCGAGCGGCTGATGAGTAGATGCAACAAAAGGCACCTCGCTTCGGTTCCGCGTGAAACCTCAGAGATGCCCACCCAAAAACAACCACAACTTGCTGACAGTTTTTACAGTGTAACCGTGTAGGCTCAAATAATCGTTCAGCAGATGGCCACAAGCGTTCAGAAAGAGGAGTAGTGTGGTTGAAAGCTGCGGAAAGGCAAATGATCTACGGTTTCCATTTTCTTTACATGGCAGTAGTAGTCAACGCCAATGTCTGTTCAAATGTCGGATTTGGTCAAAAGTTGCTACTAAGCCTAAATGCATGAAGAAAACAACTGGAGGTCGAAAAGTAGTGTTGAATGTCGTATGCCATGTGTAAGAGCATCTCTTATTAGTCCGAACCGAAAAAACGGAGTTCAGTCTCCCGAAAAACGATTTGAGAGCGCATTTGGGCACGGCGCAGAACAGAAACTGTAAACCCAAACCGAACTCGAGAAAATCAAACGACGCGGGAAAACAAGTTTCGTGATTGAAGTCGATTTCAGCCGATCACGCTGGATTCGATCATAATTCACACTAAATAGTGGCAAAATACAACGGCATTGCACCTAAATTACGTACTACGGACCTATTTAGACTAAAAATTAAGATTCCCGGCGACTTTACTGTCACCTGGCGGCGGCGGAGGGTTTTTCGACGCCGCCGATTGCTAGGCGACGACGAGGGCCGCCAGCTCGATGGCGGCCGCGCCGGAGGCGCTCCCGCAGAGCAGCGGCGGTCCGTCTGCGTCGTCGTCGTCCCCGCTCGGGGGCAATGGCGGCAGCGGCGGGCTGCACCCGCTGTCAGCGAGGGGCTCCTCCGCTTCCCCAGCCGCCTCCGCCGCCGCAGCCGCCTCCGCGTGCCGTCGGAGCGCGCCCGCCATTACGGCCGGCCACTTGCGGCCGGCCCGCTTCCATGCGCCGTCGGAGCGCGCCCGCCTACCGCGCTCCGTCTCCGCCCGTACGCCCGGCGGACGGCGAATTGCCCTTCCGGCGCCGGATCGGCCGCCGCCCCTACCCACGGGTCTTGCCCTTGTCATTTTGGACGGCGGGGTGGTGGCCGTAGCGGCGGAGCGGAGGCCGAGCGCCCAGGATTGCTCGTCGGAGGCGGCGGGAGGGGAGCGACGGGAGGGGAGTAGGGTTTCGGAACCGAACTCCCCTCCACGAACCCTTTTAATAGGGGCCGCACGGTGAGTTTCTCGGGCCCCTGAACTTCCAGTTCGGGCCGGCCCATCTTTTCGGGCTCTGATCTGCGCGCATTTCAGCCCGAACCCGTAAATCCGCCGGAAAAGTTCGGTTCCGGCCGGATTTACGGGCTCTGTTAGAGTTGCTCTAATAGGGTATGCAGTGTTACTACATAGTTGAACTTCTTGTGTGCTAAACCCGTACTTTAAACCATTGGTTTTGTGGGATGCTACATTCAGGCTTTTGTGAGTTAAATATATGTCAAATCTAGAGCTATGTATGCCTTTGTTGAATCAATTCGATATATGTTGAACCAGCTGTCATTTTTGTGGCTCTTATGGTCAGCCTTTTATCATGTGTTGACAAGATTCTTACTTTAATATGTTGTGTTGTTCTTGGCACTAAAAAATAATACGAATTAGGACAACATGGTGTCCAAATTTTATTTGCATATTATAATGTCCGAAATTGATACGTACAAACTGTATGGGGGCAAAATTTGAATTCAAAAAAAAACTCATTATTTGATTATTTTATCATAGCAAATATCAAAACACATTTGATCTCAAAAGCCTAGATTGAAGGGAGAAAGGAATAGGGGTAACCAAGAACTAAAAGCTGATTATTTTATCATAGCAAATATCAAAACACATTATTTGATTCCACACTACAGTTGAAGTATATGAAACAACCCTGCTTGTATAAATTGGGATATTTAGAGAAGAAGATTGGAATGAGAAAGCAATGGCGATATAAAATTATAAGAACGGTTTCTGATCCTAGACCAACATTTGTCCCACGTGCAATTTACTTTCATCTCTAAAATTAAAGGTGCAAATATTAACATGTAAAATACAAAATTAATATCATCATATACATCATGAAACATGTTTTCATATGATATTTGTAGAATAATATATTTATTGATAGATTTATCTAAAAGTATGGTTAAAACTTTACTTTGCTTGACTTTTGAAAAAAAAAAGCCTCGTTCATTAGAATAGAGGGAGTAGAGTACAGTTTATTTTCGTCTCTAAAATTAATGGCGTATTCTATATATATGAAGCAATGAAACAAATTGTTAGTCCCAGCGCGTTATAGGCACAATATGAAGATAATTTTAGTATATATCTGAAGAATGTGGAACAACTACGCAGAATTATTTCATCGAGACAGCAAAGATAATATGAAGCAATCTAGCTACTATATCATTTTACAAACGTACTGATAACTGATATAATTAAGGACTCAACGAAGGTAAAAACAACATGTAAAATTCCATGCCTATTTGTGAATCTTATTAAAAGAGGGGGTGATCCATATGGGAATCGGCCATTTTGTCCAGCGCTTGGGGGAGACCAAATCACAGACACTTTTATCTTCCAAACTATATATTTTAGCATCCCGACGAGTAACGGTCCCATGGATTCGCCAGTAGTCGGTATCGTCAGTAAAATAAACATGGTTTGGCAGCAGGCCTGGGTAATCCTTTGTGGAAAGACACCATGAACAGCGCATCATCCCCCAAGGTATCCACACCCACAATATTTTGCTTGTCAAAGTCGACCCTGGATATTCTGATACTAGTTTTGTGCAGCCTGGCATGCAGCTTGTCAGGGTCAGGACGTGTGTAGCTCCCCCACTTCCATATTCGCAGCACTTGGCCGGACGAAGTACGTGCAATGTAAACATTATAGGGTCTCTCTACGGCTCAGCTGACTGAGACGTAAGTTATGTCTCAGTCAGGTGATGTCGCTGTACGGGTCAACCCACTAAAATACGGATCGCAAAGTAAAAGGACGATCGGACGGCCACGGATGTGACTGAGACATAAGCTTATGTCTCAGCTAGCTAGCTGAGACTTAGCAAAACCGAACATTATATGCGATGTCCGCTGGCGATGCGTCTTTGAAAATTGTATCGCCCTTAGCGCAAGAACCTGCAATGGTGTAGCGATGGATTCCACCTTGGAGATTCATGGCGTAGAAAGCGCCGTCGTGGAATATGCAGTCAGAGTAGTTTGAACCGTGCAACGAGGTGGCGACCCAATGCCACTTGCTGTCGCCAACGACCCTCGCAAACGAGAGCTGCCTCCGAGGATTGTGAATCATCATGGCGATGCAACCCCGCTACGAAGGATCGCAGGATAGCACCACCTTGCGATACAGGACATCTCGGAACTCGTCCGGCAGATACGGCTGCCGATCGTATTCCTTTCTGGGGAGAGTAGCGTCGTAGAAAGAAAGATCGTACCTTTGGAGTCTGCCGGTGTGGTCGAAGACGGGGTTCACGTGCTCGATGGTTGCGACGGGCAGGAATGCTCACCGGTGGCGGGATTGAGGAGGTGGAGCTCCGAGCGGGAGTCGGCGGTGACGAGCCACCCGTAAGACGAGCCGATGACGCGGCGCTTCCGGATTGGAGGATTGGGGAGATGCATCTGTTTGACACGAGAAAAACGTACGGCGCGACTCCGGCGAGTAGGGCGGAAGGGCGTAGTTTCTCTCATGCGCACCGGGGATCGGTAAAAGAAAAAGATGCGGGCGTGCCAGTGTATAATGATACACAAAGAAAAAAATGCGGGAACATTATTTCATTAATCATATAGATAACAAATACAATTCCCATGTATTGCGCTCCGTGGCCTACTAGCGCGGCCAGCCTGACTAGGGCGATTGCGGTCTCACGATTCCCGGGCCTCGGAAGGCTCCCGGTTAATTACTCCCGCGGGTTACGCCGCGAGACACCTCCGATTAAGCCGTGTGGTCGTCTTCGTCATCTTCGCTTCACGTCCTGCATGCATGATGGTGGTGAAGATTGTGTGTGGGCAGCGGCAGAGCCCGTGTCCTCGTCGGTACACGCGCCGCTGTGAGCGTGGCCTGTGTCGCGGCCTCGCCCGCCCTCGCCGTCGCGCCACGTCGGTCTTGAGCGGCGATGATGACTGTTGTTGAAGTAGCATGATGCAGTCCGTTTAGCTAGGACATCTTGACGACTTAGCGGCATCGTCGGGGTACGCAAGGGGTATGCCTCGCGGGAGTAAATTATCTGGAGACCGGCGTCGGTGTAAAACCAACACACGCTCATGTCGGCATGGCCGGTGTGGTCGGCGCCGTGACTGGGCCCGACGCCGAGTACACGGCAGCCAGCGCAGCTTGGGCGCCGTCTCACGAGGTCACGATGGAGTGGTATCAGAGTTGCCATCCCGCGCGTATCAGAGTTGCCATCCCGCGCGGAGCAGCACCGCAGTAACCTGTACGTCGTGAGTAACCTGTACATCCCGAGCATAGAAGCTCATGGCTGGTTGTTTTGAGTTGGCCACTCGCACGCACCGCTCATGTGTTTGCTTGGCTTAGCTGATTGTGCACAGGCCGAACCATGCATGCATACGATTTATTTGTCTCTTCCTTTATTCTGCTTAGTTCACGGATAGAGTATGGCGTCAGCAGCAACACGAGATGCCGAAGCAACCCGGCCACTGCGCCAACTCTTTTACATGCCCGTCGGGGAGAACCTGCACACCAATGACACCCATGAGCCTGAAGCTGCTCTGTACGCCGCGTCGGGGTTGTGTACGTCCGCCAGCAGCCCCGTACTCCAGGCCGGGCTGAAGCACATGTACGCCAGGCCAGGCTGCAACCGTCCGCCGGGAGCTACGCCCGTACGCCGGGCTGAGCCGCGTCCATCCGCCGGAAGCTGCACCTGTGCGTCGAGCGTTGTTGACTTGCTCTGTTCATCGTTGCCGGGCTGCGCCTGCCCGCCAACCGCCGAGATGTCCGTCGAGTTATGGGCCGCGCCTGTACAACTAGCTGCTCCCGTACGCCGCTGCCGGAAAGATGCCGGTACGCCACCTGTACATCGCATGTCTGTTGTGTTCGTCGAACTGAACCTGTACGCCAAGGGCCACACCTGCATGGTGACCGCGTGGCTCTCCTCGGTCACCGCCTTCAGCCTCCGATGAGTCGCGGCTCTGGCGGTACCGTACGGAGCTCCTGCACACCGTCGCAGCAGCTGTTGTTGCACAGGATCCGGCGGAGTCCGCTGCGATGGGCTGCACGCCCGCAGCGTCTCGGCGCCGTTGACTTGGCCTGGCTCATGGTGATGAAGATGGCGATGGGCTGCGCACCGGCAACTCCGACGCCGTCGTCTTTGTCGGTTCGTGTTGGTGAAGAAGATGATGGCGGGCTGCACGCTAGCAGCTCCTGCATCGTCGTCCTGGCCGGTTCGTGTTGGTGAAGCAGACGACGGGCTGCGCTCCCGCAGCTCCAGCGCCGGTACTTCCTCATCGTCGGCGGCCATGCAAGGCGCGGGCGAGGTGGCGGCCATGCAAGGCGAGGGCGAGGCGACGACCATGCAAGGCGAGGACGAGGCATGTGTGTGCTAGATAGAGAAAAGGGGTGAAGGAGATTGGTTCCGTCGACCATGATTCTCACCGTTAGGAAAGCTCAACTTCGCCTCCATGGACGCTTCTCCGATCTTGCTCCTGACCTGTACGTCGTGTGTTGCTCTTGATGTATGGAGAAAGCTTGGAGTCTCTCCTCCTTCTTGGACCTGTACATCTTGCTCCAAGTGCGGTTGCCGCTGGCTATGGTTGAGTGCTGGATGCGATCTCTCCCTTGGCCAACTCTTCCCTGCGCGTCTTCTCTGTCGCCTCCGGACACTCCTCGTTTGTGTTCCTTTTATAGACTGCGACCAGGCGGCCGGATAAGAACGCGTCCAGGACTTTCGGAACGAATTCCTTAATCCTTGCTGCTTTCTTTCGTATGGCGCACGACATATCTCGCCAAACAGCCATGCTGCCGTTTAAAATCTCGTATCTTCTGCTTCTAGAAGCCAGCCTTTCTTTCGAATAAACTTGCCACGTACGTATCGTGTCGGACGGCCGGCGCACGTATAATACGTTTCAAGCCGGTATTTGCTGGGTCGATCGATTAGGTTAATTGGGATGGAGTTGCTCTCTGGCAGGTCGCTCAGATCACGCGCATGAAAGGACGCATGTACCTGTGTATAAATCAAAGACACGTACTTGCATGTATAGAAGTAGTATTTGTATACATCATTTTCTTTATTTATTTTCCAGTATATATCACTGTAATTATATTTAAATTGATCTTTGGTACAAAACCACATCGAACAAATGCCCCTCCACCAAGTTGGGTTCACAAGCCTAGCGAGTGGACTTAACTTGGTGGAAGAAAGCACTGCTATTTGTGCAGCCTTGACATATCATGGAATTTTCTTGGGACATCATGTGAGAACCAGGAGAAAGAGTGATACCGACTCATGTTTTTTTTTTTACTTGATCCTTCAAAAGCACACCAATAGGATGACGTGCACTACCAGGCTGTATGCAGTTCGTCGAACCAGCGCGCCTTCAGGTCTCTGTATTAGGACACTGTGAAGGCGCACCAGATTATGATTGATGTCGAGGATGTTCATGATTAGAGAATCACGTTGAGGATGCCGATCTGATCGTCGTGGTGCAGGTAACATACATCCGCACTTAGCTCCAGGGAGCCGGTTGGGACCATGCATGGTGCCAGCCAACCGCTCATGTTTACTTCATCTTCAGTTCTTGGCGAAACACCATGCCGTGCCCTGAAAAAGATTTATTAATCCAGTCGCGACCATCTAGTTGTTGCGGTGCCAGCCGACCAGATCAAAGGGTTTCACAGATTCACGCTAGCCGCACTGGCGCGCTGCACTGCTCCCGTAGCTTGGTGTGTTGATGTAGACGAGACACCGGTAAGCCATCGGCATGAACCTCGTTGCATGGAGACACCACCTCTGGTGTTGTTGGTGTAAGTCGGCGTAGAGACCTAAAGGCTGATATACTTTCCATCGGCCCCATGGATGACACGTTGATGTTTTTCCTGCAAAAGCTAGGATGTATCTGCTTGGTTTAAGGCACCAAGCAGCCGAGAGCGAGAAAATACGCAAAAGGCAAATTGCAAGGAAAAAAAATGTCTTTGGGGTTGTGTTTTTTAAAATGTTGGCTTTCCCTTTATACACTAGCTATATGTGTGATATCCGAGAAGGCCGCCGAAAGACTTGTCATTGGGAACCGTCGAAAGACCGTGACGGTTACAACATGTCCTTACGTGTACGTGTGTGGAGACGCCGTCTTCGGAGATGCTTCCGAGAGGTAGTAGAATGTCATACCCTAGCCCATCATGATACCGAGGAGTCCCACAGCCGGACCATGCCCCCTGCATGATGCCCCACAAACCCAGAGACTTGGGCGTGGTAAGTTGAGGCTGAATGGTTTTAGGATGATGGCTTGTGGATTTCCATGCCTTGTTGAGGGGTGGTGAACGGTTACCTTCCGCCTTCTTTCCAGTGGTCCCTTTGATGCTTCGGGCTATTGGACTTCTTCATATTTGGATATTTGCCCTCTTGTGGGGACGCTTTGTACAGGCCACTTGAACGGCCATGGACTTCATGAGACTTCTTGTACTTCTTTGTGATTTTCTTGGATTGCTTGAACTTCTTTGGGATTCTTCGTTGCTTGGACTTTTTCGAGATTCTTCGTTGCTTGATGGGGGACCCACCTTGAGAACTTGGAAGGCAACCACTCACATTGGTGGACTAAAGAACCCTCCGGCACTTTATCTGGAGCTTATGGTGGCACACCCCAGGGTTGTCACGCGGCTTCGCACCTAGTCCAACTTGCGTTGGTTAGGCGGCCGTTCAATGATCTTTTTCCTAGGGGCTTCCCTGGGGCGTGAGCCTCTGTGAGCGAGTGGCCCGCCGGGAAGCATAGGGGCGCGGAGCCTCGGTACGATGAAGTGCCCAAGTAATCTTCTCCACTGCCTCCGGAAGCATACACTTGGTACGTGTCGTGATTTGCGGGTGTGTTGGTTGCCTTGTTTGCAACACCTTGCACTGCCCTCCGGCGAGTCCTAAGGCATCCCAATCTTCAATCACCAGCATGGGGTATGTTGAGGGAAAGCCTTTTTTTTGAAAATGGGGAAATGAATATCCACGCTATGCATATTTGAATGCACCATGGATCCGAGCCGACTGAAAAGTTCCCCATCACAAGAAACGCCAAAGAAAAGAGAAAAAAATGGCAACGGAAGAGGCAAATTTCAACAAAAATACTTTTTAAGGAACCTTCCGTTGATTGGAGGCATAGGCCGGGATCCTTGAGAATCGACCAGCTGGTATGCACCCCCGTCGTAGACTTGCTCTATGGCGTAGGGTCCTTCCCACTTTGGCTCGAACTTCCCCTTCGTCTTGTGTGTGACAACGATAGGGCGCCTTAGCACAAGGACTAGTTCACCTTTTCGAAGCACGCGATGCTTGACGAGCTTGTCGTAGGCTCTCACCATGTTCTGGCGATAAAGCTCCAAGTTCTGCAGGGCATAAAGACGCTCCTCCTCGAGGGCATCGAGCTCCTGGAATCGCAGGTGTACCTGTTCGTCCTTGGTGAGTTCATCTTGAATGGCCACCCTTAGCGAGGGTAGCTGGACCTCCAATGGAAGTACGGCTTCACTTCCATAGACGAGGGAGTAGGGAGTAGATTGAGTTGGGGTACGGACCGTGACGCGGTACGCCCATAAAGACTCGAAGAGACGGTCATGCCAGTCTCTTCTATGTCTTGTCACCGTCTTCTTGAGTATCTTGCCGAGCGTCTTGTTGAAGGCTTCAATGGCTCCATTGGCTTGAGGGTAGTAGCCGGTGGAGTAGTTCTACTTGATCTTGTACTTCGCCATGAACCTGTACATCTTCTTGGACTTGAAGGCCTTAGCGTTGTCCGAGGTGATGCGGTGTGGAATCCCAAAGCGATATATAATATTTCGCTCTAGGAAGTTGATGACGTTGTCGCTCTTCACCTCCCGTAGCGGGACAACTTCCGCCCATTTGGAGAAGTAGTCTGTCGCTGCAAGGATAAAATGATGGCCCCTCGAGGAAGGTGGATCGATTGGGCCGATGACGTCGATTCCCCAGGCGTCGAATGGCCAGGAGGGAACAGTGGGGTGTAGGGGAACCGGCGGTTGATGCTTGAAGTCGCCGTGGATTTGGCAGCCGTGGCATGACTTGGCTACCCGAAGGCAGTCCGTCATGATACCGGGCCAATAGTACCCGGCTAAGCGTATGCCGTGGTACATCTTTGCTCCGCCTTGGTGTCCGCCGCAGACTCCGTGGTGCATTTCCTGCAAAATCTTTTCAGCCTCACCTCGGTTGACACACCTAAGTAGGATCTCCTGCCCATGAGACCGTTTGTATAAGACACCGGCCTTATAGACGTAGGAGGGCAATCGTCTTTGGAGTTGGCGCCTCTTGACGGGGTCGTCGGGGAGGCTGCCGTGCTTGAAGTAGTCGAGGAAGGGTTGCAGCCACTCATCCTCTTCCACCACGTTTGTTGTGATGGAGTTGACTTCATACTCCGGCGGGATGAGTTCCAGAACAGCGGGAAGAAGCCACCTTTCTTCGACCGTCACCTGCATGGATTTATCATCTGGAAGCACCAATGCTGCCGCCAGTTTCGCCAAGGCGTCTGCAGGCGCATTTCTGCTTCGTGGCACATGGAGAACTTCAACGTGGAGAAATTTCCCCATGAGGTTCCGGGCCGCATTGTAGTACGGCACCAGTTCAGGCTTGCGTACTTCATAGATGTCGTTGACCTGCCTGACGATGAGCTGGGAATCTCCATAGGCCCGTAAAGAACGGACATCCATGGAGAGAGCCAGGAGGAGGCCGAAGATGAGCGCCTCGTACTCCGCCTCGTTGTTGGAGCACTCCTCCTTAAGAAGGGAGAAGGAGTGATACATCACCTCCCCTCGTGGAGTCTTGAACACCAGTCCTGCGTCGGCTCTTCGTCTTGGGGTTCCATCTGAATTGGCCTCTGTACGGGAAGCACCGTCAAAGTAGAGCTCCCATGGACCTTCGAGCTCGGCAGTGAACACCTCTTCATCAGGAAGGTTGGTGATGAGCGGGGAGTCCTCCGGGATGGGGTGCGCTGCAAGGAAATCTGCCAAGGCTTGCCCCTTGATCGCTTTCTGGGGGACAAATGTTAGGTCAAACTCCATCATGAGGAGCGCCCATTTTCCTAGTCGCCCCATCAACGCAGGCTGACTTAGTACGTACCTTATAGGGTCCGCTCTTGCAACGAGCTGGATTTGCAGCGCTAGCATGTAGTGTCTCAACTTCTTCAAGGAGAAAATTAGCGCCAAGCATAACTTCTCTATTGGAGAGTAGTTCCGCTCAGCACCCACCATGGTGCGGCTTAGGTAGTAGCAAGCCACCTCCTTCCCTTCATCATTGTGTTGAGCGAGTAGAGCGCCTATCGAAGCAGGCTGCGCTGCAATATATAGAATAAGGGGGTGCCCTTTTACAGGAGCTGCCAAGACGGGTGGACTAAGCAAGTACCTCTTGATGTCGTCGAAGCCTCTTTGACAAGCTTCATCCCATACGAACGGAGCTCCTTTCTTCATAAGGCTTGAGAAGGGCTGAATGCGTCCGGAGAGGTTGGAGATGAAACGGCGAATGTATGCTAGCTTCCCCTGCAAGGCCCGCAACTCCTTGAGGTTGCAGGGCGGTGGCATGTTGAGGATGGCCTTGATCTTCTTGGGCTCGATCTCTATGCCGCGGTGGTGCACGACGAAGCCGAGGAAGAGCCCTGATTGTACGGCGAAGGCGCATTTCAACGGGTTCATCTTGAGCTGGTGTTGACGTAGACGCTCAAAGACAACCCGCAGGTCCTCCTTGTGATCTTGGCGTTCTTTGGTCTTGACCACCATGTCGTCGACGTAGCATTCCACTGAATGATGGATGAGGTCTCCGAGTATGTACGCCATGGCGCGCTGGTAAGTTGCACCTGCATTCTTCAAGCCGAATGGCATGACGGTGTAGTAGAAGTTGCCCTTCGGGGTCCTGAACGCGGTGTCGATGGCGTCTTCTGGGTCCATCTTGATCTGATTATAGCCAGACGAACCGTCCATAAAGGACAGTGCGCCATGGCCCATGGTGGAGTCGACGACCATCTCCGTGATGGGCAAGGGAAAGTCATCCTTGGGGCATGCTCGGTTTAGGTCGCGGAAGTCCTGACAGACCCGTACCTGGCCGTTCTTCTTCTCCACGGGCACGATATTTGCGAGCCACCGGGTGTATTTGGCCTCCTTGATGAAACCTGCAAGGATAAGTTTGTCTACCTCGGCGATGACTTGGTCTTCAAACTCTGGACGTAAGCGTCGCGGAGGTTGCTTGACCGGACGGTGATATGGGTCAATCGCCAGCTTGTGAGTGGCGACACGAGGGTCGAGGCCCGGCATCTCTTTGTAGTTCCAGGCAAAGCAATCCCTGTACTCCATCAGAAAGCATCGATAGCCTTCTCGCTCCTCTTCTGTCAGCGTGGCGCTAACAAAAGTTGGGCGTGGATCATCTTCCGTCCCAAGGTTGACTTCAACGAGCTCGTCAACGGTGGGTTGTCCACCATCTTCTAACTCTGGTGGAGCTGATGTGGACCCGAGCTCCTCCTCTACCTCCAATGGCTCACCGTTGTGGTAGCTTTGTCGGTGAAGACCGCGATGTGAAGTTTCAGCGTCGTCCCCTGAAGAAACCAAAGTAGCATGGCAAGTGACTCGTGAGCCACCAGCAGGACCCTCATCTTCCTCGTCGGATCCTTCGAGGTTGATGTAGCCAAGCCCGAACTTGGGACGAGCCTTGTTCTTCCTTTTGATGAGATCTTCTGCTCGCCTCCACCACTCCTCGCACACCGCGGGTGGTGGGGGTATTCTGTTGTTTCGCTGAAGAGTAAAGCCAGCTTTCTCCAACAAGCGAGCCATCTTGGGCTCAGCCTTCATAGTGGATAGCGCTTCTTCTGAATCATCGCAAGGTTGAGGAAGTTCAAATATAGAATCACAATGTTGTACCTGCGGAACTTTATAGAAAATGGTTTGGGTTTTAGACCAAGACAAACTTGGGATAGCCCAAACCTCCAAAGGGGAAGTCATAGATATGTAAAGAGACGGGGGCTGTATGCCTTGAGCTCCCCTTGCGACTTCCTCCATCTCTTGTATTCTTCTTCTAACCACGCCTCCTTGCGCGGGCATGTGCTCGTCCTTTCGGGCGCAGCGTGCCCGCAGCGTGATGGGCGCCGGCGCATCACTGCTGCCGATAGGAAGCTTCGAGTCCACCTGGGCACCTCAAAGTGATTGTTTTCGGTGATGGTAATTGATACGTCTCCGACGTATCGATAATTTCTTATGTTCCATGCTACTTTATTGATGATAACTACATGTTTTATACACATTATATGTCATTATTATGCGTTTTCCGGAACTAACCTATTGACGAGATGCCGAAGGGCCGGTTCTGTCGTTTTCGCTGTTTTTGGTTCCGTAAATCCTAGTAAGGAAATATTCTCGGAATCGGACGAAATCAATGCCCAGCATCCTATTTTTCCACGAAGCTTCCAGAACACCCGAGAGCCACCAGAGGGGAGCCCTGGTGGGCCCAGACGATAGGGCGGCGTGGCCAGGGCCTGGGCCGCACCCCCCTATAGTGTCGGCGCCCCTTCGACCTTCTGACGCCGCCTCTTCGCCTATATAAATCCCCTGGACCTAAAACCTCGATACGGAAAAGCCACGGTACGAGAAACCTTCCAGAGCCGCCGCCATCGCGAAGCCAAGATCTGGGGACAGGAGTCTCTGTTCCGGCACGCCGCCGGACGGGGAAGTGCCCCCGGAAGGCTCCTCCATCGACACCACCGCCATCTCCATCAACGCTGCTCGTCTCCCATGAGGAGGGAGTAGTTCTCCATCGAGGCTCGGGGCTGTACCGGTAGCTATGTGGTTCATCTCTCTCCTATGTACTTCAATACAATAATCTCATGAGCTGCCTTACATGATTGAGATTCATATGATGATGCTTGTAATCTAGATGTCGTTATGCTAGTCAAGTGAATTTTACTCATGTGATCTCCGGAGACTCCTTGTCCCACGTGTGTAAAGGTGACAGTGTGTGCACCGTGTGGGTCTCTTAGGCTATATTTCACGGAATACTTATTCACCGTTATGAATGGCATAGTGAAGTGCTTATTTATATCTCTTTATGATTGCAATGTGTTTTGTATCACAATTTATCTATGTGCTACTCTAGTGATGTTATTAAAGTAGTTTTATTCCTCCCGCACGGTGTAATGGTGACAAAGTGTGTGCATCCGTGTTAGTACTTGGCGTAGGCTATGATTATGATCTCTTGTAGATTATGAAGTTAACTATTGCTATGATGGTATTGATGTGATCTATTCCTCCTACATAGTGTGAAGGTGACAGATGTGCATGCTATGTTCGTACTTGGTTTAGTCGTATTGATCTTTCATGCACTCTAAGGTTATTTAAATATGAACATTGAATTGTGGAGCTTGTTAACTCCGGCATTGAGGGTTCGTGTAATCCTACGCAATGGTGTTCATCATCCAACAAGAGTGTAGAGTATGCATTTATCTATTCTGTTATGTGATCAAAGTTGAGAGTGTCCACTAGTGAAAGTATGATCCCTAGGCCTTGTTCCTAAATACTTCTATCGCTGCTTGTTTACTGTTTTACTGTGTTACTACTGCTGCGTTACTACTCGCTTGTTTACTCGTCCCGGGCAAAGTACTTTTCTCGGTGCCGTTGCTACTTATTCATACCACCTGTATTTCACTATCTCTTCGCCGAACTAGTGCACCTATTTGGTGTGTTGGGGACACAAGAGACTTCTTGCTTTGTGGTTGCGGTGGTTGCATGAGAGGGATATCTTTGACCTCTTCCTCCCTGAGTTCGATAAACCTTGGGTGATCCACTTAAGGGAAAACTTGCTGCTGTCCTACAAACCTCTGCTCTTGGAGGCCCAACACTGTCTACAGGAAAAGGAGGGGGGCGTAGACATCAGTAATCTCGCCTTCAATAGCAACGGTGCCGATGGGGTAGGCGTCGAAGAGCCTGCCCCCAGCGAGGTTGGAGTAGAACCTCCCGCCCCCTGTGGGAAGGAGTGCTTGTATTGATGTTGCGCTGTTGAGGAAGATCGTCTACACCCAGCATGTTTGCGACTCCGGGAGGAAGCGCCCTGTATGTCAGCCGGAGAACACGGCATGATGAGGCGCCTTGCCTCCGCTTCGGATGTGACACCGGGTTTGACTAAAACGTCAACCGCTGGTGTTGTACGCCCCATCTTCTGGTCGCTATCTTCGACGGGGAGTAGTACTTCGCATCCGCATGATGTGACTCTTGGACGGTGTAGGGGTTGGTGTTGCCAATGATGCGTTGTTGTGTGCCGTTGCCGTCGAGGAACTTCAGGCATTGGTGAAGAGTAGAAGGCACCACGCGATACTTATGTATCCATGGCCTCCCCAAGAGGGCCGAGTAAGAGGTGTTCGCTTCGATGACGAAGAACCGCACCTTGAAGCTGAAAGTTGACATTTGGATCTTCACCGTGATGGCGCCCAACGTCGGCTTTCCTTGGTTGTCGAAGCCGCATATCATCACGTCTGTGGACTCCAAGTCTTCTTCCGTGAAACCGGCCCGCTTCAGACTCCGAAGGGGCAAGATGTTTACCGCAGATCCTGGGTCGATGAGGATCCGACGAAGGTACGCAACGCCAATGTTTCCCTCCACATAGAGCGGACGGTTGTGGGCGCCATCTTCTATGAGGTTGTCCTCTTCGTCAAACGTGATCTCATTCACGAACAAGGGGTTGGAGAAGAGGCGGTGTTTTGCCATGCACACCTCGTAGAGTTCTGGAGCTTGGAGCGCCTTGACAAGGGCTTCGCGAAGGTCCGGGACCATCATGAGTGCATCATGCACACTCAGAAGTGCAGGGATCCTCTTGAGGTGGGCGATGATGTTGTAGTCGACGTCATGTGGCTTCGTCTTCCCTTCGCCATGACCTTCCGGCGCTTCCTCGTGCGAAGGAACCTCCTTTTGGGCCGCCGGCTTGTCAACTCTAGCTTGCTTGGTCTTCACGGGGTCGGGTAGAACTTTGCCTCCACGCAGGTTCATGTTCACCTCTTCCACCTGCAAGTTCTTCATGGCGTCTTCAGCAAGGAACGACTCTTGTTCTTCGGGAGTAAGCACGCCATCGGAATCGGAACTAGGCGTGTCCTTATAGTCAAGGATGACGTTGCAGCTCACAATGTTGGATGATTGGGAAGAGGTAGCTTCCTCTTGTACTTCCTCCGTCCCATCGCTTGGCATCTTCTTCTTCGGCATAAACTGTGCCAAAGTGGGCAGAACGTGCCCCTGTCGAGGGAACGCCTCGTCTCCCTCTTATCGAGGGACAAACCTTGACGGAGGGCGGCGCTGACTTGGGTTGAATCGCTTTAAGATTGTTGGGGGCGTGCGTGTTGATGATGTTGAGCGATGAGGTGGAGGTGGAAGGTTCCTCGAGTACGACCTTCTACGCGCCATGCTCCATGGCTCCTCCTTGCATGCGGTCGGGGTCGCACGCCTTTGAGAGATGGGCATGGGTACCGCCGCAAGGACAACGTTGGATAGCTGGCTCTCAACTTGTGAGAGCGGCACCCATGAATCTTCGTACTCTATGCCTTGGCTTGGTGTAGAGGTTGGCGTGAAGCTCACCATGTTCACCGCATGGTAATCGGGATTGATGGCTTCCGGGTCCAGGTTGATCCTCTTTTCGTTGACGGCTCTTTGTAGCCATTCTTTGAAGGCGATGCAGTCCTCGATGACATGACCCACGTACCTATGATACGGGCAAAACAGAGCATTATCCGTCATTCTCACCTGGTCGGGTCTTTGAGGTTCTGGTAGGTTCAAGGCTCGATGTTCCATCAGTTGATTGAACATGTCCTTTACTAGCTCCCTGCGGAAGATGTATTGCTTCTTGAGGAGTTCCTGCAATGATGGGCGTTGCCTTCCTCCGGCTTGATCACCTCTTGCACCCAAGAAGGGCACGTTGCCTTGCGGTGTCGAGGAGAAGACCCTGGTGGCGTTCGCCTCCGCAGGTGCCTTCATCTTGCCTCCATTGTTGATTGGCTTGGATGTTGATGTGAAGCGTCTAGTGGGGTCGAATGCGCTGGCGTTCTTGTAGAGATCCATGATCTGCGGTGACTTCTCGAACTCTAACTTCGTGGCTGCCACCGCCGAGCTTAAGGCACTAAAGGTTCTTGGCTCACGCCGAGATACCTCAAGCGACCAATGTTGCTGCATCCCATGGATGCACATCTCGATGGCGTCCTCAAGGTGCATCTCCCGAGCGAGACGCACATAGCTGTTGCGGAAGCGGATGATGTACTCATCGATGGACTCCTCTCGACGTTGTCGGACCTGCGATAGTTCAACAATAGAGAAGTCTTTCTTCATGGCGACGAAGTGCTTCTTGAAGACCTCCTTCATGCCTGCCCAACTTCCGATGGCTCCGACCGGCAAGCGGCTATACCAGTGGAAGGCGGGGCCGGTTAATGACCCCGAAAATTGGCGAAGGAGAAGGGATGAGCTATTTGCGGTGTCGCCGCACGCTGCCTCAAAGTATGCCAAGTGCTCCCTTGCATCGCCAGTACCATTAAATTGATGGAACTTTGGTGGGTGCCATCCAGCGGGGAATGACACCCGGTCGTGCCATGCTTCGTATGGCTTTTCTAGCTCGCTCTCTGAGGTTTGAGGGGTTTGATCGACCGTCAGCTGCTTGAACCTCTTTGTCACCATGTCTTCAATGAAGTCGTGGTATCCTTTTAGCACGCTTGGTTGTGGTGCTTCATTGGAAGCACCTGCCGGGCTTGCCCACTGTCGAGCGTGTGTGTTTGGCTCTTGAAGTTGGCGCCCATCGTTGAGCTGTGTTGCTGCTACAGCGCCGTCTTGAAGCTCCTTCTCCTGTGGGTCTACCACTCTGTGTGGCAAGCTTGATGGTGGAGCGCCGTTATTGGTGGTGTTCGTTCTATTCATCATGACCTCGATGAACGTGTCGAGCTTTGTCGTCAGGTTGTCAAGCGTCTCGCCCTTGTCGTCGTGGCGAACGAGCAGATGCCATAGGATGGCTTAGATTGGGGCCGAATGGACGCTGGAGGATTCGGGGGAGGGTTTGCGACTAGATGGGATGAACTTCCGGATGCTTTCCTCAAGAACACAACCAAAGGCCGGTATGCGAGAAGAGAGACAAGAGGAAGAACTCTTTACTAGATCGCTAGCTTCATTGATCTCAACATGGTTACAGGTGCTTGAATACAAGTTCTATCGTCTAATCTCCTCTGTGGACGCTCGCCCCTATGAGGCAGTACCCCCTCTCCTTATATAGGGGAGAGGGTGGCTTACAGAACAAGGAACCCTAATGGCATCTTTGACTGGACAAACTACTTTACAAAGCTACTTTAACCACAGATGACGCCGGGGTCCTCTTTAATCAGGAACGCTGACGTCCTCCGGCTTCTTTCAGCGTCATCTCTCTCTTTGGCGCCAGGGCTCTGATTAAAGCCACTTTGCTTAGCTCATCCTTGTCTTCTTGCTCTGAAGAGAATCTTTGACCAGTCCCGCCGACAGGCCCTTCTCTCCGGTATCTTCTTTACCGGGTTCCTGCATACCCTTGGGGATACCGCTTAGCTTCACTTAGCCCAAACTCCTACCTTTGTTTCCGGTAAGAACATTAAACCGGTATCTCGATGGCTCAAACCATCCGGTTTGGCATGCCTTTGGCATACCGGGGTTATCCCCCAACATTAGTCCCCGAAGCTGGTATAGTCTGGCGGATTCTATCCTACAGACCATGCCAGGTTTTCATCTTTTTAGGATACCGGTTTAATCTCTCCGGCCTGAGCTTGGATCCGGCATCTTTGCCCTTTTTGTCTTTTCTCTCTTTGCAGGGCATCTTCCGGCATCTCTTTTCTCCAGTATCATTCGTATTTACTCTTTCCTCGGCGAAGTCGAGAATATTTCGGGCCCCGCGCCTGTCAGTGATATGCGCACTGTTAACTGTCGCGCCGCTGTCGCCTGTCAGCTTCGCTTCGACTCCCGCGCGCTCATTAAATGCACCACTGCGGATCCCACTAGCCACTTGGGATCCTGTGTGTGCCCCCGTGTGGCTTCCCATTTTCTCGCGTGTACTTCCTCGCCACGTGGCGGCCCGTGGTGCGAACCGTCGCGGGCCGCGAGGCGAACCGCCGCGGCCCGGCGGTTTTCGGCCCACCTCCTCTCTTCTTTATAAGGACAACTGCCCTTTCTTCTTCCTCTTCTCGCATTCCCCAACCTTCGCGCACAGTGCACCTTGCCTCTGCGCCTTCGCCGCTCTTCGTCCGCCGTCGTTTGCTCGAGCTCCGTCGCCCGGCGAACTCACGCCGTGCTTCCGCCGGACCTCGTCGAGCGGGAATCTTCTGCAGCACCTTCGTCGCGCCCGCTGCATTCTTTCTTCTTCGTGACCTTCTTCGCCTCGCCGTCGACGGTGCTCGTCGGCGACCGTAGGTCCGCTCCTTCATCGGTGAACGTCTTCCCCAGCGACTGCGCCGCTCGTGGTTAGTGCCAATCTCACTTTGCTTGCCATCTGCTTGCTTTCTAGATCTTGGGTCGATGGTGTTCTTATTTCCTCTTTTCCTTTGATTTTCTTCTTACTCGTAGATCTTCGCGCGGGGTTCAAGTGTGGGATTTCTGTTTTTTCGCCTCCCAAACCAATGTCTGGCGAGGAATCTTCCTCTGCTTCTTCTTCTTCCCTTTCCATTAGCCGTCGTAGACAATCTCCCGGTGAATCTACGGCTTCAGATCCGATGGATACCGATTCCGGCAACCAACAGGGATCCGGTAGCCGCCAAGAGTCCGGTGGCCATCTAGAATCCGGTAGCTCTAGCCAAGCATCCGGTAGCCACCTAGAAGCGAGTAGCTCTGGCCAAGCATCTAGTAGCTCTAGCCAATCATCCGGCGCGGAGCCTTCCCCAATCACTCGTGGAGCCTGGATGGGCTCCAATGTCACTGAATACGAGATCGATTGGTTATACCGGTCCCGCAGGATTCCGAAGGGGTAACCTGCCGGCTTCCTGGTGATGAAATTGTACCGGAGCCCCAGCCCGGTGAACACGTTGTTTTTCTTGCTCATTTTGAGCGTGGCTTCGGCCTTCCTGCCTCTCCTTTTTTCCGGGAGTTCTTAAATTTCTATGAACTCCAGCCTCATCACCTTCCTGGCAACGCCATTTTCTACCTTTCCTGCTATGCCACCTTCATGGAGGCCTACATCGGTATTCGTCCCACTCGTGAGACGTTTGCCCGCTTCTTTTCTCTGCGGATTAATTCCGTTCAGGGCAAAGAAATTCCTAAGCCCAAGCCGCCCGTGGAGTGCGGCTCCTGCATCGTTGGCTCCCGCCAGGGGAGTCCTTTCTTTAAGTTTACCGGCCTCGAGTCTTGCCGCGCCTGGCAAGGAACTTTCTTCTACGTGAAGAACAATGGTCGTGCAAATCTCATTGATCTTCCGCCGTTCCAAGTGGGGCCTCCCAGTAGAGCCAATTGGAGTTACAACCCGAAGACGGATCATGCCGAAACCAACCGGGTTGTACGCTTCATGGCCTCTTTGAAGAAAGGGACCAACATCTGCTCGGATGATATCATCCGTACTTTTATTTCGCGCCGGGTGCTTCCTCTTAAGCGGCGGGTGCATAGGATGAGCGAGATGTACGGTCCTGGCGATCCCACCAAGATCACAGGCCGTCCCCTTAGCAAGAAGGACGTCGTCCGCAAGGCTAAGCAGATCTGCCAAACTGCTATGCCATTTGAATGGGAATGGGGCCTCCTTCCCCTCAGCACTACTAACCCTCCGACCCAAGAAGTAAGAGATTACGCAACTAGGGCTAGTTTTGCCGGTAACTTTTTGCTCTTCTTAACTTTTTTTTTTTTCGTGTTTCAGGCCAAGGACCGCTTCCCCCTTATCCAAGCAGAGCGGCGCGGAATCTGCGTGAAGCGCGCCCTTGACTCCTTCGACCCAGATCCCTACATCTTTTGGAAAGATCTGAAGATGGGCAAGACTCCGGCTGCACGCCTTGGCCGGTCTCCACCGAAACCAACCGGGTCCTCCGATGACCTGACCATGCTTGAGGTATTTTCTTTTCCGGTTTCTTACACTTTTCCGTTATCGCCTTCTTGCAAAATTTTCCTTAGCTATGTTTAACTTATAGATCCACGAGCACGCACCGCCCCTGCGCGCTGAGGCCGGCCAAACTCATGGCCCAAGGCCAAAAGAACAAGCTGCCGGCATCTGATGCCGGTCCCAGCCAGGCCCCTCCCTCCAAGCGCTTCCGGACTGAGCCCTTGGGGGAGAAGGAAGTGGGCGTGCGCCGCTACGGGCGCAAGCCGATGCCGACTGCCTCCGGGTGAGTTTCTTACTTTCTTGCCTCTTTTCGCCAAGTTATTTTTCCGGTTGCTTTTTTCCAACTATCCTTCTTTCTTTCTTTCAGCTCCCGCGCTCAAGCTTGGCTCAAGGCCATCGGGCTCGAAGGTTCCGCAAGGACCTCAACCCCTCCTCCTCGCTCAGCCCGGCACCATCCGGTGCCGGCAACACCTCCGCCTCCCTTTCGGGGGCACAACAAGTTCGGGGCGTGCGGCCCCTTCATCATCAGATCACCGCACGGAGGAGGATCTTTCCTTCCTCCCAGAGAACCAGGATACCGGCGCCAGCAACATCGGCGCCGAGGAAGAAGCTGCCGGGCGGGCGGAGCCTTCGGCTCCTCCCGTCCTCGAAAAGAAGACAACTTCCGCGCCGGAAACTTCCGCGCCGGAAAGTTCCAACTCGGGTGACGCGCCCAGCGCTCCCCCTTCTCCACGAACCATCCTGATGGCACCGCCAGATGCTCCTCGCACCAAGCCCTCCAGGGCTGCTCCAACTGCGCCGCCGCCCAAGATCTCCAAGCTCATCAAGGGGAAGGCGACGGCCTCTAGCGCCCCTTCCGGCGGTCAGCAGCCCCTGGTGCTGCACGTTTCCAAGGCCGCCAGGGATACCGCCACGAAGGCCACCGGCCTGCTTGGCCGTATCACTGAGTTCCAGCGCAGGGGCCGGGACCTGGGGCATCTTCTGCCCTACGCCCAGAAGTGGAAAGCCGCGGACATGACTCCGGCGACCCGTGGTTTGGGCAAGGACAGGCTGCCGGCACCTGACCCTGTTGGGGACCGGTCTTCCGAGGAGCACTTCATGCGGCTTCGCAGCGCCGTGAAGGAGCTCGACAGCGCGTGGTACGATGCCACGAACAACTTGATGGTACGCTTTACTGACTCTTTTCAACTTTTACCGGTTTCCTTGCTTCCGGATTTTTTCTTTAGTTTCATGCCGGTTTCTCTCTTGTCTATCTTCCCAGTCCCCGAGTTTTGTGGTGAGAGCGCAGCTTTTAGCACAAAACTTTAACTTAAAAACTTAGCGTGAAACCGGCACTGCCAGTCCCCGAGTTTCGGGTTAAGAACTCTGTTCTTAGCGCAAAACTTAACTTAGAAACGCGCAAAACCGGCATTGCCAGTCCCCGAGTTTCGGGTTAAGAACTCTGTTCTTAGCGCAAAACTTAACTTAGAAACGCGCAAAACCGGCATTGCCAGTCCCCAAGTTTCGGGTTAAGAACTCTGTTCTTAGCGCAAAACTTAACTTTGAAACGCGCAAAACCGGCACTGCCAGTCCCCGAGTTTCGGGTTAAGAACTCTGTTCTTAGCGCAAAACTTAACTTAGAAATGCGCGAAACCGGCACTGCCAGTCCCCGAGTTTCGGGTTAAGAACTCTGTTCTTAGCGCAAAACTTAACTTACCTCTTTTTCTTGAACAGCTCCCGGCTGACGCTCGGAAGGCCCTCTTTGAGGAGCTCCTATGGGAACACCGGGACCTCGCCGAGGCACACGACAAGTGCCAAGGTAATTTTGTACCACCGGCATCTTTTTACCGGAAACCTTTTTTCCTTCTAACATTTATAACTTTTGCTTAACAGTGATCCCGGAAGCTTCCATTGAGGCTCTCAAGGAGCAGCTCGCTGCCGCCCAACGTACAATTTTTTCCTTTCTCCTGTTAACTTGGTTTCCTTTTCATCTTTACCAGCACAATCTTGTTAACACCTTCTTTTCCGGGTTGCAGGGGAGAAGGACCAGCTTATCCGGCGGCATCAGGAGGAGCTGAGCGCCCAGAAAACCAGCTACCAGGAGCTTAAGTCCCAGCTCATCCAGCTGGGGCTTGATCATGCCAAGGCCCTCAAAGCTGCCGAAACTGATGCAGCGGCCAAGATGGATGAGGCTCTTGAAGATGCCGGCAACGCCAACTCGGTGTTGCTAGCCGAGCTGGAGGAGCTGGCCAAAGCCCAGAAGGTTGCCGAGGAGAAAGCTGCGCGGCTGGAGGAGGAGCAGAAGGAGTGCAACAGGCTGGTGTTGCAAACCGACACACTTGCCTATCGTAAGTCCTTTTCCTTTGCGCTTTCTGACTACTGCCCGCAAGCCTTTTTTCTTCCGATCGCATTTTCTTCTCGCTATCTTTCCTTCCGGTTGCATTTTCTTCCGGATTCCCTTCCTTAGCCTTTTTCTTTCTTTGCACAGGCCTCTTTCCGGACTCTCAGAAGTATGCTGTCAAGAAAGTTGACGAGCGCCGCACTGCCCAGGGCCAAGCGAATCTTGCCGTGCCATGGACCCCCTATGACCATCCGGGTCGCGCTGAACGCGCGGGTGTCTCACATGCGCGCCATAGATCGCAACTTATCCGATATTCCTGATGTAGCTACCCAGCCTCTTCGTGACTCGTGGCCCGGCGAGGAGGTGCCGGATACTTTCTCCCTCATCGCCGACCGTCTCAAGGGCGCCGGCAAGAGGATCCGCGAGTGGCAGTGTTCTGCTGCCCGTGCTGGAGCAGACTCTGCCCTCCGCGTCGCTTGCTCCTGGTACCCGGAGCTGAACCTGGATGCCCTTACCGGAGTGCGCGAAGGCGCGGAAACCGATCTGGACCCGATTCTCACCGCTAAGCGGCAGGATCGCGCGTACCACATCGCGGAGTACGCCGATATGCGCACCTTCATCCCTCCCCCTCCTGACGTCAAAGATTATCTCGACGAGGAGGAGGATGAAGCCGAGGAGGAGCCTCTGGGCGACGCTGGTGCTGGCGATGCCCCTCCTGAAGCCCCCGCTGCCTGATTATTTACCTGCCTGAAGATTTACCTTTGTCATGCTGTTTAGTCCTGCGTGTCTTAAAACAATGTCCTGTTAAATTCTGCCCCGGTATGCCGGGGCTTATGATGTAAAACTTTAAGTCCGCTTTTGGTTGCCGCACAACATTTTATGCCGGTAAGTTATACCGGTAGTTAATTATCTTAAGCTTGTCTTAGCATATTTGCTTTTGGTTTTGCTTTTATCCTGCACTGCAAAGATTTCCAAATTGTTTCCGCATCCAATTCGATGCACACTTGGTTCTTTTGCCTTGGCTCGCCCGCCTTCTCCGGGCGTTCTTTGGCGTATGAGCACAAGGTTCTTTCACCAAACAAGCATTTTCTTGAACTTAGAAATAACTTCGAAATTTTGCAAAAAACCGGTTAAACCGGGGTTAGTTAAATTTTTCGGATTGTTCTTTCCTCGCTCTCCCTCTTCGCAGCTTCATGTGCTTATCCCCTACCGGTTTATCTTGCTTGCCATGAAGCCGGGTTGCGGACAGCAAGCAAAGTCGAAGACTCCGGTAGGATTTAGCACACTACTAAACCGGAAAGAAAAAACATTCAATAAGCAACCGGTAAACTGAAAAAATAAACAAGTTACATGCAACTTAAGTTGGGGTAGTCCCCGAGATTCATTCAAGGTTCCGACATCTTTTATTTATAGCATGTAAGGTACAAAAAGGAACTTCTTACACCGCAACTTCAAGAGTAGAAAGGACGCAACAGAGCTACGTTCCATGGACGCTTGCTTTCCTCTCCGGACCTGTCCGCCTTTCCTTTTTTCCACTCTTGTGCATCGATCAAGTAGTATGCATCATTGTGAAGCACTTTGCTCACAATGAAGGGACCTTCCCATGGTGGTAAGAGCTTATGCCGGCCTTCAGTGCGCTGCACTAGGCGTAGCACCAGGTCTCCTTCCCGGAAAACTCTCGGGTTAACCTTCCGGCTGTGATAGCGTCTGAGGTTTTGCTGGTAAATGGTTGTTCTTGCCAAAGCCAGCTCTCTTGCTTCTTCTAGCAAGTCCACATCATTTTCTCTGGCCTCTTTGACCTCTTGCTCCGTATAGAGCTGTACCCTTGGTGAATCATGAATGATGTCAGTTGGTATGACCGCTTCTGCTCCATAAACCATGAAGAACGGAGTGTATCCGGTAGACCGGTTTGGAGTTGTTCTTATACTCCACAGTACGGATGGTAGCTCATCGAGCCAACATCCCGGCGATTTTTCCACCGCATCAATGAGTCTTGGCTTGATACCGGAAAGTACCAAAGCGTTCATTCTTTCCACTTGGCCATTGCCTTGTGGGTGTGCCACTGAGCACAAATCCAACCGGATGTTGTTGTCCTCACAGAACCTTTTGAACTCACCTTGAGCAAAGTTGGTTCCATTGTCAGTGATGATGCTATGCGGGTATCCATACCGCAAAATAACATCTTTCAAGAACTTCACCGCTGTGCGCCCATCACATTTTGCGATAGGTTTCACTTCTAGCCATTTGGTGAATTTATCCACCATAACCAAGATGTGAGTCATGCTGCTCCTTGCCGTTTTGAATGGGCCAACCATATCGAGGCACCAAACGGCAAACAGCCATGTTAATGGTATTGTTTTTAAACCAGACGCTGGGGTATGATTTTGCTTGGCGTACCTCTGGCACCCGTTGCATTTTCTTACCAAATCCTCAGCGTTTTCCAAAGCAATGGCCAATAAAACCCATGCCGGAATACTTTTGCTACCGGCGCCCTTGATGAAGCATGATGCCCACATTCTCCTTGGTGAATCTCCTCAAGCATTTCTTTCCCTTCTTCCGGTTCCACACATCTTTGAAGGACACCGGTAACGCTTCTCTTGTACACCTCACCATTGATGAATGTATATGCTTTGGACCTTCTTTGTATTCTCCTTGATTCATTTTCGTCATCCGGCAAGGTGCCGTTGATCAGAATTCCTTAATAGGTTTAACCCACGATGGTGTCTCTCGAACTAAAAACACCGGTGCATCTATCTCCATGCTATCTACCAGCATCGTTTCTTCCGGTATGGGTACAGCAGTCCCCGAGCTTGCCGGAGCAGTCCCCGAGTTTACCGGTGCAGTCCCCGGGTTTCCTTCATCAATATCCATGGGTACTACATGCGATTCCGGTACAAAAATTGATTCCGATTCCGGGCTTGGTTTGATCGATGGTGCTCTTAAGTGAGCTAGAGCTATTCCGGGAGGAATTTCTTGCCTGGATGAGCCCAGCTTGGACAAAGCATCCGCGGCTTCATTTTCCGCGCGCGGCACATGGTGAAACTCACACCCTTCGAAGAATCCGGCAATCTTTTGCACGTGAAACCGGTACGAGGCCATGTTGGCATCTTTCGCATCCCAATCCCCGGAACACTGCTGTACCACAAGATCTGAATCTCCATAACAAATGATCCGGTGTGCACCGATTTCTTTTGCGACCTTAAGCCCATGGATCAAAGCTTCGTATTCTGCGACATTATTCGATGCCCTGAAATGTACCTGCAAAACGTACCGGAGGTAATCTCCTTTTGGTGAGGTGAGCACCACACCGGCACCTAGACCCTCTTTGAGTTTGGATCCATCAAAGTACATTTTCCAGTATTCTATCCTCTGATCTGGCGGTTTGTATTGCATCTCCGCCCAATCAACGAGGAAATCAGCCAAAGCCTCGTGATTTTATGGCATCCCTTCTTTCGTACGCTCGGTACATATGGTGATATCTCGGATTGCCCATTTTGCAATCCTTCCGCTAGCGTCCTTGTTGCACATGATATCGGAGATTGGTGCTTCACTCACCACCTTCATAGGATGTTCTTCAAAGTAGTGCTTGAGTTTTGTGGCGGCCATGTACACGCCATAAGTCATCTTTTGGAAATGAGGGTAGTTTTGTTTTGAGAGGGAGAGCACCTCGCTCAGGTAGTATACCGGCCTCTGGACGGTTTTTCCTTCCTCTTCTCTTTCAACCACAACCACTACGCTCACAACCCGGTTTGTTGCTGCTATGTACAATAGCATAGGCTCTCTTTCTAGAGGTGAAGCCAGTATGGGTGTTGTGGCCAGCATTGTTTTCAGTTCTTTAAATGCTGCGTCTGCCTGAGGGGTCCAGACGAACGTGTCAGATTTTTTCATCAGAGCATAGAGTGGCAGAGCTTTTTCTCCCAACCTGCTCACGAACCGGCTTAGCGATGCCAAGCTTCCGGTAAACTTTTGCACATCTTTTAGCTCTCGAGGGACGGTCATTCTTTCTATTGCCCGGATTTTTACCGGATTGACTTCAATGCCCCGACTTGACACAAGGAAACCGAGCAACTTGCCGGCAGGGACACCGAAAGTACATTTTGCCGGATTAAGCTTCATCCAGAACCGTCTTAGGTTATCGAATGTTTGCCGGATGTCATCGATTAAGGTGTTCTTTACCTTAGTTTTTATCACAATGTCGTCTACATAGACTTGCACATTCTTTCCAATTTGATCGAACAAACATTTTTGCATACAAGCCGGTACGTTGCACCAGCGTTGCGCAAACCAAAAGGCATAGTGACATAGCAATAAGCCCCGTGCGGGGTAATGAACGCAGCTTTTATTTGATCTTCCTTTTTCAAGGGAATTTGGTGGAAACCGGAATACGCATCCAGGAAGGACAACAACTCACACCCAGCAGTTGAATCAATCACTTGATCGATCCGTGGTAAAGGAAAAGGGTCTCTTGGGCAAGCCTTGTTTAGGTTGGTATAGTCGATGCACATGCGCCACACCTTTGGAGCTTTTGCCTCCAGGTTCTCATCTTTTTTCTTTTCGACCATTACCAGATTGGCCAGCCACTCTGTGTGCGTGACCTCCACAATGAATCCGGCAACAAGCAATTTGGTTACCTCTTCTCCAATAATCTTCCTCCTATCCTCAGCGAACCGGCGCAAGGGTTGCCGCACCGGCTTGGCGTCTTTCCGGACATTCAAGGAGTGCTCAGCCAGCTCCCTCGGAACACCTATCAAGTCATCAGTTGACCAGGCAAAGATATTCCGATTCTCATGGAGGAAGCTGACGAGCGCGCTTTCCTATGCTTGATCGAGTCCAGCACCGATGCGAACGGTGCGCTCTGGGTAAGCCGGATCCAGCACAATGTCCTTTGTTTCATTAGTCGGCTTGAATGCCGGTGAGCCCAAGCTTCCACTCATTGCCGCTAAACTCAACCGTGAGGATTGAGCCAGCCGCAACCGCAGTTTGCATTCTTCTTTTTTCCTCCGCGATCACCAGCGATTCCGCTAGGTTTGACCCGGCAGATGCAGTTTCCAGTGAGACTTTGTAGTTCCCCACCACAGTCAATGGTCCACGAGGTGCCGGCATCTTCATCTTGAGGTAAGCCGTATGAGTGGTAGCCATGAAAGCTGCCAACGCTGGTCTTCCCAGCAACGCATGGTAAGGACTGTCTAGGTCTACCACCTCGAATTCAACATTTTCAACCCGACAATTGTCACGTCCTCCAAATGCTACGTCCACCCGAACTTTTCCTACCGGGGCACAGGACAAGCCCGGAACGATTCCGTGGAACGTCGTACGCGTGGGCTGAAGCATGTTTTCTCGTTATGCCCAGCCGTATGCATGGTGTGCTTGTACATGATGTTTATGCTGCTGCCGTTGTCTATCAGCACCTTGCTGAATTTTACTCGAGTTTGCGGCCCTTTCATGATTGGGTCCACAACAAGAGCGTATCCACCTGGATTCGGCATGATCTTAGGGTGATCCTTAAATGACCAGGTAATTTCCTGATCTGACCACAGCATGTATTTGGGGACTGCCGGCATCACAGCGATTGACCTCCATGGAGCGGCGGTGCACACTTTGCATGTCCGTTGGCTCAGTGACAAAGACAACACAGCACAT
Source organism: Lolium rigidum (assembly GCF_022539505.1). Classification (NCBI taxonomy): domain Eukaryota; kingdom Viridiplantae; phylum Streptophyta; class Magnoliopsida; order Poales; family Poaceae; genus Lolium; species Lolium rigidum. The sequence goes on along the minus strand of NC_061510.1, from coordinate 70,375,234 downwards.
ATGCGGGCCCTCGTAAACATTCCGGCCTAAAGGTGCCGGTGGAGGTGGTTGATCATCGTTTTGCTCCACCCGATTAACTTGCTGGTACTGCTGCCTATTTGGTTGCTGCTGTACCGGTAAAGCATTTGCTCCGGTGAGTGGTGGCGGTGGTGGTAATTTTTGTTGACGCAGCATATCTTGCGATGGTGGCAACACTATTGAGCACCCTTGTGCCTGTGCGTCCTTTACTGCTCCCTTTTGCATCAAGTACTTGGTCCAAGAACAATCTTTCGTCACGTGGTTTGACGGGTGATCCGGGTTTGGCGTGTGCCACCGGCAAGGTTGATCCATGGCGGCTTCCATGGTGTATTTTACGGGTTCCTGCCAATTCTTTTTCTGGCCCCAGTGGTTTCTTTTCAACCCATCGCTTTTTGGACCCGCCCATGGCTGCGATCCGGTTTTTTGCCTTTGGCTGCCGCCGGCATCATAATTTTCTTGCACGGCAGCAACGTGCTGTGGAGCGTACCTTCGATCCGGGAATTCTTCCCTTCTCTTGTGGTTCCAGTTGTCCCGGTATTGTTCCTATCGCTGCTCCGGTTCAGCTTGTTCTGCTGGTTGCAATGGGTCTCCCAATGCATAGCTGTCCGCCACACGTATCATCTCTGCCAAGGTTGTTGGCATGCTTCTCTGCAGCTTTTGCCACAGCGGTGATCCTCTCCGGCATCCTTGACTGAACCAAGCAATCGCTTGTGCTTCAATCACTCCTTCACACGTGTTTCTTGTTGAGTTCCACCGGGTAAGATAATCTCTGTCTGTCTCTCCGGCACGTTACTGGCATAAAGCGAGCTGCTGGGGCCGGTTTGGCCTCTTGTAAGTGCTACTGAAGTTGTTTACGAAGGCTTCCTCAAAGTCCAGCCATCCGTTGATGCTTCCTGCCGGCAAGTTGTTAAGCCAAATCCGTGCAGGGCCTACCGGTAGGACGGTATGATTCTCACCGCCCAACGCCGGTTTACTCCACCACCAGCCTACATAAACAACCGTGACATAGTCCGCCACCCAATCTTCCGGCTTGGTCGTGCCATCATATGTTTTTGTGTCTCGAGGCAGCTGGAAATTGCGTACCGGTGGCTCCTCTCCCATGATCCGTGGGCCAAAACATTTTGGGCCAGGAGGACCCTCAGATTCGATCATTTCGGAAAGATGTACTCTGTCCAGCCTGTGCCTCGCATCCTGGTCTGGCAAACATCTTTCCCCCGAGCGATCTCCCAAGGGGTTCCGGTGAGACTCTTGTTCGCTCTACCTCGGAATCTCCCTCTCCGTATCTTTCCGGTTCCGCGGCTCTTGCCTGCCGGTACCTTGGTGGAGGCATCTCCTCATACGCTGCCCTTGCAGCTCTATAATTTTGCCCGGTCTCATATCTACCGGCATGATTGTTTCCGGCATAGCCTCCTCTGGCGTAGCCTCGTTCTGCCCCTTGGCTTTTTCTACCAGCATCGTGTTGCCCGGCTTGTTGTTTTCCGGCAAGAACCGGATCGTACACAGTCATCCGCTCGTGCGTTCATCTCTTTTTCTCTTCTTCGTCCGGATGAGGGGACGATGCCTCGCCCATGGGACTTGCTTCCGGCATTCTTTGTTGAACGCGCGGATTTTGAGGCCGCGGCCTTGTTCAGACTTAGCCGCTTGCTCAGCATTCTGCTCGCTCAATAGTTTCTAGCAGCTCTCTAACACACTCTTGCTGTTTTGCCAAAGCATCTCCGTAAAGCGATTCACACAGCTCTACCGCAGCTTTAGCAGCTTTTATAGTTTTATCCGGGCTGCTGTACTTAGGTTTTTCCACGATGCTAACAGATGCAGAGGTACTCTTGCCGGCAAGAATTTCTTTGCGCAAATCCTGATCTAGGTTGCGAGCTTTTAGCCGGTTCTCCGGTATCCTAGCAGCATGCGCGCTAACAGAAGCAAAGCCATGGGAAGCGTTATACTCACGTAGGGTTAGGTTCAGCTCGCGCTGCGCCCGGAGGATGTCCTTGCCGCTCTCGAGCACCTTCGGCGCCGCGCCTCCGGCTCCGCCCGAGCCGCCGCCGGGTCGATGTTCTGCGCGATGGGGGTGGCGAGGACGTTCATCGCCGCTTGAAGCGGTGTCTCCGGTGGTGCGGATGACGCTCCCGCCGCGCTCGCGTCGCGCTCCAGGCGGTGGCTTGGCCGCACGGGTCGAAGCCGCACGACCAGCACCTTCACCCACGCCTTCTTTTCCCGCACCAACCACGCCGGTCATCATTACCTCAACGCTGCCGGCGGCGCGGCCAGCACGGAGCCATCTTGGCGGGTCCGGTGCCACCAGCACCGGCGAGAGGCGCCGGCGCACGGGACGGTGCCGAAGCAGACGCGGTGGCTGCCAAACTCGATGATGCGGCCGTTCTTGGGGAAGATGCCGCCGTTGGCGAAGCAGCCCGCGTTGTCGTTGATGAAGTCCATGGCGTAGATGCGCTGCACGAGCGCGGACACCGTACGCTCGCCGGAGATCTCGAGGATGCCCGCCCGAATGTGAACTCCTTCAAGCGCCACTTCATGCCCCACGGTGGGCGCCAACTGTCGTCGTGGCGAACGAGCAGATGCCATAGGATGGCTTAGATTGGGGCCGAATGGACGCTGGAGGATTCGGGGGAGGGTTTGCGACTAGATGGGATGAACTTCCGGATGCTTTCCTCAAGAACACAACCAAAGGCCGGTATGCGAGAAGAGAGACAAGAGGAAGAACTCTTTACTAGATCGCTAGCTTCATTGATCTCAACATGGTTACAGGTGCTTGAATACAAGTTCTATCGTCTAATCCCCTCTGTGGACACGCGCCTGTATGAGGCGCACTCCCTCTCCTTATATAGGGGAGAGGGTGGCTTACGTAACAAGGAACCCTAATGGCATCTTTGATCGGACAAACTACTTTACAAAGCTACTTTAACCACAGATGACGCCGGGGTCCTCTTTAATCAGGAACGCTGACGTCCTCCGGCTTCTTTCAGCGTCATCTCTCTCTTTGGCGCCAGGGCACTGATTAAAGCCACTTTGCTTAGCTCATCCTTGTCTTCTTGCTCTGAAGAGAATCTTTGACCAGTCCTGCCGACAGGCTCTTCTCTCCGGTATCTTCTTTACCGGGTTCCGGCATACCCCCTTGGGGATACCGGCTTAGCTTCACTTAGCCCAAACTCCTACCTTTGTTTCCGGTAAGAACATTAAACCGGTATCTCGATGGCTCAAACCATCCGGTTTGGCATGCCTTTGGCATACCGGGGGTTATCCCCCCAACACTCGCCCTGCTTCTTCACTTGTTCTTCCAGGGCCATCTCTCGCGCCGTTGGCGCGCTTGCTTCCGCAGATGCGGTGCCATCCTTGTTCACCTCGTCTATCGCCATGTGGGCAGGTGCGGTGTGGAGATCTTCAAGTCCGTCCTCGCGATCCGACAACTCGGAAGGAGCGAGTTCGTGATATGGCGGAGAGTGTGGAAGGTTCTGCAACGAAGATGATGAAGAGGCGTCGGAGAAGCTTTCTTCGTCATTGTGGTCGTCGTCCGTGCCCTCCTCTCCGGCCGATCCATCTGTCACACTTTGAAGTGCGATGGACTTTAGTCGTGTGCTTGGTCTAGGTCGACTTGCTACCTGCAAAAGTTCATCTCGATCCTGCGGAAGTCTCGAGGTTATGTCGGTGTAGTGACGCGGTGATATATCCGGATGATATCCCGCGTCTCCATCGGAAAGTGAGCCCTTCCCGGTCATGATGGCAGACATGGGGCAGTCGATCTTGCTCCCTCCTCTGACGTGGATGTGCCTGCCTTTGCCCCTGCATCGGCGCTCTTGAACCATGAACGTACATGGCCAAGACGCGGTAGGAACGCCATCTTGAAGTCCGCCTTTGGGTTTGGGACGATCTCCTCATCTGAGGGATAGTCGAACTCATGGGTGACTTGGGGAGGCTTCCATTCTTCATTTCGCTCTAGCCGTGGGCGCACTCGCTACGAGTGCCGCACAAAGCGAGGTTCTTCTCTGAAGACACCTTCTCATCTTCAGCCTTTTGTCGTGCGATAGCTTCCTTGTCTTGTTCTACACCTGAAAGTGAAACAAGAGAAGGTTCCGCGGAGAGCATCGTGCCTTGTCCCGAGGCGGCATTGGTTGCCGCCCCAAGATCCACTCCGTTGTTGGAGGAGGACGGGGAATGAGATCCCTCGATGCCTTCCATGGGTGTAGTTGTTGATGTTGGCGCCTTCTTCTTTGAAGAAGACGTAGGTGTCGTGGTAACCTTCACCTGTTCATCGTCTTGTCGAGGAGCTGCTGAAGGAAGCGAGGGTGGAACCTCTGCACTCTTTGCTTCCGCTGGTCCTGGGGGTGTCTTGCGTGGCTTCGGTGTTAGGCGGTTGAGCAGGTAATTGTACCGCTCGTGACGCTCCAACTCGGGGGAGATGCGGAAGCCGATCCTGTCATTTTCTTGCACGACCCCGCCATCGGGACGCACACGAACTTGGGTGTACCGCAACACCAAGTCCTCGAGTTCTTTGTACAGAACTCGTCGGTTCCTTCGGCGCCTCTCCCGCTTGCGTTGGTTCTCCGTGGCGGCCTTCGAAGGTACCTGCGGGATGGGAAGAACTGGTGGTGCAGCACGGGTAGATGAAGTGGCCGCTTCTCTTGGTAAGCGCGCCTGAAGTTGCTCTCCCCGCCTATGAGGGGAAGAAGGTCGAAGGGGAAATGGCGCCCGTAGAGGATCCCTTGGTCGCCACACTTGCGTGGGACGAGAGTCCCGCTCCTCGTCTTGATGGCGTGACCATCGCTTCCACCGTGGGGGCATGTTAGGATGCCTCCCATAGATGGGTCGAGTTGGTGAAGGCGGACGTCGAGGCGCCAAGGTTCGACGCTCATGTTGAGGCCGATAACTCGGGACTTGGCGCGTCGTCCTGCCCCCAGCTCGCGTCGGCGATGTACGTGACGCCCCTTGATCACGAAGTTGTCGTTGGATGTTGTCCATTTGGTCCTGCAGCTGGCGAAATTCTCGCCGCAGGTCCTCGTTGCGTGGCGCAGGTGCCTCGCTCCGAAGAACGGAGAACCTATTGTCATTGGGAAGTGACCTCCCGTCCACCGTCGACGTGTGGAGGCACGTTGCCCACGTTCCCCGCCTATAGTCTTCAAGGTTGATGGAGACCGTAGGACCTGGAAGAATGGGCTCTTTGCGTGAGCGCCGTTTCAAAAACTCCTTCATGATGGTTCGCCGCACCATCTCCTTGACCTTCAACGGCTCGTTCGCCCACTCATCGGGGAACAAGTTGTAGGGTGGGGTCAAGGTATTCGCGTAAGTGAACACCTTGTCAGCAAGGTCCTTCGCATCAAGGGACCAATCTTCCTCCGGCACCGCGCATTGAGCGATGCGGGAGCTTATCTGTTGTTGGAGGTTTTGTACCTAGTTTCGAAGTGGGTGCGGGCTATCGGACAAGGGTGCACTCGCCATTAGCCTCCGCAGGTCGTAGGACGCTGCTTCCAAGCCCTCGAGGAGCTCGACCTCAGTGCGCCCGGTCGTTGGTGCAGGCAACGCTGGAGGTGGTGTCGAGGTAGTCCCGCGCAGTGACGCCGCACCTGTTCGCCTATTCATGGCCATGACGCGGAGGCGTTGGGATGCCTCCACGTCTCCTCTAATTTCGGCCCTTGTTGACTCCTTCAGCAGGGCGCGGGCCTCAAGAATAAGCTCGCGGCGCTCCTTCTTTGCTTTGGCGGCCGCCCGCCTTTGCGCCTTCTTGGACTGCACAACTTGGAATTGTGCAGGGTCCTGCGCTTGGTGCATGTACACCTTGGCGCCGACCTCGAAGAACACTGTCGGAGGCCGCGTCCCAAAGTGGATCGTCATCGGCTCCGTGTACTTGTATAGTCCTCCTGCATAAGATATCTACGATCAGCGGGGCTCTATACCTTTGCCTTGTCATGCAGCATGATGTGCAGATGGATGGACGGGCGAAGACGATTCCGACGACCACATCGAAGCAAAGATGGGAGGAGAACCACGTCCCACCGGGCGTGCCAATTTGTTTGACACGAGAAAAACGTACGGCGCGACTCCGGCGAGTAGGGCGGAAGGGCGTAGTTTCTCTCATGCGCACCGGGGATCGGTAAAAGAAAAAGATGCGGGCGTGCCAGTGTATAATGATACACAAAGAAAAAAAATGCGGGAACATTATTTCATTAATCATATAGATAACAAATACAATTCCCATGAATTACGCTCCGTGGCCTACTAGCGCGGCCAGCCTGACTAGGGCGATTGCAGTCTCCTGATTCCCGGGGCCTCGGAAGGCTCCCGGTTAATTACTCCCGCGGGTTACGCCGCGAGACACCTCCGATTAAGCCGTGTGGTCGTCTTCGTCATCTTCGCTTCACGTCCTGCATGCATGATGGTGGTGAAGATTGTGTGTGGGCAGCGGCAGAGCCCGTGTCCTCGTCGGTACACGCGCCGCTGTGAGCGTGGCCTGTGTCGCGGCCTCGCCCGCCCTCGCCGTCGCGCCACGTCGGTCTTGAGTGGCGATGATGACTGTTGTTGAAGTAGCATGATGCAGTCCGTTTAGCTAGGACATCTTGACGACTTAGCGGCATCGTCGGGTTACGCAAGGGGTATGCCTCGCGGGAGTAAATTATCTGGAGACCGGCGTCGGTGTAAAACCAACACACGCTCATGTCGGCATGGCCGGTGTGGTCGGCGCCGTGACTGGGCCCGACGCCGAGTACACGGCAGCCAGCGCAGCTTGGGCGCCGTCTCACGAGGTCACGATGGAGTGGTATCAGAGTTGCCATCCCGCGCGTATCAGAGTTGCCATCCCGCGCGGAGCAGCACCGCAGTAACCTGTACGTCGTGAGTAACCTGTACATCCCGAGCATAGAAGCTCATGGCTGGTTGTTTTGAGTTGGCCACTCGCACGCACCGCTCATGTGTTTGCTTGGCTTAGCTGATTGTGCACAGGCCGAACCATGCATGCATACGATTTATTTGTCTCTTCCTTTATTCTGCTTAGTTCACGGATAGAGTATGGCGTCAGCAGCAACACGAGATGCCGAAGCAACCCGGCCACTGCGCCAACTCTTTTACATGCCCGTCGGGGAGAACCTGCACACCAATGACACCCATGAGCCTGAAGCTGCTCTGTACGCCGCGTCGGGGTTGTGTACGTCCGCCAGCAGCCCCGTACTCCAGGCCGGGCTGAAGCACATGTACGCCAGGCCAGGCTGCAACCGTCCGCCGGGAGCTACGCCCGTACGCCGGGCTGAGCCGCGTCCATCCGCCGGAAGCTGCACCTGTGCGTCGAGCGTTGTTGACTTGCTCTGTTCATCGTTGCCGGGCTGCGCCTGCCCGCCAACCGCCGAGATGTCCGTCGAGTTATGGGCCGCGCCTGTACAACTAGCTGCTCCCGTACGCCGCTGCCGGAAAGATGCCGGTACGCCACCTGTACATCGCATGTCTGTTGTGTTCGTCGAACTGAACCTGTACGCCAAGGGCCACACCTGCATGGTGACCGCGTGGCTCTCCTCGGTCACCGCCTTCAGCCTCCGATGAGTCGCGGCTCTGGCGGTACCGTACGGAGCTCCTGCACACCGTCGCAGCAGCTGTTGTTGCACAGGATCCGGCGGAGTCCGCTGCGATGGGCTGCACGCCCGCAGCGTCTCGGCGCCGTTGACTTGGCCTGGCTCATGGTGATGAAGATGGCGATGGGCTGCGCACCGGCAACTCCGACGCCGTCGTCTTTGTCGGTTCGTGTTGGTGAAGAAGATGATGGCGGGCTGCACGCTAGCAGCTCCTGCATCGTCGTCCTGGCCGGTTCGTGTTGGTGAAGCAGACGACGGGCTGCGCTCCCGCAGCTCCAGCGCCGGTACTTCCTCATCGTCGGCGGCCATGCAAGGCGCGGGCGAGGTGGCGGCCATGCAAGGCGAGGGCGAGGCGACGACCATGCAAGGCGAGGACGAGGCATGTGTGTGCTAGATAGAGAAAAGGGGTGAAGGAGATTGGTTCCGTCGACCATGATTCTCACCGTTAGGAAAGCTCAACTTCGCCTCCATGGACGCTTCTCCGATCTTGCTCCTGACCTGTACGTCGTGTGTTGCTCTTGATGTATGGAGAAAGCTTGGAGTCTCTCCTCCTTCTTGGACCTGTACATCTTGCTCCAAGTGCGGTTGCCGCTGGCTATGGTTGAGTGCTGGATGCGATCTCTCCCTTGGCCAACTCTTCCCTGCGCGTCTTCTCTGTCGCCTCCGGACACTCCTCGTTTGTGTTCCTTTTATAGACTGCGACCAGGCGGCCGGATAAGAACGCGTCCAGGACTTTCGGAACGAATTCCTTAATCCTTGCTGCTTTCTTTCGTATGGCGCACGACATATCTCGCCAAACAGCCATGCTGCCGTTTAAAATCTCGTATCTTCTGCTTCTAGAAGCCAGCCTTTCTTTCGAATAAACTTGCCACGTACGTATCGTGTCGGACGGCCGGCGCACGTATAATACGTTTCAAGCCGGTATTTGCTGGGTCGATCGATTAGGTTAATTGGGATGGAGTTGCTCTCTGGCAGGTCGCTCAGATCACGCGCATGAAAGGACGCATGTACCTGTGTATAAATCAAAGACACGTACTTGCATGTATAGAAGTAGTATTTGTATACATCATTTTCTTTATTTATTTTCCAGTATATATCACTGTAATTATATTTAAATTGATCTTTGGTACAAAACCACATCGAATAGCATCTTGTAGGTTGCACTACTGTACGTATAGATTTAGGGGTATTTCAAACTACCTCAATAGGTAGTTAAAGTGCCTCTATTTACTTTTAGAGACACTATGAAAAGTGCCCCGGATGATTGTGTTCCTAATTAAAATAGGGGTATTTTGAGTGAAATACCCCAAATACATTTAGGGGCACTTTGTAAACTGCCCCAAAATATTTTCACGGGTACTTTGAATTGTGCTTCTAAAGATTTTTAGGGGCACTTTGAGTTTTGCTTCTAATTGTTTTCAGAGGCAACTTTGAGTTGTGCCTCTAATTGTTTTTAGGGCTCTTTGAAAACTGGCTCTAAATGTTTCTAGGGGCACTTTGAGTTGTGCCCCTAAAGGTTTTTTGGGGCACTTTGAATTTTGCCTCTAATGTTTTTAGGGGCAGTTTAAGATGTGCCTCTAAATGTTTTTAGGGCAGTTTGAAATGCGCCTCTAAATGTATTTAGCAGCAGTTTGAGATTTGCCCCAAAATGTTTTTAGGGGAGTTTCAGATGTGCCCCTAAACACAATTAGAAGCAACTCCAAGAAATGCCCCAAAAGATAATTTGTGGTAACTCTAAAAAATGCCCCAAAACCCTTTTTAGAGGCACTTCGAAAAAGTTCCAGAAAATCTAATTAGAGGCAATATAAACAGTAATGCACCTAGTCCAATAGAGCCAGCACAGTGAACAATAATGCAGAAGTAATCACATCATCCAACATAAACAAGAATTTGGAATTCATTCCTCGGTATGTAGCAATTCAATGTGCAAGCAACAACACCTACATTCTTCCTATTAAAAAATAAACTGACAATTTCCACTAACAATTACAGTATGTAAACTTCGGGTGAAACCAATCCAGAACAGACCTAGAGAGGTAAGAGGCAACCAGGACACCCTCGGCGGTGAGGGCACTTCTCACGGTATCTCCTTGCTTTACAACTTCTCGATCTTCCACCGGACGTTGAAGACGTTCCACTGCATGTAAGGAAGCAAGACAAAAGACATACTCTCTGGAAATATAAGATGTTTTAGGTGCTTATAAAGTAGACTAAATACAACCTAAATAGAATGAACCTTCATACTAAAAATAGACCTGATAGAAACTAAAGTGGGTGACCCAAAAGAATACTTCAACATCTTACATTTTCATTCAAGTTTGTCAATGGATCGTCACTTCTTGCCTTCTTTTTACTATGAGTTAATTCCATTTTTTACCCTCATGTTTGACATTTGTGACAATAATTAACCCATTTAACAAAAATTCTTTCCGTTTATCCCATTTAGCGAAAGTTGTGCCAACTTTTACCCCATTTAAACTTTTACAACATTATGCTAGGTTGGACCCGGTCATCATGTCAATGTAGCTTCCCATATCTCAGCACATTTGCCTTGGCGTAATCCCGGCGATCTTCACATCCTAGTTCTGGCACGTCTCTATCATTTAGCTGTGTCATAGAATAGGACGGCGCTGCGGCGGTTTCAACAGAAGCAATGGCGGTGACTGAGATCGATCATCGCACAAACAAGCTTGCGTATTTTGTCCATGGACGGGAGCACCAAATGGTGGTGTTATTCACACGGACAGGTGAGGATGTCGATAAGGGATGCCGTCATGATGCAAGTGAGAGAAGACACGAGGACGTGGACGAAGTCAAGTGCCGACGAGAGGAAACATAGGGAGTCGTAGTATACAGTTTTAAATGGGGTATAAAGTGGCACAATTTTTACTAAATGGGGTAACCACTGAGAATTTATGTTAAATGTGGTAAGTGATCGTCCCACACATTCAGTATGCACTTTAGTTGTTTGTTCATTTCATCCAAGCATGAATTGTAGATCGTGTATCGGTCGTAGTTTTTGACATTTTCAACTGGGTTGCTACATTGTGCGAACCGCACATGCACGACCAAAACCGTGTGTTCGTATATACCTTCTTTTTGGCACATCGGTGGTAGTTTTCACCTAGTTCATATATTCACGATAAATTGTAGCCAAAAAAGGCTTTGGAGAAGAGGGCCAGGAGATGGGACAATGGTCCAACGCTGTTGCGTTGATCCTACTGGATGATTTCATCATGCTACCAGTCACACGGTTATACCATATAGTTCTCATCCGATTGGCCAGTCTCCTTCACTTGACCGAGTCGAATTCATTGCATCCGTTATAAATTTCATGTTTTCGAACTTTCAGGTAGAATGTCTATTAGCCTCAGCACAACATGTTATCATAATAATGTTCAACATAAAATACATAGCAGATACTAAATCTGAATGTTGTTCGGCAGCTAGAGCATGTCCTATTCGAGGGGATGTGTGTAGCTTTATTTGCATGTAGTTCTTTTCTTAAGAGATCAAGTGCTAGTATATGTCATCTGTTCCTGTAATTTTTCAAACAAGTTAGTATAACTCTGTGTTGTGTTTTTCTGACTGAATAGTCTGTCATGGAGCCGATGGAAACCATTGCTCAAAGCTTAGGATCAACGACGGCGATGACACTTGAAGGTGATGCCAACGGTTTCTTCATGCTAGTTGCTTAGTTGCATTGATAATAATTTCAATACCATGCCATGTCACTTCTGACTTGTATATTTTGCTATGGTGCAATGTTGTTCAGTTTGGAGAACTTAATCGTGTTGTTACCTGGTGTTTTGTCAAGAACTTGATCGTATTAGTTATCGGGGCAATTGCAAAACTGCCCCAAAATGGAGCCACCTATTGGGGCACTTTGAAAATTGCTCCAAATAGGACTCACCTACTGGGGCACTTCTCCAAACTGCCTTAATGGATAGCTATCTACTGAGGCACTCCGTAGCTACCTATTGTGGCACTTCTTCAAACTGCCCTAAAAAGGACTCACCTACTAGGGCATTTCTCCAAACTGCCCCAATAGATAACCACCTATTGGGGCACTTCTCCAAACTACCGCAATAGGTATATACCTGTTGGGGCACTTCTCCAAACTACCTCAATAGGTAGAGCATTAGAGGCATTTTGGCCGAAGTGCCTCTAATAGAGGTATTTAGGGGCACTTTGAAAAGTGTCCCGGGGCAAAGTACCCCTAAATCCCAACCGTGTACTAGTGTTGATTTGTCAGCCAGGCTGAATAGATCAGCGACGCGGGGGCTGCCGGCGGCGTTGGTGTAAAGGAGGCAGGGGGTTTGTGGGTGGTTGTAGAGGCCGATGCGGCGGAGGGTCTGGGAGGCGGCGAGCCAGGTGGTGCAGAAGGCAGCGGAGCGGAAGAAGTCCGGGAACTCGAGCTTACAGAGAACAGTGATGAGGATGTCGGCCTGCAGGTTGGACCAGTCGAGTTCGGTCGGCGGTGGTTCCTCCATTACGCAGGGATTAGGTTGGGGAGCACGCCGCCTCCAGTATCATATAGTTACCCGTCAGAGTAGGAGTGGACTTTGATTCGTCCTAGGCGTCGAGCCGTTGAGCCACAGACCACAGAAAACCTAGCTAATATATCCGGACGGGGCTGGGTAAAAGTCGAAGAAATTAGATAACAAGCGTGTTGACATGTAATATATTACCTCCCTCTCCTTGAATAAGGGCATCCTCCAACGGGCCGGCACACATCGAATGTTTAAAGTGCAAAGTAGTCGTGCGCGTTCGTTTGCACCGACCCATGGACAACAAACTGGTTGTATATGGCCACGGTGACCGTTTCCGTCGGGACATCTACAGGGGGCCGACACATATTTTTTTGGTTGACACCGTCAAGGTCGGTAATCATGGCGGTTAACGTACCATTGAGGCCTGTCACCGGCGATTACCGGTTCGCGTGCAAAGATGGTGCTTCCCGCGCCCCTCCAATACATTGGTGAGTTTCGCCGTCGCTTCGCCATACTGGAAAAGGCTTGCGCGTGGTCGTTGTTTCCGCCGCGGCTTGACTATATATGGTGCAGGCCGGAGGTCGAGGAGGGCACACCCCGACCCAACCGTAGAAATCATCCATGTTCGAGCACGACCGCATCTGGGCTCGCATTGTTCTCATGGCCCGTGACATCTTCCCCGATGATCCAGACCTCGCCTCTCTCAATGCGATGGAGGCGTTAGATGAGGAGCAGACAGCCGCGTGCGTGGCCGAGCAGCTGGAGGCGGAGATGGCGACAGAGGTGGCGGAGGCCTTTGCGGAGGAGGTGATGATGGAAGCGGCGGCGGTGGAAGTGGCGGAGGCGGTGGAGGCCAGGGTGGAGGAGGCGGCGATGGAGGCAACAACCATGGCTGACCTCGAGGCGTAGCTCGCGGAGGCCAGGGCGGATCTCGCGGCGGCGAGCGCTGTGGCCAGGGCGGGCCTGGTGGCGGAGCTCGAGGGGCCACCGCCACGGCAGGCGGCGACCATGGCGGACACCGTCATCGACGACATGGACGACGAGGACGAGCATGACGTTGACTTCCTGCCCTACGACGACAAAGAAGGCGCGTTTGTGTGCGCCGAGCAGGGGATGTTGCTCGCATCGTTCGAGAACCTCCCTGAGGACGTTGATCACCGTCCGGTTCTTGCGGCCGAGGCACAAGCTTGCGGCGATGCGATGGCCATGAGGCGGGCTTTCATGCGCTCGGACCTAGTGGCAGTGGTGTAGACGGGGCCGGACCACGCGCGGATCGACCGGGACAACCGCGAGCTACAGGACGCCATCACAGTGAGGGACGAAGCGGTATCGGCAGCAGCGAGGGCCAAGTCCCGCTACCGCGAGGACCTGACGCGCATTGCAGCGGACGAGGCAGCTGCGCAACGAGCGCACTTGGACTCCTCACTAGCAGAGGTCGTCAAACGCCGGCGGTGGGAATACCTTGCCTCCATAGGAAGCTGCGCGTGGCTGGCCAAGTGATACGTCTCCGACGTATCGATAATTTCTTATGTTCTATGCCACATTATTGATGTTATCTACATGTTTTATGCACACTTTATGTCATATTCGTGCATTTTCTGGAACTAACCTATTAACAAGATGCCGAAGTGCCGATCTGTCGTTTTCGCTGTTTTTGGTTTCAGAAATCCTAGTAACGAAATATTCTCGGAATTGGACGAAATCAACGCCCGGGGTCCTATTTTGCCACGAAGCTTCCGGAAGACCGAAGAGGAGACGAAGTGGGGCCACGAGGTGGCCACACCCTAGGCGGCGCGGCCCCCCTTGGCCGCGCGGCCCCGTGGTGTGGGCCCCTCGTGGCGCCTCCTCGACCTGCCCTTCCGCCTACTTAAAGCCTCCGTTGCGAACCCCCCGCACCGAGAGCCACGATACGGAAAACCTTCCAGAGACGCCGCCGCCGCCGATCCCATCTCGGGGGATCCAGGAGATCGCCTCCGGCACCCTGCCGGAGAGGGGAATCATCTCCCGGAGGACTCTACGCCGCCATGGTCGCCTCCGGAGTGATGAGTGAGTAGTCTACCCCTGGACTATGGGTCCATAGCAGTAGCTAGATGGTTGTCTTCTCCCCATTGTGCTTCATTGTCGGATCTTGTGAGCTGCCTAACATGATCAAGATCATCTATCTGTAATTCTATATGTTGCGTTTGTTGGGATCCGATGAATAGAGAATACTTGTTATGTTGATTATCAAAGTTATGTCTATGTGTTGTTTATGATCTTGTATGCTCTCCGTTACTAGTAGATGCTCTGGCCAAGTAGATGCTTGTAACTCCAAGAGGGAGTATTTATGCTCGATAGTGGGTTCATGCCTCCATTGATATCTGGGACAGTGACAGAATGTTCTAAGGTTGTGGATGTGCTGTTGCCACTAGGGATAAAACATTGGTGCTATGTTCAAGGATGTAGTCACTGATTACATTACGCGCAATACTTAATGCAATTGTCTGTTGTTAGCAACTTAATACTGGAGGGGGTTCGGATGATAACCTGAAGGTGGACTTTTTAGGCATAGATGCATGCCTGGATGGCGGTCTATGTACTTTGTCGTAATGCCCAATTAAATCTCACTATACTCATCATAATATGTATGTGCATGGTCATGCCCTCTTTATTTGTCAATTGCCCAACTGTAATTTGTTCACCCAACATGTTGTTTATCTTATGGGAGAGACACCTCTAGTGAACTGTGGACCCCGGTCCAATTCTCTATACTGAAATACAATCTACTGCAATACTGTTCTACTGTTTTCTGCAAACAATCATCTTCCACACAATACGGTTAATCCTTTGTTATAGCAAGCCGGTGAGATTGACAACCTCACTGTTTCGTTGGGGCAAAGTACTTTGGTTGTGTTGTGCAGGTTCCACGTTGGCGCCGGAATCCCTGGTGTTGCGCCGCACTACATCCCGCCGCCATCAACCTTCAACGTGCTTCTTGGCTCCTCCTGGTTCGATAAACCTTGGTTTCTTTCTGAGGGAAAACTTGCTGCTGTGCGCATCATACCTTCCTCTTGGGGTTCCCAACGAACGTGTGAGTTACACGCCATCAAGCTCTTTTTCCGGCGCCGTTGCCGGGGAGATCAAGACACGCTGCAAGGGAGTCTCCACATCCCAATCTCTTTACTTTGTTTTTGTCTTGCTTAGTTTTATTTACTACTTTGTTTGCTGCACTAAATCAAAATACAAAAAAATTAGTTGCTAGCTTTACTTTATTTACTGTCTTGCACTCTATATCAAAAACACAAAAAAAATTAGTTACTTGCATTTACTTTATCTAGTTTGCTTTATTTACTGTTGCTAAAATGGCCAACCCTGAAAATACTAAGTTGTGTGACTTCACAACCACAATTAATAATGATTTCTTATGCACACCTATTGCTCCACCTGCTACTACAGCAGAATTCTTTGAAATTAAACCTGCTTTACTAAATCTTGTTATGCGAGAGCAATTTTCTGGTGTTAGTTCTGATGATGCTGCTGCCCATCTTAATAATTTTGTTAAACTATGTGAAATGCAAAAATATAAAGATGTAGATGGTGATATTATTAAATTAAAATTGTTCCCTTTCTCATTAAGAGGAAGAGCTAAAGATTGGTTGCTATCTCTGCCTAAGAATAGTATTGATTCCTGGACTAAATGCAAGGATGCTTTTATTGGTAGATATTATCCCCCTGCTAAAATTATATCTTTGAGGAGTAGCATAATGAATTTTAAACAATTAGATACTGAACATGTTGCTCAAGCTTGGGAAAGAATGAAATCTCTGGTTAAAAATTGCCCAACCCATGGACTGACTACTTGGATGATCATCCAAACCTTCTATGCAGGACTAAATTTTTCTTCGCGGAATTTATTGGATTCAGCTGCTGGAGGTACCTTTATGTCCATCACTCTTGGTGAAGCAACAAAGCTTCTTGATAATATGATGATCAATTACTCTGAATGGCACACGGAAAGAGCTCCACAAGGTAAGAAGGTAAATTCTGTCGAAGAAAGCTCTTCCTTGAGTGATAAGATTGAAGCTATTATGTCTATGCTTGTGAATGATAGGACTAATATTGATCCTAATAATGTTCCGTTAGCTTCATTGGTTGCACAAGAAAAACATGTTGATGTGAACTTCATTAAAAATAATAATTTCAACAACAATGCTTACCGGAACAATTCTAGTAATAACTATAGGCCATATCCTTATAATAATGGTAACGGTTATGCTAATTCTTATGGGAATTCTTACAACAATAATAGGAGTTCACCCCGTGGACTTGAAGCCATGCTTAAAGAATTTATTAGTACACAAACTGCTTTTAACAAATCTGTTGAAGAAAAGCTTGGGAAAATTGATATACTTGCTTCTAAAGTCGATAGTCTTGCTGCTGATGTTGATCTTTTGAAATCGAAAGTTATGCCTAATGAAAATCATCATAATAAAATTGTTACTACAGCAAATGCCATCCAAGTTAGAATTAATGAGAATATAAGATTGATGGCCGAACTGCGTGCTAGGTGGGATAGAGAAGAAAATGAAAAACTAGCTAAAGAAAAGAATGTAGCTAAAGTTTGGACTATTACCACCACTAGTAATGCTAATGCTACACATGTTGCTGCACCTCCTACTATTAATAATAAAAGAATTGGTGTTAGCAATGTTTCCACTTCTAATGCAAAGCGCGAGAAACTACCCGAAACTGCTAAAACTGCTGAAACTGCCTGTGATAAAACTGCTGAAATTTTTTCCAACATTGGGGATGATGATCCCATTGCTTTAGATTATAATGGTTTGAATTTTGATGATTGCCACATCTCTGAAGTTATAAAGTTCTTACAAAAACTTGCTAAAAGTCCTAATGCTAGTGCTATAAATTTGGCTTTCACGCAACATATTACAAATGCTCTTATAAAAGCTAGAGAAGAGAAACTAGAGCGCGAAGCCTCTATTCCTAAAAAGCTAGAGGATGGTTGGGAGCCCATCATTAAGATGAAGGTTAAAGATTTTGATTGTAATGCTTTATGTGATCTTGGTGCAAGTATTTCCGTTATGCCTAAAAAAATTTATAATATGCTTGACTTGCCACCGCTGAAAAATTGTTATTTGGATGTTAATCTTGCTGATCAATCTACAAAGAAACCTTTGGGGAAAGTTGATAATGTTCGCATTACCGTTAACAATAACCTTGTCCCCGTTGATTTTGTTGTCTTGGATATTGAATGCAATGCATCTTGTCCCATTATATTGGGAAGACCTTTTCTTCGAACTGTTGGTGCTACTATTGATATGAAGGAAGGTAATATAAAATATCAATTTCCTCTCAAGAAAGGTATGAAACACTTCCCTAGAAAGAGAATGAAGTTACCTTTTGATTCTATTATTAGAACAAATTATGATGTTGACACTTCGTCTCTTGATAATACTTGATACACACTTTCTGCGCCTAGCTGAAAGGCGTTAAAGAAAAGCGCTTATGGGAGACAACCCATGTTTTTACCTACAGTACTTTGTTTTTATTTTGTGTCTTGGAAGTTGTTTACTACTGTAGCAACCTCTCCTTATCTTAGTTTAGTGTTTTGTTGTGCCAAGTAAAGTCGTTGATAGAAAAGTTCATACTAGATTTGGATTACTGCGCAGAAACAGATTTCTTTGCTGTCACGAATCTGGGCTGTTTTCTCTGTAGGTAACTCAGAAAATTATGCCAATTTACATGAGTGATCCTCAGATATGTACGCAACTTTCATTCAATTTGAGCATTTTCATTTGAGCAAGTCTGGTGCCTCGATAAAATTCGTCAATACGAACTGTTCTGTTTTGACATATTCTGCCTTTTATTTCGCATTGCCTCTTTTGCTATGTTGGATGAATTTCTTTGATCCATTAATGTCCAGTAGCTTTATGCAATGTCCAGAAGTATTAAGAATGATTGTGTCACCTCTGAACATGTTAATTTTTATTGTCGCTAACCCTCTAATGAGTTGTTCTAAGTTTGGTGTGGGGAAAGTTTTCAAGGATCAAGAGAGGAGTATGATGCAACATGATCAAGGAGAGTGAAAGCTCTAAGCTTGGGGATGCCCCGGTGGTTCACCCCTGCATATTCTAAGAAGACTCAAGCTTCTAAGCTTGGGGATGCCCAAGGCATCCCCTTCTTCATCGACAACATTATCAGGTTCCTCCCCTGAAACTATATTTTTATTCCATCACATCTTATGTGCTTTGCTTGGAGCGTCGGTTTACTTTTGTTTTTTGTTTTGTTTGAATAAAATGGATCCTAGCATTCACTTTATGGGAGAGAGACACGCTCCGCTGTAGCATATGGACAAGTATGTCCTTAGTTTCTACTCATAGTATTCATGGCGAAGTTTCTTCTTCGTTAAATTGTTATATGGTTGGAATTGGAAAATGATACATGTAGTAATTGCTATAAATGTCTTGGGTAATGTGATACTTGGCAATTGTTGTGCTCATGTTTAAGCTCTTGCATCATATGCTTTGCACCCATTAATGAAGAAATACATAGAGCATGTTAAAATTTGGTTTGCATATTTGGTTTCTCTAAGGTCTAGATAATTTCTAGTATTGAGTTTGAACAACAAGGAAGACGGTGTAGAGTCTTATAATGTTTACAATATGTCTTTTATGTGAGTTTTGCTGCACCGGTTCATCCTTGTGTTTGTTTCAAATAAGCCTTGCTAGCCTAAACCTTGTATTGAGAGGGAATACTTCTCGTGCATCCAAAATAGTTGAGCCAACCACTATGCCATTTGTGTCCACCATACCTACCTACTACATGGTATTTTCCGCCATTCCAAAGTAAATTGCTTGAGTGCTACCTTTAAAATTCCATCATTCACCTTTGCAATATATAGCTCATGGGACAAATAGCTTAAAAACTATTGTGGTATTGAATATGTACTTATGCACTTTATCTCTTATTAAGTTGCTTGTTGTGCGATAACCATGTTCACTGGGGACGCCATCAACTACTCTTTGTTGAATTTCATGTGAGTTGCTATGCATGTTCGTCTTGTCTGAAGTAAGAGCGTTCTACCACCTTATGGTTAAGCATGCATATTGTTAGAGAAGAACATTGGGCCGCTAACTAAAGCCATGATCCATGGTGGAAGTTTCAGTTTTGGACATATATCCTCAATCTCATATGAGAAAATTATTAATTGTTGTTACATGCTTATGCATAAAAGAGGAGTCTATTATCTGTTGTCTATGTTGTCCCGGTATGGATGTCTAAGTTGAGAATAATCAATAGCGAGAAATCCAATGCGAGCTTTCTCCTTAGACCTTTGTACAGGCGGCATAGAGGTACCCCTTTGTGACACTTGGTTAAAACATGTGCATTGTGATGATCCGGTAGTCCAAGCTAATTAGGACAAGGTGCGGGCACTATTAGTACACTATGCATGAGGCTTGCAACTTGTAAGATATAATTTACATGATACATATGCTTTATTACTACCGTTGACAAAATTGTTTCATGTTTTCAAAATCAAAGCTCTAGCACAAATATAGCAATCGATGCTTTTCCTCTATGGAGGACCATTCTTTTACTTTCAATGTTGAGTCAGTTCACCTATTTCTCTCCACCTCAAGAAGCAAACACTTGTGTGAACTGTGCATTGATTCCTACATACTTGCTTATTGCACTTATTATATTACTCTATGTTGACAATATCCATGAGATATACATGTTATAAGTTGAAAGCAATCGCTGAAACTTAATCTTCCTTTGTGTTGCTTCAATACCTTTACTTTGAATTATTGCTTTATGAGTTAACTCTTATGCAAGACTTATTGATGCTTGTCTTGAAGTGCTATTCATGAAAAGTCTTTGCTTAATGATTCACTTGTTTACTCATGTCATATACATTGTTTTGATCGCTGCATTCACTACATATGCTTTACAAATAGTATGATCAAGGTTATGATGGCATGTCACTCCAGAAATTATCTGTTATCATTTTACCTGCTCGGGACGAGCAGAACTAAGCTTGGGGATGCTGATACGTCTCCGACGTATCGATAATTTCTTATGTTCTATGCCACATTATTGATGTTATCTACATGTTTTATGCACACTTTATGTCATATTCGTGCATTTTCCGGAACTAACCTATTAACAAGATGCCGAAGTGCCGGTTGTTGTTTTCTCGCTGTTTTTGGTTTCAGAAATCCTAGTAACGAAATATTCTCGGAATTGGACGAAATCAACGCCCGGGGTCCTATTTTGCCACGAAGCTTCCGGAAGACCGAAGAGGAGACGAAGTGGGGCCACGAGGTGGCCACACCCTAGGCGGCGCGGCCCCCCTTGGCCGCACGGCCCTGTGGTGTGGGCCCCTCGTGCCGCCTCCCGACCTGCCCTTCCGCCTACTTAAAGCCTCCGTTGCGAAACCCCCGCACCGAGAGCCACGATACGGAAAACCTTCCGAGACGCCGCCGCTGCCGATCCCATCTCGGGGGATCCAGGAGATCGCCTCCGGCACCTCGCCGGAGAGGGGAATCATCTCCCGGAGGACTCTACGCCGCCATGGTCGCCTCCGGAGTGATGAGTGAGTAGTCTACCCCTGGACTATGGGTCCATAGCAGTAGCTAGATGGTTGTCTTCTCCCCATTGTGCTTCATTGTCGGATCTTGTGAGCTGCCTAACATGATCAAGATCATCTATCCGTAATTCTATATGTTGCGTTTGTTGGGATCCGATGAATAGAGAATACTTGTTATGTTGATTATCAAAGTTATGTCTATGTGTTGTTTATGATCTTGCATGCTCTCCATTACTAGTAGATGCTCCGGCCAAGTAGATGCTTGTAACTCCAAGAGGGAGTATTTATGCTCGATAGTGGGTTCATGCCTCCATTGATATCTCGGGACGAGTGACGGAAAGTTCTAAGGTTGTGGATGTGCTCGTTGCCACTAGGGATAAAACATTGGTGCTATGTTCAAGGATGTAGTCACCGATTACATTACGCGCAATACTTAATGCTATTGTCCGTTGTTAGCAACTTAATACCGGAGGGGGTTCGGATGATAACCCGAAGGTGGACTTTTTAGGCATAGATGCATGTCTGGATGGCGGTCTATGTACTTTGTCGTAATGCCCAATTAAATCTCACTATACTCATCATAATATGTATGTGCATGGTCATGTCCTCTTTATTTGTCAATTGCCCAACTGTAATTTGTTCACCCAACATGCTCGTTTATCTTATGGGAGAGACACCTCTAGTGAACTGTGGATCCCGGTCCAATTCTCTATACTCGAAATACAATCTACCGCAATACTCGTTCTACTGTTTTCTGCAAACAATCATCTTCCACACAATACGGTTAATCCTTTGTTACAGCAAGCCGGTGACATTGACAACCTCACTGTTTCGTTGGGGCAAAGTACTTTGGTTGTGTTGTGCAGGTTCCACGTTGGCGCCGGAATCCCTGGTGTTGCGCCGCACTACATCCCGCCGCCATCAACCTTCAACGTGCTTCTTGGCTCCTCCTGGTTCGATAAACCTTGGTTTCTTTCTGAGGGAAAACTTGCTGCTGTGCGCATCATACCTTCCTCTTGGGGTTCCCAACGAACGTGTGAGTTACACGCCATCACCAAGCCCGCATGCGCTCTGACGCCGGCGCCGGCCCATGAGGTCACGCCGACGGCTAGTAGTAGGCCGCGCGACTGCGAGTAAACATAGCCGTAATAGGGCATGCGACGATGAGTAGGTACAACCATCGTAGTTGTAGGTTAACTCTAACCATCTCTGTAAAGATGGTCCTTTTAGCTAATTAATAGAAATGACAAACATTTTGCTTACATGTGTCACTAACTAACCGGCGGGCCCTAATTCGACCATTGCGGACGCGCGGCGTGACTGTGTAGCGTCGGCGCATACGCAAACATGTCACATATTTGGGTCATGTCCGCGTCTCACCGATCAGTAGCCGCTAGGCCTGATATAGACGCGTTTTTAGACTGCAGAGTCGCAAAGAGTTTGAGTCACCCCGTGCCCTAAAACTTATGTATATACACCTATATATCCGTGTGTATGGATACCTTTGTTTTTTGCCCCAACTGGTCCTACCAACTTTTGGCTGCCAATTTTTTAGAGGAGCAATCAGCCGCCCACGTCACGCCAAATCATTGGCAAAAAAATGAACTGCAGATCCGGAAAAATTGCGCCCATGCTACCGTCCTCTCCCCTGAGACCCTTCCCCTCGCCCACCGCCGGCGAACGGGGCACGCCGGCGAGGCTGGGTGGTCGGACGGCGCAATGCCTCTTTGGCACCCCGGCGAGTACGCCGTGCCACGCGCGTCCTCCGGAGAATCCTTGCGCGCGGGATGGTGTTTCAGTGTCTCCCGTTCGGATGGGGACACCTGGCCCGATCTCAGCCATTGATGGAGCTTGCGTCAATGGCAAGCGGGACCCAGCACGGGGTATGGATGAGGAGTTTGAGGAGTATTTTGGACAGCTCTGGATCGTCCCCTCTCCTCAGCATCGGGGGACTAGGGTTCTAACCACCCACCTCCGCGCCGCCCCCATCTGGATTCGCAGCGACCTGGTAGCATCCCGGCGATTTACCGTCGCGGACTGCTATCCGGCGAGCAGGGACGATCTGCGAAGACATACACCGAGAGATCTTAGTTTCTCATCCGATTTCTGGAGGTTTTCCAAGGGCAGGGAGACTTACTCAGCTGTTGCTAGGAAGGCTTCGATGCAAGGGAGAGGTGGTCCGCGGTTCCAGGGCGGAGGCAGAGGCGGCGGCGGGCCGGGGCGTGGCGGTGCCCCACCCCGTCAGCCTGGTGGTGGCGCTCCGTCCCGTCCCCATGGCGGAGGCGCTCCATCCCGCCCGCAGGGAGGCGGTGCCTACAACCGTGGTGGTGCGCCCACAAGGATGGCTGGCACCCAGATGGCGACGAATCAGGACCGGCGGAATGACCAGGCGACGGGTGGTGCGCCTCAGGCTCCACCCCTACCGCTGCCTCATGGTATGATTTCTGCACCAGTACAGCCAATGGAGGAAAGGTATAGGAATGTGGTGTGCTACAATTGTGGGGAACCAGGGCACTATGTTGGCAATTGCATAAAGGAGAAAGTCTGCTTCATGTGTGGAGTTCCTGGACATCACATGAACAACTGTGTGTTGTGGGGCAAGCCAATTCCGATGGCAGATTTTGTGGGCAGTGCTAATAGTGGTCTGGGTTTTTTCCATATCAATGTTGTGGAGAGTAGTGCCTTGCAGTGGCTCAACTTGAAGAATTGTGGGATAATTCAAGTCACACATGGTACAATCTCGCTACAGGAGTTGGAAAAGAAGATGTGCGAGGCATGGGATGCTAAGTGGCCATGGCAGGTGAGGCAACTAGAAGAGAAGAAATATCTGGTGAGATTCCCACCACACAAGAGAATTAGTGATCTGGTGGATATTCCTTCCATCAACCTAAAAGAAGGAAATGACAAGGATCGTGTGACAATCAAAATCATAGGATGGGAGGGTGATATACCTGATGTGGGAGAGCTCAAAACCTGCTGGGTTCAGATAAGAGGGATTCCACCTAAATGGGTGTCCTGGGAGGTGATTGCACAAGTAGCCAAGACTTTGGGTCTGCTGCTGGATGTCGATTGGGGAAGAATCTTTAAATCTTTCTATGAGATTGTTAGAGTGCAACTAGCTGTGAAGGACAAAACCAAGATCCCAGAAGAAAGAATATATGTTATGAAAAAGAAGTTCTACTGGCTGTTATTTGAGGTGGAAAAGGCAGGAGAAGATGGAGGAAATGACAACAATAATGATGACGATGACCCTGAGGGTAATGAACCAGGAGGTGAAGACGAGCAACAAGGATTCGATGAGCTGGAAGACATGAATGAAGGAGGAGGAAATGACACACACCCTCAAACACCAGGGGTGCAATTTGGTGCTTTCGGCAATAATGAGAGACACCATGGTGCCAAAAGCTGTCCAGTGATAATTAATGTTCCTGATGACAATAGTTTCCAACCACTGATGGACTTTGGCCTGGTGGATGATGATGAGATGGATGTTGTAAGTATGGATGGGGTTACTGCCGGGATGAGTGAGGTGAAGCTCAATGAAGATACAAAAAAAGAAAAAGATCTAGAAGTTGGTGGTGATGTGGTACCGGGGCGAGAGGATGTTGGAAGAGAGAATGAGGAGGTTGCTGAGAAGACACAGGCTGTAGAGGATGTTGCTGAGAAGTCACAGGCGGTAGAGGATGATGTGGAGAAGATAGACAAAGGTCATATGACAAGCTTTGAGGAAGATCACCCCACTCCTAAAGAGGCAGAGTTAATGCTAGCAAGGAAAAAAAGAGGAACAAATGAGGGCCGGTACTGCCAGTGAGGCAAAGTGAGAGAATCAACAGAGATGGCAAGACGGTGCTGGACAAGGCTACATCTTTACTGGAGATAAAGAACCTGGAAAAACCTGCTGGTAAAAATTCGAAACTGCTTAAGCACTCTTTTGCTAGTATTTGTTCTTCTACTTTAGTAGAAAAAGCAAAGTTGGTTAATGTTTCTCTAGGAGGGAATGATACTTGCATTAGCAGTAACATAGATAAAATGAAAAAGTTAGAGGAAAAAAGGATGGAAACCCTTAGAGAGGAACAACCTGATATTTTTTTTACCCACTGATATTGATTATACTTTAGAAGATGCCATGGAAGACCAATTAAAAGAAAATGATAATGAGATGAATAATGATGCAGATAATGTGTCTGATGATGGTGTTTATGACTTTTCTGAATCTTCTTATAGATTTAGGAAGCATGGTAGGAAAAATAAAAAAATAGTTATGATGATGAGGTTTAATATTGAGATTTGGAATGTTAGAGGCTTGAATGCAGAGGGTAAAATTACTGCGGTTAGTGATGCTTTGAAAAAGTCTTATCCGGATATCATTGCTTTGTCGGAAACAAAGAAGGAGGACTTTAGTCCTGTTTGCCTAAAAGCCTTAGCCAATTTTCACGATTTTGATTGGAATTGGTTACCAGCAGTTGGTACAGCTGGGGGTATACTGGCAGGTATTAACCTAGGGGTTTTTGAGATCTTCTCCTGGTACAAAAAAAAGTATTGTGTGATGGTCTCTTTGAAAAATAAGATAGACAAATTTATTTGGAATTTTGTGGCTGTGTATGGAACGGCGTATGAGGAACATAAGCAAGAGTTCCTGGATGAATTATCATCTTTAACCATAAACAACAACCCATTGTTTTTGGAGGGGATTTTAACTTGGTTAGAAAATTTGAAGATAAAAGTAATGGATCCATAAATTTGAAATGGACTAATAAGTTTAATGATTGGATTAACGCTGCCGGGTTAATGGAGCGGCAAACCTCTAATAGGAGGTTTACGTGGTCAAATAATCAGGCCATGCCGATTATGGCGAATCTAGACAGAATTTTGGTCTCAACTTGTTGGGAGTCTCATTTTCCTACAGCATCAGTGATGGCTTTAGCCAGACCTGGGAGTGATCACACTCCTCTGTTGTTGAGTGTTGGGGAAAAAGTGGATAATAATAGACCTTTTAGATTCGAAAAATGGTGGCTGGAAATTGACGGCTTCGCTGACATGGTTAGTAAATCATGGAATCAGCCCTGCCCGGATACCAAAGCTATTGATGTGTGGCAGTATAAACAAAGGAGGTTAAGGAAACATCTTAGGGGCTGGAGTATAAATATTAATGCTGAACAAAAAAAGAAAAAGCAATCCTTAATCGCAGAGTACGATTGTTTGGATATAATGTCTGAAACTCAGAACTTGTCTTTAGATGAGCATGATAGAATGAAGCACATTAGTGCAGAGTTAAATAAAATTTGGTATATGGAGGAGATTAGTGCAAGGCAAAGAGCTAGAGAGAGAGAGATATCCTGGAAGGCGATAAAAACACTGCGTACTTCCACGCGGTGGCCAACCAGAGAAGAAGGAAGAAGAAGATTACGTCCTTGCAAAATGAGGAAGGGGTAGAGGTGGTCGAAAACCAAGATATGCTTAAAATAGCTGTGGATTTTTATAAAAACCTTTTTGGTAAAGAAGATAAGATTGATATTGCATTAGATGATTCCTTTTGGGATCCTAATGATTTGGTTTCAGAGGAGGAAAATGATCAGCTCGATCAACCTTTCTCTGAAGATGAAATCAAGGAGGCAATTTTTGGCTCTTATGCAGAAGGAGCACCGGGTCCCGACGGTTTCCCGTTTTTGTTTTATCAAAAGTTCTGGGAACCGATTAAAGGAGACCTGACTAATCTCTTTAGAGATTTTGAGAAAAATGAGGCGGACTTGTTCAGGATTAACTTCGCTATGCTTACGCTGATTCCAAAAGAAGCAGATGCAACTTCTTTAAAAAAAGTATAGGCCAATTGCACTAACTAATTGTAGTTTCAAAGCTTTTTCCAAAGCCTGTACTAACAGGTTGGGGAAAATTGCGGATCGGCTTATCTCGCCTAATCAAACTGCATTTATTAAAGGACGGTACATATTGGAAAGCATGGTAACGGCTCATGAAATTATTCATGATGTACATAATAAAAAAGAACAATGCATAGTGTTAAAGCTCGATTACGAAAAGGCATACGATATAGTGGATTGGTCCTTCTTGGATCTGATGCTTCAGCAAAGAGGCTTTAGCCCAAAATGGTGTGATAAGATTAGGCATCTAGTCCAAGGAGGCTCGGTGGGAGTTCGTATTAACGATTGTGAAAGTAACTATTTTTTGACGGGGAAAGGGCTCAGACAGGGGGATCCCTTGTCCCCACTGCTGTTTAACTTTGTGGCAGACGTTTTTACGCGAATGCTATCGAAAGCAGCCCACCAGAATTTGATATCTGGTTTGCTACACGGATATAGAGATGGGGGGGTGTTTAGTCTACAATACGCAGATGACACACTGTTGTTTATTAAAAATGATGTGGGACAAGCGCAAAATTTAAAATGGCTGTTGTCTATTTTTGAACAACTGTCCGGGATGCGGATTAACTTTAATAAGAGTGACCTGGTGCCTATTAATGTGCCAGTAGAAGAAGTTAATATGTTAGCCCAAGTTTTTGGGTGTAAAGTTAGTGAGTTCCCCTTGAAGTATTTGGGGGTGCCGTTACATTTTGGAAAACTTTGTAAGCAAGATTTACAACCCTTGATTGATAGTATTATTAAGCGGATTGCGGGGTGGAGAGGGAGGCTTTTGAATCATGCTAGCAGACTGGTGCTAATCAGCTCTTGCTTAGCAAGTATACCTATTTATCTTTTATCGGTTCTTAAGTTTCCAAAGTGGGCAGTGACAGCTATCAACTCGCAGATGTCCCATTGCTTGTGGGATAACTATGAAGGCCACCATAAGTACCACCTAGCACATTGGGAACTTGTTAGTATGAAAAAGGATTTTGGTGGGATGGGAATTGCAAATATTAGAGATCTGAATGTGTCCTTGTTATCCTCTTGGGTGAAGAGATTTAATTTAGATGATCATAAGTTGTGGAAGGAGATTATCCAATATAAGTACAGAACACAACATCCAAATTTATTTGCATGTAAGGAGGCCTCGAATGCCTCCCCTTTTTGGAAAGGAGTTTTATGGGCGTTTACAGAAGCGAAGTTTGGCTACCAGTGGTTAGTGGGTAATGGCCAAAATATTAAGTTTTGGGAGGATCAATGGTTTGGAAGCACTAGCTTGGCCATACATTTTTGGGAGTTGTACATTGTCTGTAATGAGCAGACAAAAACCATTAAGGAGATTTGGGATGGGGAGGAGTTGAGACTATCCTTTAGGAGATGTTTTGATGACAAATTATTGTTGCAATGGGAAGAACTAAAAGCAATCGTCCAACATCTGAGGCTGACGGATGAGCCTGACCAGATGGTTTGGAAGCTAAATTCTACAGGAGTTTACTCCTCACAGTCCTTATATGCAGTGATTAATTTTAGGGGAGTAAAACAGGTGTATATCCCCGCGATTTGGAAACTAAATGTACCCCCTAGGGTCCATGTTTTCCTTTGGCTAGTTTCACATAATAAAATTCTTACTAGGGACAATTTGGCCAAAAGACAAACAATAAATGATGGCCGATGTTTATTTTGTTGCGAACCTGAGAGCATGTGCCATCTGTTCTTTGAATGTGATGTTGCTCGGGACGTTTGGTCTTATGTTTCTAGTTTAGTTGGAAGAGAGATGGGAAACAACTACGAGCAGGTTGCTAGACTCTGGATAAGTAATGAGAAAAATGGGGCACTGAATACCTTTTCATCTGCTATCATTTGGAATTTGTGGAAGATGAGAAATGAATTGCATTTTGGGAGTCTAACTTGGACCGGCTTTCAGGTGATTTGGAAGAGGACGGCCAGGCTTCTAAGGAGATGGATGCCGCTGTGCAAGGAAGAATGGCGGCCGAAGATTGGGAGATGGTGCGCGGAGCTGGAAAAGAAGGCTATGAAGATGCCCCGGGTCGAATGGTACTAAAAAAGAGGAAGCTTGCGACGAAGCTGATTGGACCTGGAACTCCGGAGGTGCGAGGTGAAAGCAGAGTGAAGCTGTGAGAAAGAAGAAAAAGGAAACGAAGAAGGCTGGCGAAGTATCAGGGGGTGTTTTGTCTCAGAATGTTGTGAGGAGTTTGTCTGCGTTTGTATCAGCTTGTTCTTGCGGTGTGTGGCAGTTTCAGTTTCTCTCCCTGTTGGAAACCTGGACGTTTTCTGGGTGTGGAGGTTTCGGTTTATGTTAAGCTGTAAGGGTGAGGTGTGTGTCTGGTCTAGAACTGTTAAAATTCCAGAAACCTGACAATTTGTAGTTTCATTTCAATCTGAAATGGAACTGGGCGGGAGCGCCTTTATTCTAAAAAAAAAAAATGAACTGCATGTGAGCTGAATGAGCTGGTCTAGCCAATATTTTGGTGTCAAACCAAACGACAGCCTATGGTGGTGGGCTTGCCAACGTTTGGTACTAGCATTGGCTGTAAACCAAACATGCCCTATGATACAGCTCCGGTTTGGCAAATAATGGAAGAAATAGAAGATCGTGCAAATTCCTAGTCAGCGGCTGGCTAGTGGCTAGCACGCCGGAGGCGTTAGCACGTCATGTTAATTTGGACATAGGATAGCAGCATCGTATACTTGATGGATTTATGTATTGTTCCTGAGTCCTGACTCCGGCCGAATGATTGCTTCGTCGTGGTAGACATGTGTGTTCGATCAGTTTTGTGTCGGCGCGTGCGTCTCCGTCCGACTTGTTCCGCGCGTCATCGCCGAATTCTGATTACAAACTCCATCCCGTCAATGGTCACTTCCTGATGGCGTAAACCCTCGAACTCGTGAGAAGATCGCTGCTTCGGCGTGCGTGGCCATGGTAAAGCTGTTTTCTTGATCTTCTGTTAACTTGTCGATATGTTTAGAATCTTTTCTAAATACCAGCGGGGACGGCGATCATATTTCTGGTGCCCGGTGCAGGGTCCGGAGACTGGCGATCCGTCGCAGAAGCGGTTCTCTGGCGTGGTGCCACCAGCGGCGCCGCTCATATTTCTGGCGCTGCTGTGCATCGCCGGCGCGATCCTATGGCTGGATCACAATGAGGTGCGTGGTACTAGCTGTAGTAGAGCAGTAGTTGCTCCTGATGATCGCATTTTACATCACACGAAACAAGTGTCGGTACTGCACATATACTGTATATGCTAGCTCGATCTGCACAAATGTCACGCTTGAGCTGCTGCATTTTTTTTTGGTGCAGAATCTGACGATACTGCTGCTTCACCCAAGAGAGGTGACCGCTGACGAGACGCCGCCGCCGGAGGAACCCAGCGACATCTGCAAGGTCAGTCAGGGACAACTTGGATACTCGGACACATCGATTCCAGCTTCATAGTAACGCTGAAGATCTGGTTACTGTGCGTGCGTTTGCAGAACCAGCGCAGGCCTCCAGCAGGCAACGAAGCGCTGCCGAGGGGCATCGTGCAGGACAAGTCCAACTTCGAGTTCGAGTCCCTGGGCCGCAACCCTGAGCTGAAGGAGCCCCCGCCGGCGAAGAGTCTCCTTGCGATCCCCGTCGGCATCAAGCAGAAGGCCGTGGTCGACAAGCTCGTCTCCAAGGTCGCCATGATCTCATTTCATACCCCACTTTCTTAATTCAGCGGCAGCAATGTAGCGAGTGTACTAACGTTGTGTGATCCGCCATGCATGCATGATGATGATCATGCAGTTCCCGGCGGCGAATTTCACGTTAATGCTATTCCACTATGACGGCGTGGTGGAGGGATGGAGCGACCTGCCGTGGTCGCGGCGGGCGGTGCACGTGGCGGCGGCGGACCAGACCAAGTGGTGGTTCGGCAAGCGGTTCCTGCACCCGGCCCTCGTCGCCGAATACGACTACGTCTTCCTCTGGGACGAGGACATCGAGGTGGACGGCTTCGACGCCCTCAGGTACCTCGAGATCGTCAGGAAAGAAGGACTCGAGATATCGCAGCCGGCGCTCGACCGCCGGTCGAAGATCCACCACGGGCTCACGGCCCGCGCACGGCGGGGCGGGGCCGTGCACCGGCGGTTCTACAAGACGGCGGGGGGCGGGCGGTGCTACGGCAACAGCACGGGGCCGCCGTGCACGGGGTGGGTGGAGATGATGGTGCCGGTTTTCTCGCGAGCGGCGTGGCGGTGCGCGTGGCGGATGATCCAGAACGACCTCGTCTTTGCGTGGGGGCTCGACTTCAAGCTCGGCTACTGCGCGCAGGGGGACCGGACCATGAACGTCGGGATCGTGGACAGCGAGTACGTCCTCCACCGCGGCATCCCCACGCTCGGCGACGCTGGCGACGGCACGACGGCGACGGCACGACGGCGACGGCGGCGGTGGGCAGGTCCGCGTTGCGGCAGCGGTCATCCACGGAGATGCATATATTCAACAGGAGGTGGAAGGAGGCGGTGGCGGACGACGAGTGTTGGACCGACCCTTACCCGGAGACGACGACGGCGACGACCAACGACTGACAGATTGTGATCAGTCGAGCGATGGCCTTTGCGTTTGCTTACATGATATATTGGTATAGATGCATCAAAATCATGTACAGGTCTAGCTAGAGAGAGCAATTCCAGTGAATCATCCCGCCTCCCGTTCGCCTCGCGCAATGGAAGTCAAGTTGCAGAAGTAACACGGAATTTGCATTGCAGAAGTAACCATTTCTTCATGGCACTCCTTGACTACAAAAAACATGCGAGGGCAAGAGTGATGATATTAATTTGGGACAATTCACAGCATGCTCAATTGCAGCGAAAGAGGATAATTCACAGCATGTTCAATTGGAGTGAAAGCACATGTATAAAAGGAAGACCAGAGCCCCGAAAGAAGGGATTCGACCTCTGGAGATTTGGCCAAGGTAGAGAGTATTCTCAGCCTAGCTGTGTATGCAAAGAGAGAGCCAATTCGGCAAGCCGAGATCATTTTTGCAATCTACACATACCCACCAATAAATTAAGACTAGTTGAATGCACGTGCGTTGCTACGGAAATTAAAAATCTCTACATTGGTATAAATGTTTTTATCGCATTTTTAAATACTTGTGTCATCTACTTTTTGTAGTTCCATGTTTGTGCAAATAAGATGTTGTCTCAAAATATATACCAACTAAATAAACTAATCAAAAGATCGTGATAAGTTAGTCTACTACATATAATGGAATGTATTATAACCGTTGAAATTAATTTATAGGAAATCGAAGAGGCAATTTTCGATAGGGAAAAACCACCGCAAACTCTAATCTTATAAATATGAATATATGAAGAAAAATAGGTAAAGTATTCAAGGCAATTTTTCCTAGTTTACTCGCAAAGAACATGCATAGATGTTCTATTTGAACCAGATAACCTTTGGGTTACCTTTTCGGGTATGCCTAGCACGTGAAAAAGAATGAAATCTTTGATAACAAGAATCAGACATAGGGGTGATATATGCTAAAAAGGGTGTCTTAGTTTTAAAATAATTGATGCAACCTTTTCCTAATTGGCATGTGCTTTCAGTGTTCCGCGCCCTCCGAAACTCACCTGCGCTTAGAACAAAAAGACGGCCAAAATTTGTCGATACCTCTTCGCCGTGGATGGCATGTTTGCTGAGATTTGCCGGCACCCCTTTGAGTTACACGAGTTTGGTTTTGGATGGACCACTGCCTCCTCCTAATTTTGTCCCAATACATACACTGTCCTTTTATGACTTCAAGATCATTTATCTCGCAAGACCTGGCTACCATCCTTTAAGACTGCTCATAGTGGGAGTAACTTAGCTAGTTACATCACACAACCCAAGGTATTTTGGTGACATGGCATGGCAATGAATGAAGAAAGAGAGTGAGGTGGTAACTAGCTATGTTACCATAACATCACACACCCCAAGACAAGTTGAGTCTACATCATAGTAAATAGCAGAATGCATGACACAACATATTAGTTACTACCCACTATGGAGGTAGTAACTTAGACTAGTAACATATGTCATGTTAGTAGTCTAAGTTACTCCCCACTATGACTAGCCTAACCAAACCCAGGCTGTGCAGTATTTTAGTCCACTATAAAACCAGATCAAGTTATTTATTATGCTAAGAATAAAGAATCTTAATTTGGAAAAAAATTCGATGTAGTCTTTTGGTAGTGTGCTCTCAAGCTAGCTTGTAGTATCTTGCAACAACACCATGCACTACTAATTGAGTTAGTACTCACTGGCATTGAAACCACATCGTGTATAATTATTCCGGCTATTAATTTACACTAGAAAAGTCACGATCCGCTTGTGCAGCACGCGCCAGGGCCAATAACATCCTCCTGGTGGTCTCGTTGACGATCAATGGCGGTAAGCTCATCCTAGCTACATCCACCAGTAGGTCTATCATGGTCATTTCCTCAACGACGACAAGCTAGCGATCAACGGGGAAGTCAACGACGATAACGGGGCCAGCGGCCCAACGTTTGTACTACACCTACGGTCCTGCCGGACCTCCTCGACGAGGAAATCAACGACGGCAACGGGTCTAGCAGATAGTCATCTCCTACACCAGCATGACATCATGGACGGCGGCATGCATGCTAGAACCGCGTTAGATGGGGAACTCGATGATGGTAGTGAGGTCAGCGGCCCGCCGTCTTGTGCTGCACCTACACAACCTCGTCGACGGTGGCATGGCAGCATATGTTAGCGCTCGACGAGGAAGACGCATAAAGCGGCACCGCCAGTGGTGGAAGCAGCCTGATCAGAGGTTGTTGCCGTTTGCCGGTAGGGCGGAGCTCGACCTGTGATTTAGCCTCTCTGGTGACCCATCGATGGAGGCAAGCAGTCGATAAGATCGGCGGGAGATCGCCGATTAATTTTTTTTCCTGGCATCACCCCCACTATAAATTGTCCTCCCACGAATACGAGATTAAAAGCGTATACAGATGTATATTTACGATCCATTTTCGACCGGAAAGGTACAAGCTGAAATCAAAATCGTGGAAGGTTTCGATTGATGCCATGTACCCGGGCTTATGGATGGATGCATACCCGGGACGAAGGCGAGCCACGTCCCTAAAAAATCTGTTGATTTGCGGCGAGGCTACCATAAAATCTAACACACGACCTAAAGGTTCTTCTTCATTTAGGAAGCATGCACACCTTATTTGATTGGAAAAGGAACGCACCAAAATATGTTACTACCAAATTTAATGTGAAAGCCCTCCTTTTTTTACAGGACAATAAAAGAAATAAGGAGATCACATGCCTTTTTTAAGAGATATGCGTAACAAGGATGGTTCTGCTCCAATTTTGTTTCTCCTCATATTGTTGTGGGACTTCTTTTTTGGGCAAGGAAATATATATCTTTCCTAACTAATTGATTGCGTGATTTGCAGGCGGAAGATGGACATTGTGTCACCACTTTTGGCTATAAAACATGCGAAAGATCTGATCCATTGATAAAAACTTACATGGTTGTGATTTCTCCAATGTTTGATATCAACGTGCACACCATCCCCAACTCCAATATAATAGTAAAGATTATGCTAAGAATAAAGAATCTTAATTTGGAAAAAATTCGATGTAGTCTTTTGGTAGTGTGCTCTCAAGCTAGCTTGTAGTATCTTGCAACAACACATTGAGTTAGTACTCACTGGCACTGAAACCACGTCGTGTATAATTATTCCGGCTATTAATTTACACTAGAAAAGTCACGATCCGCTTGTGCAGCACGCGCTAGGGCCAATAACATCCTCCTGGTGGTCTCGTTGACGATCAATGGCGGTAAGCTCATCCGAGCTACATCCACCAGTAGGTCTATCATGGTCATTTCCTCAACGACGACAAGCTAGCGATCAACGGGGAAGTCAACGACGATAACGGGGCCAGCGGCCCAACGTTTGTACTACACCTACGGTCCTGCCGGACCTCCTCGACGGGGAAATCAACGACGGCAACGGGTCTAGCAGATAGTCATCTCCTACACCAGCATGACATCGTGGACGGCGACATGCATGCTATAACCGCGTTGGACGGGAACTCGATGATGGTAGTGAAGCCAGCGGCCCGCCGTCTTGTGCTGCACCTACACAACCTCGTCGACGGTGGCATGGCAGCATATGTTAGCGCTCGACGAGGAAGACGCATAAAGCGGCACCACCAGTGGTGGAAGCAGCCTGATCAGAGGTTGTTGCCGTTCGCCGGTAGGGCGGAGCTCGACCTGTGATTTAGCCTCTTTGGTGACCCATCGATGGAGGCAAGCAGTCGGTAAGATCGGCGGGAGATCGCCGATTAATTTTTTTTCCTGGCATCACCCCCACTATAAATTGTCCTCCCACGAATACGGGATTAGAAGCGTATACAGATGTATATTTATGATCCTTTTTCGACCGGAGAGGTACAAGCTGAAATCAAAACCGTGGAAGGTTTCGATTGATGCCATGTACCCCGGGCTTATGGATGGATGCATACCCGGGACGAAGGCGAGCCACGTCCCTAAAAAATCTGTTGATATGCGGCGAGGCTACCATAAAATCTAACACACGACCTAAAGGTTCTTTTTCATTTAGGAAGCATGCACACCTAATTTGATTGGAAAAGGAAGGCAGCAAAATATGTTACTACCAAATTTAACGTGAAAGCCCTCCCTTTTTTGCGGGACAATAAAAGAAATAAGGAGATCACATGCCTTTTTTTAGGAGATATGTGCAACAAGGATGGTTCTGCTCCAATTTTGTTTCTCCTCATATTGTTGTGGGACTTCCTTTTTTGAGCAAGGAAATATATATCTTTCCTAACTAATTGATTGCGTGATTTGCAGGCGAAAGATGGACATTGTGTCACCACTTTTGGCTATAAAACATGCGAAAGATCTGATCCATTGATAAAAACTTACATGGTTGTGATTTCTCCAATGTTTGATATCAAAGATACGCTAAAAACCCTAAGCCCGTTTGATATCAATGTATATATCAAAGACACACAATTAGAGAATAGTACTTAGTATTCTCTAATTAACTCCAATATATATAGTAAAGATACGCTGAACTTAGGTTTTTTTTTTGCGAGAAATCCACCGATCTATTAATAATCATCAACAGTAGTACAAATAATCCAAAAAGTAAAGAAAATTATAAATTGGTACTCGGACCACCTAGCAACGATTACAAACACTAGCACGAGCCGAAGGCGCGCCCCTGTCCTCGCCCCTCCATCGCTGGAGTCAGGCAAAACTTATCGTAGTAGAGCTTGTTGTAGTAGACAAATAGGAAATCGTTGTGCTAAGGTCCCAAAGGACCAACGCACCAGAGCAGCAACCATCGCCAATGATGACAACCGTAGATTGGAAGGGACTATCATGAAACCACACCAATAAACACGAAAACCGATCGGATCCTAGGAGATCCGACGGGCACACAACTCCATGCGCCCTCCGTCAGCGCTAGATGCACCACCGGAGTGAGGATAGGGCGGGAGGACCTTATTCTGACTTCAGGATGTAGCCGCCGCCTCACCATCCCAAAAAAGAGACTGAAAATCAAACTAAATTAAGAACGGAAACTCCCCGCTGGCGAGGGACCGTGGTCCGCCACACCTCCAAGGCCCCAAGGCCACCGGATGCGGAGCGGACCGGCGGTATCACCGGCGAGGAGGACGGAACCCTGGATGGGTTTTGTGGCTTCTTTCCGCAGCCTCCTGGGTTACTTCGCACGTACCGATTCTCCTTGATCTGGGTTGTTAGCTTGAAAGAGTGGCATGAACCAAGGTAAAATTGCAAGTGTGTTTGCTGTAGAGTTTGAGATTATTGGGATCATCTTGCGGGGCCATACCGAACCAAAAAGGGGGTGGTCTCACCCCCTGGTGTCTGCATACCGAACAAAAAAGGTCGATGCAACTGACAACGTTCATGACATGGCCACGGATGCTCTTGGACAATGCCGAGTACTCCGCATCAAGATATGGAGTCCTGCCCGCCTTCTTGGCGGGCCTCCTAGTGACAATGGCATCAAGGTGTTGTTAGGCTATGTCTCTCCACATGTCCGATATTTTTTTTTATCATGTGGCCAAATTCAATATTCACAATACAAGTTTCTTTGTATAGTTTTTTTGTAAGTTTAATTATATTTTTTACTATCTTACTAAATATTAGATTTTTTTTGTTTGTACAGAGATATCATTTAGTTCAACAACCGATGGAGACAACGAATTAAATATGGAGGTCATATATATTCATAGCTAGGGTTTGCTTCGGCTGGACCATTAGTCCATTAATTACGCACGTACATACCTGGCATGTCCTGCCCATCAGATACACTAAATAATTCGCCATTTCGCCAGGATATTATGCGCTTTAATCCCATTGATCCCTGTCCTTTAACCATGCATGGAAGCTTAACTATTTTGGGTTGGGAAATCCCTCATTACTTCTCAATTAGTAAGATCAATTGACGGATTTGTTAATTCCAGTCGGGTCTATATATACGTGTCATGCACACACAATTAGAGAATACTACTTACCCTGAAATAAAAACTAGAGAATACTACTCCAGCTAGATCAGCATCATCTGGCAGCACGACGAAGGCGACAATGGCTCTAAGTGACTACGAGTACGTCGGAAACTCTCACCAATCGTGCGTCATTCTCCTTTTCACGGCCTTCATCGCGGCGCTTGTCGTCGTCTACATTTTGGTCGCCAAGAACAACCCGTAGCCGCTGTCGTCTTCTCTGGTCGGCCGGCGACGGGCCTAGGCCAGTCGGCTGGGGTAACATGCTGGCTCGGACGTTCTCCTCCTTCTTATTCTCGAACAGTACTTTCTTTGATTTATAATAAATGTCGCTGATTTAGTACATCTCGTGATAACATATTTCATGACCGGGCAGCAAGTGTTACGTTCTTTTTTTGATTTGTGAAAGAGCAACTATGCTCTCCCAGTAAATTTTGAATCGATGATCGACGACAAAACCAACTTTGGTACCAACTGTAATAATCTGATGGTAAGGAAGAAACAGTAGGAGGGTTCAGGCTGGGAAATCATGAAGAACCTTGCAAAGTGCCTATATATACATATACATTCAGAGATAGCGAGAGAACAATTCCAGTGAATCAACCCTGAATAAAAAAAAACTTCTAACACTGAGAAGGAGACACTTTTTTTTCGATAAAGGGAATATATTAAGATCAAGAAGATACCAATTACACCCAGCCTCTGCAACAACGCACCACCCTAATGACACTACGGATGCACACAGCCAAAAACAAGAAAATAAAACTAAGAAACAAAAGTCCCGCTACAGTATCTCGGGCCTAACAACAGCAATACATCCACCGCCAAGACAACACCTGAATTACAGACTCTCCAAAAACGACGCCTCCAAGAAGGGAACAGTGCTCAAACACCGTCGTCGCTCGATCAAAGATCTTAGGTTTTCACTCTGAAGATAGTCCCCGCTCTCAAAACAATGCCTCCACCAAGGATATTGCCAGGCACGACCAATTAAGGCCAGACCTTAGGTTTTCACCCTGAAAGGTAGGAGAGAAGGAGACACTTGGACGAACAACAGTAGAAGATCAGAAAATAAACTCTAACCGAACAGTCTCCCGTTTGAGGGGACCAAGATGAGCTCAAGTAGCCCGTTGGTGATGGATTTTCATGTTTAGATTCACCAAATAAAGATTTACTAAATAAGGATTCTTCATCTATGGCACAAAATTTTGAGCCGTATCCCTTTTTTCTAAAATAAAAAATGGGGGTAAAAACTTTGCACCAATCTATTTCTTCCGATAAAAGATCTTCCTGATTAATTAACGGAAAACAAGACAAAACCTTTACAACACCTTCAGTATGCAACCTCCACACCAACAAGCGCTCACGTCTGGAGCACCACGCAGAAAAATACACACTGAATGGACGACCCAAAGAGGGTTCATCTATCAAGCATCTGCCAAAAATTTCCTTGCTATGCCCCGCTTTGTGTTTTTTCCCCTTGATAGTTACCTTAATGGGAGATTCCTCCACCATTCTGATTTTGTCCTTTGAAGCCTTCCCCACCAAGATAAAAGCAATGCCCTTGCATATCCAGGGCTACCCACCTCTCAACTGGCAAGCAAGCCGCAAAGCTCTTTAGCAAAAAGACCCTCAAAGATATGCATCAACACTACTCCACTGTCCCCAGGCGGGCGACTGCGGTGGCAAGGACGCCGTGGCCACCGCCAAGGCCTCAAATGAGGCCAGCTCCAACAGATGCATCACAAAAGATTCTCCACTCAACTCATGCAGCTCCGGTGCCACAAATCGCACAGAGCCAAGATGCCATCCGTTCCCTTGCTCTCAGAGGCAGGCAACACATCTGGCCGCTGCGACGGGCAAGGACTGCCATAAGGAGAGAAACAACCATAGAGATGATCTTCGTCAACCATATATAACTTGTAGTTAGTGGAATCAAGAGGAAATGAAGCAAGCACGGAAGAGCCCCGTGCTACTAGGAGTACATGCCTTCGGCAATTCCAAAGAATCGCCAATGCGCGCCCAACAACAACTTGAATGTTGTAGCCTCTTCACGAAGGGGCAAGACGCCTCCTCAACACGGAGCTGGAGGAATTCCATGTGCATCAAGGCAAACTGAGACCGAAAGGAAGAGTCCAAACTGGCGTTGACATTGAACTCCTCCCAACACCTAGGAGAGGTCCTTAGTGCCACCACTACACGCAACGATGAGTGGCACACGACTTTAGCCCAACTCCGGGGCGACGGGGACTCTGCCGGCGTTGGAGCGCCGCCGTGGCCGCCGCGGAGCAGAAATTCAGCACCGCCGGCGACGAAGCGACGGATCCTTCCTCCATACTATTGTAGGGGAGGCAAAACCGCTACTCCCCGCCGCCCCTTCACATTGTGCTGACAAGGAACATGCAAAATCCATTACAAAAATTGACACTAAATACACCGAGAACGCGGGGTAAAAACGGATAGAGGGAGTATATACGCTTTAACAATTTCCCCCTTTATTCATGGCAGTCTTTTTTGGGGAAAAGATTCATGGCACTCTTTGACATTACAGAAAAATATGTAAGAGCAAGAATTACAATATTAATCAGGTATAATCTACATCATGCTCAATTCAAGTGACATCATGATCTAGCAATTTCGCACATGGACAAAAGGACAAGGGTGAAGGCAGCTGCTCGTCTGAAAAAAAAAACAGTACAACGTTTCGCATAATCTTCAGAAAGACAACTGCACTCTGTAAGCATACTTCGAAGTATTTCTACAATCTATACATGGCACGTTTCAGTCACAATAGTCCTCAATTGCACTAGTTGGACGTTCTTACTCTGGAGTTCTACATGCAACGATGCTACATCATTTACAGTTCCAAGGCAAAGATATCTAGCTATTTTCTAACTAGCATTTACATGGGTCCATTACCTGTGCTTTCTCCCACACCACCAGTGGGATTCTAAGTGCATCTCTACCAGATACCTCATCCCGTCGTACCGCAAAACGTGGATGAAGTTAACCACATCGGATTCTTTGAGCGAGAAAAGTATCGTGGCAGAATAGATCCCGCATATAATTATGTGGTACATTTATGAGGTGCGGTACTATTATGCGGGATCTATTCCACCGCGACACGTGATATACCTGAAATCAGGGTTTTGCTCGTGATCACAGTTTAGCCATGTTCAACACAGAAATGCGAAAATAAAACAGAAATAGTTCGAAATAACATGAATGTTTGAGGTAGCACGACATAGATGATAGATTATTGACACATGTAAATTTAAACCGGCGAAGAAGGAGCTTTCATGTCACCATCCTATGCACCGGCACGACCATTGATTGACGCAGCAGAGGCAGCAGGAACAGCGGCGGCGGTGACAACTGCATCAGCAGAAGAGGCCTCTCTTCTTGCCTTCTTTGCTTCCAAGGTCTCCGCCCTTTTAATCCCCCACCATTTTTTCTGAGAGGATCCATTGTAGTTGGATCTATCATCATCACCCGGTTCTCCTCTTTTTCCTCCTCAATCCGGATCCTTCTATCTTCAAAACCGCATCGAGAGAAATGGCCTCCCACACCTTCACAAGAGCGATGCTCCCCTTCTCCGTGTAATTTTCCGAACATTTCGATGCTCCGGCTTTGACGTTGGCGGAAACGACATCTTTCAAGGCCTCCTCCTCCACCTCGTCTCCCTCCTCTCGATCTTCTGGTTGATACCCATCGTCAAATGGGGGTAGTGGAGAGCCCTCGAAATCGACGGTGCTGGACTATCGCATATCCACAAACTAATCGGAAGCAGGGCGCGAACTAAAGACACAGAACAATGGTGGTTTTAGTGAAAATCGCGCGCCTAAAATTTTAGGGTGATAAAAATTGCTTACATAGATCCGCCAAGCGCGTCCTCCGCGGTAGAGGAGGGGACTTGATCCGGTGGGGAGGTAGATGAATCGCGTGGCAGAGGATGGCCGCGGGCGATGGATGCCTTTCGCTTCTACTTTGACGCGGCGGGCGCGCCTCCTACCTTCGATTTCTACTGCACCTGGGAAGTCGCCTTGGACAGTGGCGCGGATACGGCATCGTTGGCCACTCCCGTCACAGCAGGCGGGCTCTGCTACTTCCACTTTACCGCATGAGCCGCTGCAACGGGGGCATCCACGGGCGCGGCCAGGCCGGGGGAACGAACAGTTGAAGAAATTGGTGTTGTGTGAGATCTTTAGTGGGCGGCCGGAGGTTCGTCGGGGTTCATCGCAGCCTGCGGTGGGCGCGGGGATGTGTAACCCAGGCGGCACATGCAGATCAGCGGCGGCGGCGTGTGGGCGGCAAAGATGGGAAGCTGAAATGTCCGTGCGCCAACTCTATCGACGCGATGCAGAAAACTACAACGAGTGACCAAAAATCCGTGCATATGGAGCACCGTGCGCTGCAACATGGTATCTGTTCGGGACGCGATCTACACGTGGTACCTCGTGCTGGCGGGTATTATCCGATTCCGGGCCAGATGAGGTATCTCCTAGAGATAATCTAAGTATGTTCTCCTTGTTGGACCTCACTCAGATAATTATGAACTTGATACGTTTTGTAAGCGGCAAACTGATTCTTTTTTTTTTTTGCAGATTGTCCCTTGCAATCGTTTTTTTCGATAAAGGGAATATATTAATATCGAGAGATACCAATTACACCCAGCCTCTGCAACAACGCACCACCCTAATGGCACTACGGATGCACACAGCCAAAAAAAGGAAAAGAAAACTAAGAAACAAAAGTCCCGCTACATTGTCTCGGGCCTAACAACAGCAATACATCCACCACCATGACAACACCTGAATTGCAGACTCTCCAAAAAACGACGCCTCCAAGAAGGGAACAGTGCTCCAACACCGTCGTCGCCCGATCAAAAGATCTTAGGTTTTTACCCTGAAGATAGTCCCCACTCTCAAAACAATGCCTCCACCAAGGTCACTGCCAGGCACA
Source organism: Lolium rigidum (assembly GCF_022539505.1). Lineage (NCBI taxonomy): Eukaryota > Viridiplantae > Streptophyta > Magnoliopsida > Poales > Poaceae > Lolium > Lolium rigidum. Next base: position 70,333,196 of record NC_061510.1, on the reverse strand, counting down.
ACCAGTTAAGGCCAGACCTTGGGTTTTCACCCTGAAAGGTAGGACTCTGCGCTTCACATGTGTTGTCGCCCCCACTTTCATACCGCTGATGTGAAGCCTAGACCCCAAGCAAGCCCCTCAACAGCGCGGAGACTTGAACCTCCCTTAGTTAGTCCTCCCCTCCGGCCTTCATGAAATTCTCTTCTTCCGACTTTCATCATGGATCCATAGTCACTTGATGTCAACACAGAAAAAGAGCTTCACGCCGCTTCCTCCAGAACCAAACGGTCGGAATAAAAGCATGGGTGCGCGCGACCGAATACCACCCGATCCAGCGAACTCCAGACATAAGATGCACTGTTCCATTCGCCGGCGAAGCCTTCCGGAACTCATCACTCCGGCTCGATGAAGAAGATCAACCTCCAGAAGGTCTTCGTCTTGGCGCGTGAGAAACCCTAGGACCACCGCCATTACACAGGCCGAGCCCCCACGCAAACGGCCATCCTCGCCGCCTGTCACACCGAAGATCCGGCAAGACGGACGACCCTGGGGTGCGGGAACCAGCAGGCTACACAGCCACGATCAGCCCTGGTCGCACCGCCACCGGTTGCACTGAGGCCACCGCCGACAGCAACCACCGAGGACCGCCGCCACCGTAGCGCCTTCTCCGCAACCCTCCGCCGATCGATCCACCGCCCTACGCCCCTCCGCACCGCCATAGGACGGCAGGCCTAGGTGGGGGACCTAGACCCGCAGCGAAGCCACCGCCATCAGCGAGTAGCGCCGCCGCCGCCAGGCTGGGGACGCCGCCCCAACCTCTGCCAACGCCGAGATCCGCCGATGCCGCCCCAGCCGCACCGAAGAGCCGCCGCCGCTCCTCCACCTGAGCACCTTCGGCGCCAGGGGCCGCCGCCACCGCGGCAGATGCCGGCGGCAGCGGCGGGAGGGAGCCTGCTCGAGGGGAGGGGGTGTGGTGGTTGGGCTTGGCCCCCCGGCGGCGCCCTGGGGAGCGCCACGGGAGGGAGGTTAGGGTTGGGAGGGAGGGGACCCCTCAAACCGATCCTCCGTGCTGCTCCTAGCGATGGCGTTGTACAGACGAAGGATAACTCATATCGGATACTCGTCGTGGAGGTCGCCAACCGTCGGAATAAGGATGGCGTCACCACGCTGGTGGAGCTTCCAAGATGGACTCTTCAGTCGGAGGAGTGCAGCGCTTGGGTACTGTTCCTTGGTGCCGCATCCATGGCGAGATCCTGCCTCGGCTGGTCCTGCCCCTTCCATCCCCACCCCTTCTTGCTGCAATAAAGTGGAAGCTCTTGTTGTTCCTGGCACGCCGTCGCGCTGCCTCACTGCCTGGAGAGCTCTTCAACGGGGGACTTATGCTGGTTGCGTTGCCTCGCACCTATATTCGATGGCCGAAGGGTGGCCCTCGACCAGGAGTACAACCTCCTTTGGAGGCCCTCTGCTACCTAGCGCTGGAGCTCGCCGTTGCTATGCCCCCAAGTGGTTCGTCCCCGGCAGTGTTGCCAGGGCCGGCGCTGGTAGATCTTCGTCGGAACGGAGAGCGCCCCGAGCTACTTCCTCTCTGAACTCGGCATCCTGTGCCTCGAGGTCGCCGGCGATCGGTGGAGAAGGAGACCAAGCACCTGATTGCTTTTTTCTCTTTCTTGCTAGGGTCCTTTCTGTAAAGTTCAATGTCTTTTCTTCAAATTTTAGGTTTTTTTGGGCTAGAGATGCAAAAGGGCATTGTTGTAATTTATATACCCACCGCTGTTAATGGATGCTTCCAGGCCTTGCGGGGCCGATCTTGTTCAAAAAAAAAGAACAACGATGTAATGTTGTGAATTGTAAGGCTCTTGGTTGGTTGCATCATTTTGAAGTGGAGAAAAGAGAATCAAAGAAACTTATTGGGTGCGATGGATGGACGAAATTCATCACACGTAACAGTCTCATAGGCGGTGAAATGATGTGTTTTTTGAGAGGCGACACTCTGAGAATAAGTGTTGTCATATCAGTGGCGGCGAGGAATAAGAAGAAGTAGACCGCCTCCGGTCTACTATTACTGCTCAAAGATCCAACCTCACGTACGAAGACCCCTCTTGGATATCTTACCTCCTGCCAATTTCTTTATTGGCATGCTACTTGCCACTTGTTTGTCCAACTCCAACATTGACAAAAATATTATGGTATTTTCTTAACTTTTTTCATGCTTTCGTCCATGCTTTGTGATGTCCTATTGACCTTTTCTTTTCGGGAGCATGCCCCAGCATCTGCATCGACTGATATATACGGCTTCTTATTTTCTTATTAAAAGTTTCAACGTTTACACTTTATGGATCACAAAGGGTTGAAACATGAATCAACCATTTGAAAATAGTAAAGAGATACATATAGTGACTAGTCATCCAGCAGATATCCTAGCAACATGTTGCCATCCACACCGTTTGAATAAATCCAGTGCTACTGTTTCCAAACGGTTGCATCCCATGTCCTAGGGCAGCTCCTCCGGCTGGAGACATGACCACATACGGATCCTGTGTGGAGCCAGCGGGATAACCTGAAAAAAGGAAGATTTTTTGGAGATTTTTTGGATCTGTTAAAGATGATATCATTGCGTGTGTTCCATATAGCCCCTAATAAAGCACAAGCTCCCACCCGAATTTGCACTTTATCTTGTGTATTAACCCCATTTAACCAATATCCGAACAAATTAGTCATAATAGTAGGAGGTATTATACTGAATGTCATATGACCAACACGCCAAACAATTTAGCAAGAGGACAATCAAAGAATAAATGTTGTATGGTTTCATCTTGATTACAGAAACAACACTTCATATTCCCATGCCATTTTCTTTTTTCAAGATTATGTTTAGTTAATACTACTTTTTGATGGAGGAACCACATAAAAATCATACTTTTCAGAGGGACCTTAATCTTCCAAATGTATTTTTTGTTCGGTTGTGAGTCAGGTTCCTTTCCTTTCCGGTATTTAGGAATACCAATTCACTTTAGAAAATTAAGAAACGGAGAATGGAAACCGGTTCAAGAAAAAATAGCAAGTTGGTTGGGAAAGATTCTATCCTACGGGGATAGGCTTGTCCTAATCAACTATGTTCTTACTAGCCTACCAATGTTCATGCTGTGTTTCTTTGAAATACCAAAGGGTGTTAGAAAAATATTACACTTTTTTAGATCTAGATTTTTTTGGCAAAGTGATGGCCACAAGAAGAAATATAGATTGTCCAAATGGAATATTATATGTAGGCTGAAGGATCAAGGGGGTCTTGGAATTGATGTTCTTGACATTAAGAATAGGCACTCCCTCTGTCGGAGATATGCCCAAGAGGCAATAATAAAGTGGTTATTATTATATCTTTGTGTTTATGATAAATGTTTGCATCTCATGCTATAATTGTATTAACCGGAAACATTAATACATGTGTGTTATGTAAACATAAAAGAGTCCCTAATAAGCCTCTTGTTAAACTAGCTTTTTGATTAATAGATGATCATAGTTTCATGATCATGAACATTGGATGTTATTAATCAGAAGGTCATATCATTAGGTGAATGATGTGATGGACATACACCCATAGTAAGCGTAGCATATGATCAAGTCATTTAGTTCTTTATGCTTCAAGCTTTAATATGCATAGTAACTTAATCCTTCGACCATGAGATCATGTTAATCACCTACACCGGATGGATACTTTGATGACACCAAACACTACTTCGTAAATGGGTTGTAATAAAGGTGGCATTAAGTGATCGGAAAGTATAGGGTTGAGGCACATGGATCAATAGTGGGATTTGTCCATCCTAATGACGGATAGATATACTTTGGGCCCTCTCGGTGAAATGACATCCAATTAGCTTGCAATCATGTGACTGGTTCACAAGGGATATCATATCACGGTATGAGTAAAGAGTACTTATCAGTAACGAGGTTGAACTAGGTACGGAGATACCGACGATCAAACTTCAGATAAGTAAAATATCGCGAGACAAAGGGAATTGTTATTTTATGTGAATGGTTCTTTGGATCATGAAGTCATCGTTGAATATGTGGGAACTATTATGGATCTCCAGGTCCCGCTATTAGTTATTGATCGGAGAGGAGTCTCGATCATGTCCGCATAGTTCTCGAACCATAGGGTGACACACTTAAGGTTTGATGTCGCTATAAGTAGATATGGAATATGGAATGGAGTTCGAATGTTGTTCGAAGTCTTGGATGGGATCTAGGACATTGATGTCTACGCACGCTTCTATTCCTGTAGACAGTGTTGGGCCTCCAAGAGCAGAGGTTTGTAGAACAACAGCAAGTTTCCCTTAAGTGAATCACCCAAGGTTTATCGAACTCAGGGAGGTAGAGGTCAGAGATATTCCTCTCAAGCAACCCTGCAATTAAGATACAAGAAGTCTCTTGTGTCCCCAACACACCTAATACACTTGTCAGATGTATAGGTGCACTAGTTCGGCGAAGAGATAGTGAAATACAAGTAATATAGATCATTGTAAGTAGTAATTGCAATCTGAAATAAAAATGGCAGCAAGCGAACATGTAACAGAACTTGTTGGAAACGGTGTTTCAGTGCTTAGAAACAAGGCCTAGGGATCATACTTTCACTAGTGGACACTCTCAACAATGATCACATAATTGGATAAATAAATGCTACTCTCAAACACTCTCTTGTTGGATAACAAACACCATTCATTATGTAGGGCTACAAGAGCACACCTCAAGCCGGAGTAAACAAGCTCCACAACTTCCGGAGTTCATATTAAAGTAACCTCTAGAGTGCATAATAGACCGTTGCAATTTAGACCGAGTACTAACATAGCATACACACTGTCAACAATAGCTATGAAAGGGGGAATAGATCGCATCAATACTATCATAGTAATAGTTAACTTCATATTCTACAAGAGTTTACAATCATAACCTACGCCAAGTACTATACATGATGCACACACTGTCAACATTACATTATGGAGGAGGAATAGACTACTTTAATAACATCACTAGAGTAGCACATAGATTAATAGTGATACAAAGCTCATGATCACATAAAGATCACACCATGGGAGAGAGAGATGAACCACATAGCTACCGTTAGAGCCCTCAGCCTCGGGGGAGAACTACTCCCTCCTCATCATGGGAGACAGCAACGGCGATGAAGATGGCGGTGATGTCGATGGAGATGACTCCGGGGGCAATTCCCCGTCCCGGCGGCGTGCCGGAACAGTGACTTCTGTCCGCCGTAACGGAGTTTCGCGATAGCGGCGGCGTCCCTGGAGTCTTTCTGGAGTTTCGTCAATTGTTGTAGGGTTTTCACGTCACAAGAGATTATATAGGCGAAGAGGCGGCGCAAGGGGGTGCCTGGGGGGCCCACACCACACCTGGGCGTGCCCCCCTCTAGGCCGCGCCGCCCTGTGGTTTGGGTGCCCTGGGCCTCCTCTCCGTCTCCCCTTCGGTGTTCTGGTCCGTCTCGGTGAAATAAGATGTTTGGCTTTTGTTTCGTCGAATTCTGAGAATATTGCCTGAGCAGCCTTTCTGGAACCAAAAACAGCAGAAAACAGGAATTGGCACTTCGACATCTTGTTAATAGGTTAGTTCCGGAAAATGCATCAAAACGATATAAAGTATGAATAAAACATGTAGGTATTGTCATAAAATTGACATGGAACATAAGAAATTATAGATACGTTGGAGACGTATCAAGCATCTCCAATCTTAGTTCCTACTCGCCCTCGAGTAGGTAAACGATAACAAGGATAATTTCTTAAGTGACATGCTACCAACATGATCTTGATCAATACTATTGTAAAGCATATGAGATGAATGAAGTGAGTCAAAGCAATGGTCTATAGTTTGCTAACAAAAAGATAATGACTAAACAACTGAATCATATAGCAAAAACTTTTCATGAATAGTACTTTAAAGACAGGCATCAAAAAGTCTTGCATAAGAGTTAACTCATAAAGCAATAAATTCTTAGTAGAAAGTTTTGAAGCAACACAAAGGAAGATATAAGTTTCAGCAGTTGCTTTCAACTTCAACATGTATATCTCATGGATAATTGTCAACACAAAGTAATATGATGAGTGCAAATAAGCAAGTATGTAGGAATCAATGCACACAGTTGACACAAGTGTTTGCTTCTAAGATAAAAGGAAGTAGGTAAACTGACTCAACATAAAGTAAAAGAAAGGCCATTCGCAGAGGGAAGCATGGATTACTATTTTTGTGCTAGAGCTTTTATTTTGAAAACATAGAAACAATTTTGTCAATGGTAGTAATAATTCATATGTGTTATGCATAAGACATCCTATAAGTTGCAAGCCTCATGCATAGAATACCAATAGTGCCCGCACCTTGTTCTAATTAGCTCGGATTTCCATGGATTATCATTGCATTACATATGTTTCAACCAAGTGTCACAAAGGGGTACCTCTATGTCACCTGTACAAAGGTCCAAGGAGATAGATCGCATTTGATTTCTCAGTTTAGATAGATCTCAACTTGAGGACATCCATACCGGGACAACATAGAAAACAGATACTGGACTCCTCTTTAATGCATAAGCATTCAACAACAGATAATATTCTCATAAGAGATTGAGGATTAATGTCCAAACTGAAACTTCCACCATGATTCATGGCTTTAGTTTTTTTTGAAACCCGATTCATGGCTTTAGTTAGCGGCCCAATGTTCTTCTCTAACATTATGCATACTCAAACCATTTGATCATGATAAATCACCCTTACTTCAGACAAGACGAACATGCATAGCAACTCACATGATATTCAACAAAAGTGTAATAGTTGATGGCGTCCCCGTAAACATGGTTACCGCTCAACAAGCAACTTATAAGAAATAAGATACATAAGCTACATATTCTTTACCACAATAGTTTTTAAGGCTATTTTCCCATGAGCTATATATTGCATAGACAAGGAATGAAATTTTAAAGGTAGCACTCAAGTAATTTACTTTGGAATGGCAGAGAAATACCACATAGTAGGTAGGTATGGTGGACACAAATGGCATAGGTTTTGGCTCAAGGATTTGGATGCACGAGAAGTATTCCCTCTCAGTACAAGGCTTTGGCTAGCAAGGTTGTTTGAAGCAAACACAAGTATGAACCGGTACAACGAAAACTTACATAAGAACATATTGCAAGCATTATAAGACTCTACACTGTCTTCCTTGTTGTTCAAACATTTCACCAGAAAATATCTAGACTTTAGAGAGACCAATCATGCAAACCAAATTTCAACAAGCTCTATGGTAGTTCTTCATTAATAGGTTCAAACTACATGATGCAAGAGCTTAAACATGATCTATGATAGCTCAAAACAATTGCCAAGTATCGAATTATTCAACACCATATACCAATTACCACATGAAGCATTTCCTGTTTCCAACCAAATGGCAATAAATGCAGCAGCTTTTAACTTTCGCCATGAACATTAAAAGTAAAACTAAGAACACAAGTGTTCAAATGAAAAAGCGGAGCGTGTCTCTCTCCCACATAAGCATGAATTTATTCAGAGAATGAAAATAACTAAACGAAAATAAAAGCACACAGTACGCTCCAAGTAAAGTACATAAGATGTGACGGAATAAAAATATAGTTTCACTAGAGGTGACCTGATAAGTTGTTGATGAAGAAGGGGATGCCTTGGGCATCCCCAAGCTTAGATGCTTGAGTCTTCTTGAAATATGCAGGGATGAACCACGGGGGCATTGATACGTCTCCAACGTATCTATAATTTCTTATGTTCCATGCTAGTTTTATGACAATACCTACATGTTTTATTCATACTTTATATCGTTTTGATGTATTTTCCGGAACTAACCTATTAACAAGATGCCGAAGTGCCAGTTCCTGTTTTCTGCTGTTTTTGGTTCCAGAAATCTTACACAGGAAATATTCTCGGAATTGGATGAAATCAACGCCCAGAATCTTATTTTTCCACGAAGCTTCCAGAGAGCCAAAGAGGCACCAGAGGAGAGCCCTGGGGGCCCCACCCCACAGGGCGGCGCGGCCAAGCGGGGGGGGGGCTATGGTGTGGGACCACTAGGACTCCACCGACATCGCCCTTCCGCCTATATATTCTCTCTGCCTCGAAAACCCTAGAGGAATAAGCCACGGGACGAGAAAAGTTACGCAGCCGCCGCCATCGTGAAGCCAAGATTCGGGGGACAGAAGTCTCTGTTCCGGCACGCCGCCGGGACGGGGAATTGGCCCCGGAAGGCATCTCCATCGACATCACCGCCATCTTCATCGCCGCTGCTGTCTCCTATGATGAGGAGGGAGTAGTTCTCCATCGAGGCTAAGGGCTCTACCGGTAGCTATGTGGTTAATCTCTCTCTCATGTACCTCAATACAATGATCTCATGAGCTGCCTTACATGATTGAGATCCATATGATGAGCTTTGTATCACTATTAATCTATGTGCTACTCTAGTGATGTTATTAAAGTAGTCTATTCCTCCTTCGTGATGTAAAGGTGACGGTGTGTGCATCATGTAGTTCTTGGCGTAGGTTATGATTGTAATCTCTTGTAGATTATGGAGTTAACTATTACTATGATAGTATTGATGTGATCTATTCCCCCTTTCATAGCTTAAAGGTGACGGTGTGTATGCTATGTTAGTACTCGGTCTAAATTGCAACGGTCTATTATGCTCTAGAGGTTACTTAAATATGAACTCCGAATGTTGTGGAGCTTGTTAACTCCGGCTTGAGGGAGCTCTTGTAGCCCTACACAATGAATGGTGTTTGTTATCCAACAAGAGAGTGTATGTAGCACAAAGGAAGAGAAGTTATTTATTTATGTGATCATTGTTGAGAGTGTCCACTAGTGAAAGTAGGATCCCTAGGCATTGTTTCCGAATAGAAAAGTTACACCACAGAGAATTGCCTCCCACGCCAGCAAGCTATTTTCTGGCACCGTTTCCAACAAGTTCTGCTACATGTTTACTTGCTGCCATATTTATTTCAGATTGTTATTACCACTCATATTCATCTATACCACCTGTGTTTTACTATCTCTTCGCCGAACTAGTGCACCTATACATCTGACAATTGTATTAGGTGTGTTGGGGACACAAGAGACTTCTTGTATCGTAATTGCAGGGTTGCTTGAGAGGGATATCTCTGACCTCTACCTCCCTGAGTTCGACAAACCTTGGGTGATTCACTTAAGGGAAACTTGCTGCTGTTCTACAAATAACCTTTGCTCTTGGAGGCCCAACACTGTCTACAGGAATAGAAGTGTGTGTAGACATCAGGCATCCCCAAGCTTAGAGCATCCCCAGCCGTTGGGGCTCCCCAGGCCGAAATCCGGCGTTATTTAGCGCCGGATGGATGTAGTTTTTGGCCTGGGGAGGCCCATTTTTCCAGCCGCGAGCCCATGGACGCGCACCCACCGCGTGCATAGCGACGGCGCACTCACCGGGAAGGGCAATCGTCGGAGTTCCCTCGACGCATTGAACCGTCGCGAAGTGTTCTGGAGAGCCGAAACGACTCGTCGGGAACGGTCGAAGTGGCCTCGATGCGAGAACCGCCGTAATGGAGCACGAACTCCGCGGAAGAGCAACCGCCGCTCTCTTCGTCGAGAGACCTACATATACGGTTTCCGACGGCCGACGCCATTCATCTGTTCTCTCGTCACCATCCTCCGTCAACCATGAGCGATCTCTCTTGGCCATCGGACACCGACAGCGGGGGGAAGCCGCCTGGATGGCGCCATTGGTGGGATAAAGCTGCATCGTCCAGCAGCGACGATTCCCCTCCGCCGGCCAGCGAGGACGAATGGGATGACGACGAGGAGGACGAGGAGGAGGACGAAGAGGCCAAGGAGCAGGCCGAGGAAGAGGCCGAGGAAAAGGAGGAGGAAGAGGCCGAGGAAAAGGAGGAGGACGACGAAGAGGCTGAGGACACTGACGAGGAGGAGGACTCAACTTCCTCCGACGAGGAGGTGACGAGCCGAAAGCGTCGCCGCCACGACGATGAGGCGGGGCCATGTAGGAAGAAGAAGTAGTTTAAGTTTGTTTTAAAGTTTTTATATGTAATTTTTATGTTTATTCGAATTATATTCGAAATATATATAATCTATCTATGTTGCACCACTTGAGAGTTCAAAGCTTTCGTTCGACGAGGGTATTGCCGTAGATCGTTCGACGAGGGTATTGCCGTAGATCGGGAAGACGAGGGTATTGCCATACAAACCCAGGCCATTGTCACCGACAAGTTGGGGCCACGCGCGCTTTCGTTTCGTCCGGACTCCCCGAGCGCTCCCCGGGGGGCCGGGGATGGCGTGGGATCGCCGGATGAATTTAGGCCCAAATCCGGACGAAAACGAGGAACCAGGGGCGCGACTGGGCCGAATTACGCCGTCCGGATGGAAAAAACACTCGCCGGGGGCCTATTCGGGGGGACGAATGGAGATGCTCTTAGACTTTTCACTCTTCTTGATCATAGTATATCATCCTCCTCTCTTGATCCTTGAAAACTTCCTCCACACCAAACTCAAAACAAATTCATTAGAGGGTTAGTGCATAATCAAAAATTCACATATTCAGAGGTGACATAATCATTCTTAACACTTCTGGACATTGCCCAAAGCAACAAAGAAATCCATTCAACATAGCAAAAGAGGCAATGCAAAATAAAAGGCAGAATCTGTCAAAACAGAACAGTCCGTAAAGACGAATTTTTTAGGGGCACTTAACTTGCTCAGATGAAAAAGCTCAAAACTAATGAAAGTTGCGTACATATCTGAGGATTACGCATGTAAATTGGCAGATTTTTCTGAGTTACCTACAGAGAGGCCTACTCAAATTTGTGACAGCAAGAAATCTGTTTCTGCGCAGCAATCCAAATCTAGTATCAACCTTACTATTAGAGACTTTACTTGGCACAACAATGCAATAAAGTAAAGTTAAGGAGAGGTTGCTACAGTAGTAACAAATTCCAAGACACAACAAAACAGTAGCAAAATAAAACATGGGTTATCTTCCAAGAAGTGCTTTCTTTATAGCCATTAAGATGGGATCGGTAATTTTAATGATGCTCATATAAGGATGAGAGTTGAAGCAAAGAGAGCATCAAAAAACAAGTCTGAAACAAATTTAAGCCTGACGCGCTTCCTATGCATAGAAATCTTGTACACAAATAAATTCATGAGGAGCAAAGTGACAAGCATAGGAAGATAAAACACGAGTAACTCAAGATTCTCAACATAAAGAGGGGAAACTTAATATTATTAAGATGCATATAACCATGTTTCCCTCTCTCATAATAACTTTCAGTACATAATAACTTTCAGTAGCATCATTGATGAAATCCACAATATACCCATCATTTAAAACATTCTTATCATGGTTCATATGCATAAAAGTATCATTAATTTTGGCATAAGAAAAACTCTTCTCATTAATAATAATTGAAACAGGATCATTATCAAGAATTTGAACATGGTAAACAAGTTGCATACTAAGGGAATGGTTTTTGGCAATCCCAACATAACTATTACAAGTTTCATAAGGATAATTATAACCTGTGTCATAGCATTCTTTATAATAATTGTCAAAGATTGGAGGCATATATATAGTGTCATCATAAGAAATAGAATAGTTATCTTCCACAGTATGTTCATTTGTAACCATACCATCATTGTTACTAGAAGGAGATGTATCGAACATATAATCATCAGTAGCAAAAGGATTTTAAAACACCTCATCCCCAAGCTTAGAGCTTTCTATATCACTATGGGAAGAACATGGATAGTACTAATACTATGGCAATTATTAACATCATCATTTTCAGAATTAGTTTCCCAGAGATTTTCAATATCAAAAGTAGTGTGCTCTTTCAAATCATGATCACTAATGTAGGTAAAGGGCATAGGAAGATCATTGTACTCAGATTCATTATCATAATAATCATTAGGAGCAACATACTTACGGTTACCTATCGTTATCTCATACACGCGGGGATATGCCGTTACCTCTTTCTTTTTATTCCCCCTCTTCTTCTTCTTCTTCGTTCCCTTCTTCTTCTTCTTCTTCTTCTTCTTCTTCTTCTCCTTCTCCTCGTTCCCTTCTTTAGGAGGGAGAGGCTTGATGGGAGGCTTCTCCACATAACCTGATTTATTTCCAGAAACAATAGAAGAAACTTGGGAGGATTCCTCCTTTTCATTAATAAGTTCAAAACACACAGCGGTCCTATCATATTTTGGCAAAGTGTCATCTTCTAAAATATTTTGTATGTAAGTATTTGTATGGCAATTATCAATGCAATAAGAAAGACACCCATGCAGGACACTATTAATATCAAGATCATTCATATCTAACAAAGAAATTTTTCTTGATAACTCTTCACACCACAAAAATAAAGTAAGTTCATCATGCTGATTAGGAGTAATTTCATCATCACAATACAAATTTGCAGCACTCATGAGGTTCGAATTATCATTGGAGGAGCATTGAAAATTGAAATGACCCACTCTATGGCAAAGTTCACAAATAAAAGGATAGAGGGCACAAACTTTTTCACCAAGATCATCTAGAGCCCTAGACCACTTTCTAGTTTTTTCATTCATATGATGGATACAATATTCATCTTCGATTTGATTAATTCCACAAGGTCTATGCATTCCACAAAAATTAACATGCTTATAAGAAATAGTATTTTCAGAAGTTTGGGCATGTTTATTGCAATCATTAACAACAATTTCATTTTCCATGCAAGTGTCTTTAAAAGGTTCATGATACATGTACCAATCTTCTTTAGGAACATTAATATGAGAAGCAAAGGCTTTATAGCAATCGACCATAATTTGAGGATCAAGACCATATTTAGCACTAAGCTCTTGAAAATCAATAGTTTCAATGAAAGACTTAATGCATTCATATTCATAGTTTATACCTGATTCTTTACCTTTGTCGTTCTCCCAATCTTCAGCGTTCTCCAGGAAGCTCATGAATGGGGCATTTGAGCATTAAAGACTTCAATCTCCCCCATGCTTGGGCAATACTCTCTCCATCATGAGACCATAAATTATATATGCGGTTTTGGTCTTTGTGAATTTCACTTGGAGGATAGAATTTAGAGTAAAATAGAGGCATAATATCCTCCCAATCAAGAGAATGCCTATTCTTCAGCAATTTATACCAATGCGCCCCTTTACCAGACAACGACATAGAGAATAGTTTCTTCCTCACTTCATCCATAGAGATACCTGCACACTTGAATAACCCGCATAATTCATGCAAAAACAGTAAATGATCTCCAGGATGGACAGTTCCATCCCCTTCATAGCGGTTATCCATAACACGTTCAATAATTTTCATGGGTATCTTGAAAGGAATACTTTCGATGAGGTGGATTTAAAATATCACAAGCATCATTAGAGTTATCGCATATGGGAGATAAAGTATTATCAGAGCAAATTTTCTCCCCTAAAGATGGGAAGCTAAAAAGATCATAAAAACTAGCTTCCCCAAGCTTAGACTTCTCCATAGCATTAGCAGTAATTGCGTTCATACTAATAACATTGCTACTAGCATGCAAATAAGGTTCCATAGGTTTTTTAATTTTCGCATCACATAATTCATGTCTTATTTCAGGAAATAGATTAAAAAGCTCACTGTTGTTTTCCATTATGCCTAACTAGTGAAAAATAAAAACAAGAAACAAAAAGATATAATTGCAGAATCTAAAGGAGATAGCTTCGAGCACTCACACACCGGCAACAGTGCTAGGAAATAGCTTAGTAGTCGGAGGATGTGAATACCTTTTACCTTACCTCCCCAGCAACGGCGCTAGAAAATAGCTTGATGTCTACGCACGCTTCTATTCCTGTAGACAGTGTTGGGCCTCCAAGAGCAGAGGTTTGTAGAACAGCAGCAAGTTTCCCTTAAGTGAATCACCCAAGGTTTATCGAACTCAGGGAGGTAGAGGTCAGAGATATTCCTCTCAAGCAACCCTGCAATTAAGATACAAGAGGTCTCCTGTGTCCCCAACACACCTAATACACTTGTCAGATGTATAGGTGCACTAGTTCGGCGAAGAGATAGTGAAATACAAGTAATATGGATCATTGTAAGTAGTAATTGCAATCTGAAATAAAAATGGCAGCAAGCGAACATGTAACAGAACTTGTTGGAAATGGTGTTTCAGTGCTTAGAAACATGGCCTAGGGATCATACTTTCACTAGTGGACACTCTCAACAATGATCACATAATTGGATAAATAAATGCTACTCTCAAACACTCTCTTGTTGGATAACAAACACCATTCATTGTGTAGGGCTACAAGAGCACACCTCAAGCCGGAGTAAACAAGCTCCACAACTTCCGGAGTTCATATTAAAGTAACCTCTAGAGTGCATAATAGACCGTTGCAATTTAGACCGAGTACTAACATAGCATACACACTATCAACAATAACTATGAAAGGGGGAATAGATCGCATCAATACTATCATAGTAATAGTTAACTTCATAATCTACAAGAGATTACAATCATAACCTACGCCAAGTATTACATGATGCACACACTGTCAACATTACATCATGGAGGAGGAATAGACTACTTTAATAACATCACTAGAGTAGCACATAGATTAATAGTGATACAAAGCTCATGATCACATAAAGATCACACCATGGGAGAGAGAGATGAACCACATAGCTACCGGTAGAGCCCTCAGCCTCGGGGAGAACTACTCCTCCTCATCATGGGAGACAGCAACGGCGATGAAGATGGCGGTGATGTCGATGGAGATGACTCCGGGGGCAATTCCCCGTCCCGGTGGCGTGCCGGAACAGAGACTTCTGTCCCCCGAAACGGAGTTTCACGATAGCGGCGGCGTCCCTGGAGTCTTTCTGGAGTTTCGTCAATTGTTGTAGGGTTTTCACGTCACGAGAGATTATATAGGCGAAGAGGCAGCGCAAGGGGGTGCCTGGGGGGCCCACACCACACCTGGACGCCCCCCCTCTAGGCCGCGCCGCCCTGTGGTCTGGGGGCCCTAGGCCTCCTCTCCATCTCCCCTTCGGTGTTCTGGTCCGTCTCGGTGAAATAAGATGTTTGGCTTTTGTTTCGTCGAATTCCGAGAATATTGCCCGAACAACCTGTCTGGAACCAAAAACAGCAGAAAACAAGAACTGACACTTCGGCATCTTGTTAATAGGTTAGTTCCAGAAAATGCATCAAAACGATATAAAGTATGAATAAAACATGTAGGTATTGTCATAAAACTAGCATGAAACATAAGAAATTATAGATACGTTGGAGACGTATCAGACATCACGAGGAGTTCTGGAATGGTCCGGAGAATAAGATTCATATATAGGAAGAGTCAGTTTCCAAGTTTGGAAATAATCCGGTGCATTTATGGATTTCGCTAGAATGTTCTAGAACCTTTCGGAATAAATCACTATGGAAGGTGGAGTCCCGGATGGACTCCACTAACCCTAACCAGCCAACCAAGAGGAAAGGTGGAGTCCATGGTGGACTCCACCACCCTGGCCGGCCAAGGGAGAAGGAAAGGGAGCAATCCCACTTTCCCTAGGTTTCACCAATATGGCAGTTTTGGAATTGGACTTCAATTTGATTTTGGGGTAAACCCTAGGGGGTTCCACCTATATAAAGAGAGGGAGAGGGAGAGGGCCAGCCACCACTTGAGCCGCACCACCCAGGGCACCCAAGGCCGGCGCCCAAGTGCCCCCTCTCCCAAACCCTAGCCACTCCCCTCCTCCATATTCTCCCGTTGTGCTTACGGCGAAGCGATGCCGGAGATCTCCACCACCACCGTCACCACGCCGTCGTGCTTGCGGGATTCCGAGGAGGATCTACTACATCTGCTGCCCTCTGGAACAGGGAGAAGGACGTCGTCATCAACACCGAACGTGTAACCGAGTGCGAAGGTGCTGCCCGATTGTGGCACCGCCAAGATCTTCTACGCGCTTTTGCAAGCGGCAAGTGATCGACTACATCAATCACGAGATTTATCTCATTAATGCTTAGTGATCTTCAAGGGTATGATGATCTTCACCTCGTTGCTACCATCTACTAGATTAGATCTTGGCTTGTTATTCGTTCTTGCGGTAGGAATTTTTTTGTTTTCATTGCTACGAATCGCTAAAGTGGTATCAGAGCTGTGTCTATGCATAGATTGGTTGCATGAGTAGAACACAATGGTTTTGTGGGCATTGATTCTTTTGTTTTTTCTTGTTATGTGTACTTTGCATCTTGCGGGATGGTGGGATAAAGCGGCCTGGGCTAACTTTACATGACCGCGTTCATGAGACCTGCTTCATGCTTGACATGCAACTTGTATTGCATAAATGGCTTTGCGGGTGTCAGTTTCTCTCACCATAGTTAAGATTCAGTTTTCAATTTCAATTGACAACACTTGTATCAGCGTTGTGGTTCATGTTTGTAGGTAGATTGGATCTTACTCGAAAACCCTAAACCACGTAAAATATGCAAACCAAATTAGAAGCGTCTAACTTGTTTTTGCAGGGTTTGGTGATGTGATATGGCCATGATGTGATGATGAATATGTATGAGATGATAATTATTGTATTGTGGCATACGGTAGGAGCCTTATGGTTGTCTTTATATTTCATGTAGTAGTATTATTTCAAAGTAGTTGTAATAGTTGCTACATGTGGTGAAAAACAATGAAGACGGTGCCATTGACCTTGAAGCTATGCCGACGATAATGGAGATCATGCCCGTTGATGATGGAGATCATGTCCGTGCTTTGGAGATGAGCATCAAAGGCGCAAAGACAAAAAGGCCATATCATATCACATTATGAATTGCATGTGATGTTAATCCTTTTATGCATCTTATATTGCTTAGATCGCGACGATAGCATTATAAGATGATCCCTCTCACTAAAAGTCAAGATAATAAAGTGTTCTTCCTTAGTTACACAATTGCTAAGACTTGTTGTTTCGAAGCATCACGTGATGATCAAGTGTGGTAGACTCAAAGTGTGCATACAACGGGTGCAAGCCAGATTTGCACAAGCGGAAACTAGGGTTTGACTTGACGAGCCTGGCATGTACATACATGGCCTCGGAACATGGAAGACCGAAAGGTTAAGCATGAATCATGTAGATGATATGATGAACATGTTGATGTTCGCCATTGAAACTACGTCATTGATATGTCTCCAACGTATCTATAATTTCTGATGTTCCATGCTTGTTTTATGACAATACCTACATGTTTTGCTCACACTTTATAATGATTTTATGCATTTTCCAGAACTAACCTATTAACAAGATGCCACGGTGCCAGCTCTTGTTTTCTGTTGTTTTTGGTTCCAGAAAGGCTGTTCGGGCAATATTCTCGGAATTCGACGAAACAAAGACCCAATATCTTATTTTTCCCGGAAGATTCCAGAACACCGAAGGGGAGACGAAGATGGGCCAGGGGGGCCCACACAACAGGGCCGCGCAGGCTCCACCCTGGCCACGCCGGCCTGTGGGGAGGGAGCCCTGGCGCCCTTCCGACTCCGCCTCTTCACCTATAAGAGCCCTTTTCACCTAAAAACGTGATACCAATTGACGAAACTCCAGAAAGACTCCAGGGGCGCCGCCACCATTGCGAAACTCCAATTCGGGGGACAGAAGTCTCTGTTCCGGCACCCTGCCGGGACGGGGAAGTGCCCCCGGAAGCCATCTCCATCGACGCCACCGCCTCCATCATGCTCCGTGAGTAGTTCCCCCATGGACTACGGGTTCTAGCTGTAGCTAGTTGGTACTCTCTCCCCATGTACTTCAATACAATGATCTCATGAGCTGCCTTACATGATTGAGATTCATCTC
Organism: Lolium rigidum; assembly: GCF_022539505.1. Lineage (NCBI taxonomy): Eukaryota > Viridiplantae > Streptophyta > Magnoliopsida > Poales > Poaceae > Lolium > Lolium rigidum. The sequence continues at coordinate 70,315,352 of NC_061510.1, read as the reverse complement.
GATGTAATCGGTGTTGAGTTTGTTGGGATCCGATGGATTGTTACATTATGATTAGTCTATCTATAAAGTTTGTGAAGTTATTGTTGCTGCAATCTTGTTGTGTTTAATGCTTGTCACTAGGGCCCGAGTGGCATGATCTTAGATTTAAGCTCTATACTTATTGCTTAGATTGTATCTACAAGTTGTTTGCACATGTCTATGTCCGGAACCCGAGGCCCCAGAGTGACAGCAACTAGGATAACTGGAGGGGAAGGCTTAGATATGAGGATCACATGTTTTCACGGAATGTTAATGCTTTGCTCCGGTGCTCTATTAAAAGGAGTACCTTAATTTCCAGTAGATTCCCTAGAGGCCCGGCTGCCACCGGCTGGTAGGACAAAAGATGTTATGCAAGTTTCTCATTGCGAGCACGTATGACTATATATGGAAAACATGCCTACATGATTAATAATCTTGATGTTCTGTCTTAATGCTATTTCAATCCTATCAATTGCCCAACTGTAACTTGTTCACCCAACACTTGTTATTGGAGAGTTACCACTAGCGTAGATAGCTGGGAACCCCGGTCCATCTCTCATCATCATATACTCGGTCCTATATGTCATTGGAAGTAGTATCAACTATTTTCTGGTGCCATTGCTCTCATATTACTCGCTACTCGCTGCCGTGTTACTCGTTACTACTCGCTCTCATATTACTGCTGCTTTTACATCACCCTCGTTACTAGTGCTTTTCCAGGTGCAACTGAATTGACAACTCAGCTTGTTAAGGCTTATAAGTATTCTTTACCTCCCCTTGTGTCGAATCAATAAATTTGGGTTTTACTTCCCTCGAAGACTGTTGCGATCCCCTATACTTGTGGGTCATGAAGACTATTTTCTGGCACCGTTGCCGGGGAGGCATAGCTCTACTCATAAGTTCACTTGGGGAGTACACTCCACCTCTCTCTCTGTTTTATTTTATTTTGTTTTGCTTAGTTTATTTCTGTCTAGTATTATTTTGCTTAGTTTACTTTTGTCTAGTTTGTTTTTGTTTTGTTTTACTTTTCTCATATACCCAAAAATCCATAAAAATTTGAAAAACCAAAAAATTAAAAACTGTTGTTATGGAAGAACCCACAACCTACTTGGAGCTTATTGAATTATATAATAATTATAGAGAATCAAGAACGGGAAAAGTTATGATTGCTGTGATAGAAAAATTGAATACAATTGCTAAAATCTTGCTTAAACGCCATGATATAAACTGTTGCTCTAAACAGGATACTAAACATCTTAAATTTCAATGTGGCTTTAGTGAAGAAGTTTTAATTAAGAACTATAATTGGAATAACTATATTTATTTTGGGTTCGAAGAAGTAGAACAATTTGTTTTGTTTATGGGAGCTTCTGAGATAGAATCCTTCATGGCTAAAAATTATGAAACTTGTGTTGTTTGTAAGGACCTTAAAGATTATGTCTCTTCTATCCTTAATTTTTGCATAGAAAGTTACAGTGGTAATTCTTATATCATTGATTATAAAGAGAGACTCATTAATGCACAAGAATGCACTCACAATTTGCAGGAACCTGTGGAAGAAGAAATTGATGAACCTGAAAGCTCATTGGATGAAAAAGAGGAGGAAATTGATGAACCTGAAAGCTCATTGGATGAAAAAGAAGAGGAGAGTGATGAACAAAAGGAGTAAGAATGGATTAGCTACCCATGCCAACCTTCTAATGAGAGTAACTCTTTATCTCTTACACTATTTGATTGTCCTCCATGCTTACCAAAGGAGGATGAATGTTATGTTCCTGTGGATTCTCTTGAAATATTACCTATGAGTAAAACTTGTGAGAATAATTATGCTACTGTTATTTATGATAATCCATGCTATTTTGATAAATCTTATGATAATGCTTTGTTTGTGCCTGATGTTGAGATGCATGGTACTAAAGAGTTTTGCTTAGAAAATGATTATGATAAAGCTCTAGATGATGGTCCTATGATACTTGATAATATTAATTGTACCACTAATGAAAATGGGATTGGAAAGGTCTTGACTTTATCTAGGAGTCCCATATCTCTTGAGATTGATCAATCATCTTGTTACATTATTGATAAAAGTGGGTTTGAAAGTTTTAATCCCACTATTGTTGAGCTTGATAAAAATTATGTGTTGGTAGATCATGAAAAGCATGCTTTATGTGATAGTTATATTGTTGAGTTTATTCATGAAGCTATTGAAAATTATTATGAGAGAGGAAAATATGGTTGTAGAAATTTGCATGGTACTAAAACACCTCTCTATATGCTGAAAATTTTGAAGTTGCTCGTGTTTTATCTTCTTATGCTTGTCACTTGGTTCTTCATGAATTTATTTGTGTACAATATTCCTATGCATAGGAAGTGGGTTAGACTTAAATGTGTTTTGAACCTTGCTTTTTGATGCTCTCTTTTGCTTCAACTCTCATCCTTATGTGAGCATCATTAAAATTGCTAAGCCCATCTTAATGGCTATAAAGAAAGCACTTCTTGGGAGATAACCCATGTCTTTATTTTGCTACTGTTTTGTTGTGTCTTGGAAGTTGTTACTACCGTAGCAACCTCTCCTTATCTTTATTTTATTGCATTGTTGTGCCAAGTGAAGTCTCTAATAGAAGGTTGATACTAGATTTGGATTTTTGCGCAGAAACAGATTTCTATCTGTCACGAATTTGGGCAGGGCTCTCTGTAGGTAACTCAGACAAATCTGCCAATTTACGTGCGTGTTCCTCAGATATGTACGCAACTTTCATTAGTTTTGAGTTTTCTGATTTGAGCAACGGAAGTACCTCTTAAAAATTCGTGTTTACTGGCTGTTCTGTTTTGATAGATTCTGTCTCTGTTTTTTTGCATTGTCTCTTGTGGACTTTAAGTAAGGCTTTCTAGACGTGGAGAGATGTAGCTAATGTTTTATTGAGTTCTTGCAATGTGTCACTGCAGGACTAAAGTGCATTAAAGTTTTTTGAGTACTAACCCCTCTAATGAAGTTTATGAGAAGTTTGGTGTGAAGGAAGTTTTCAAGGGTCAAGAGAGGAGGATGATATATGATCATGAAGAGTGAAAAGCCTAAGCTTGGGGATGCCCCCGTGGTTCATCCCTGCATATTTCAAGAAGACTCAAGCGTCTAAGCTTGGGGATTCCCAAGGCATCCCCTTCTTCATCAACTTATCAGGTTTCTTCTATTGAAACTATATTTTTATTCGGTCACATCTTATGTGCTTTACTTGGAGCGTCTGTGTGTTTTTATTTTTGTTTACGTTTGAATAAATTCGGATCCTAGCAATCCTTGTTTGGGAGAGAGACACGCTCCGCTTTTTCATATGAACACTCGTGTTCTTCGCTCTTACTTTTAATGTTCAATGACAAAAGTTGGAAGCTATTGCACTCATTGTTATTTGGTTGGAAACAGAAAATGCCTCATATTGTCTTGGATAATTTGATACTTGGCAATTGTTTTGAGCTATCATGTAGATCATGTTTACTCATGCATCATGTAGTTTAAACCTATTAGTGGAGAACTACCATAGAGCTTGTTGAAATTTGGTTTGCATGATTGGTCTCTCTAAGGTCTAGATATTTTCTGGTAAAAGTGTTTGAGTAACAAGGAAGACAGTGTAGAGTCTTATAATGCTTGCAATATGTTCTTATGTAAGTTTTGTTGTATCGGTTCATACTTGTGTTTGCTTCAAACAACCTTGCTAGCCAAAGCCTTGTACCGAGAGGGAATGCTTCTCGTGCATCCAAAACCTTGAGCCAAAACCTATGCCATTTGTGTCCACCATATCTACCTACTATGTGGTATTTCCTGCCATTCCAAGCAAATACTTCATGTGCTACCTTTAAACAATTCAAAAGCTATTATCTCTTATTTGTGTCAATGTTTTATAGCTCATGAGGAAGTATGTGGTGTTTTATCTTTCGATCTTGTCATTTACTCCGGACAGACTTTCACCAATGGACTAGTGGCACATCCGCTTATCCAATAATTTTGCAAAAAGAGCTGGCAATGGGGTTCCCAGCCCCAATTAATTAACTTGCATTAATAATTCTCTTCACATGCTTTGCCCTGATCTATCAGTAAGCAACTTAATTTTGCAAATAGGCACTCCTTCATGGTATGTGAATGTTGGAAGGCACCCGAGGATTCGGTTAGCCATGGCTTGTGAAAGCAAAAGGTTGGGAGGAGTGTCAACCATAAATAAAACTAAAATACATGTGTAAACAAAAGAGAAGAGGGATGATCTACCTTGCTGGTAGAGATAACGTCCTTCATGGGAGCCGCTCCTGAGAGTCTGGTTGATGAGGTAGTTAGAGTACCCACTACCATTCGTTGACAACAACAAACACCTCTCAAAATTTTACTTTTATACTCTCTATATGATTTCAAAACTTAAAAAGCTCTAGCACATGATTTAATCCCCGCTTCCTCTCGCGAAGGGCCTTTCTTTTTCTTTATGTTGAGTCAGTTTACCTACTTCCTTCCATCTTAGAAGCAAACACTTGTGTCAACTGTGCATTGATTCTTACATACTTACTTATTTGCATTCATCATATTACTTTGTGCTGACAATTATCCATGAGATATGCATGTTGAAAGTTGAAGGCAACTGCTGAAACTTACATCTTTATCTGTGTTGCTTCAATGCCTTTACTTTGAATTTATTGCTTTATGAGTTAACTCTTATGCAAGACTTTTTGATGCTTGTCTTGAAAGTACTATTCATGAAAAGTTTTGCTATATGTTATCAATTTGTTAGCAAACTATAGATCATTGCCTTGAGTCACTTCATTCATCTCATATGCTTTATAATAGTATGATCAAGGTTATGTAAGTAGCATGTCACTACAGAAATTATTCTTTTTATCGTTTACCTACTCGAGGGCGAGTAGGAACTAAGCTTGGGGATGCTGTTACGTCTCCAACGTATCTATAATTTCTGATGTTCCATGCTTGTTTTATGACAATACCTACATGTTTTGCTCACACTTTATAATGATTTTATGCATTTTCCGGAACTAACCTATTAACAAGATGCCACAGTGCCAGTTCCTGTTTTCTGTTGTTTTTGGTTCCAGAAAGGCTGTTCGGGCAATATTCTCGGAATTCGACGAAACAAAGACCCAATATCTTATTTTTCCCGGAAGATTCCAGAACACCGAAGGGGAGACGAAGATGGGCCAGGGGGCCCCACACAACAGGGCCGCGCGGGCTCCACCCTGGCCGCGCTGGCCTGTGGGGAGGGAGCCCTGGCGCCCTTCCGACTCCGCCTCTTCGCCTATAAGAGCCCTTTCGACCTAAAAACGCGATACCAATTGACGAAACTCCGAGAAAGACTCCGTGGGCGCCGCCACCATCGCGAAACTCCAATTCGGGGACGAAGTCTCTGTTCCGGCACCTCGCCGGGACAGGGAAGTGCCCCGAAGCCATCTCCATCGACGCCACCGCCTCCATCATGCTCCGTGAGTAGTTCCCCCATGGACTACGGGTTCTAGCTGTAGCTAGTTGGTACTCTCCCCCATGTACTTCAATACAATGATCTCATGAGCTGCCTTACATGATTGAGATTCATCTGATGTAATCGGTGTTGTGTTTGTTGGGATCCGATGGATTGTTACATTATGATTAGTCTATCTATAAAGTTTGTGAAGTTATTGTTGCTGCAATCTTGTTGTGTTTAATGCTTGTCACTAGGGCCCGAGTGGCATGATCTTAGATTTAAGCTCTATACTTATTGCTTAGATTGTATCTACAAGTTGTTTGCACATGTCTATGTCCGGAACCCGAGGCCCCGGAGTGACAAAGCAATCGGGATAACTGGAGGGGAAGGCTTAGATATGAGGATCACATGTTTTCACGGATTCTTAATGGTTTGCTCCGGTGCTCTATTAAAAGGAGTACCTTAATTTCCAGTAGATTCCCTAGAGGCCCGGCTACCACCGGCTGGTAGGACAAAAGATGTTATGCAAGTTTCTCATTGCGAGCACGTATGACTATATATGGAAAACATGCCTACATGATTAATAATCTTGATGTTCTGTCTTAATGCTATTTCAATCCTATCAATTGCCCAACCTGTAATTTGTTCACCCAACACTTGTTATTGGAGAGTTACTACTAGTGTAGATAGCCGGGAACCCCGGTCCATCTCTCATCATCATATACTCGGTCCTATATGTCATTGGAAGTAGTATCAACTATTTTCCGGTGCCATTGCTCTCATATTACCGCTACCGCTGCCGTGTTATCATGTATCAGTTACTACTGCTCTCATATTACTGCTGCTTTTACATCACCCCTGTTACTAGTGCTTTTCCCGGTGCAGCTGAATTAACAACTCAGTTGTTAAGGATTATAAGTATTCTTTACCTCCCCTTGTGTCGAATCAATAAATTTGGGTTTTAATTCCCTCGAAGACTGTTGCGATCCCCTATACTTGTGGGTCATCAGTCATCTCACATGATGATCGGACTTGGTGTAGTTGATTTGGTTTGTGTAATCACTAAGACAACTCGAGAGATATTGTTTTGAGTGGGAGTTCACCTAGTTAATTTTAAGAATTAATAGTAAACTCAATTTATCATAAACTTATTCTAAACTCTTTGCAAATATGTTGTAGATTATGGCAACCTCTACTATCAACTTTAATTCGTTCCTAGAGAAAGAAAAGCTGGAAAACAATGGAAGCAACTTTACGGATTGGTTCCGTAACTTGAGGATTATCCTCACTGTTGGACAACTGCTCTATGTGCTCGATGCACCGCTGGGTGACCCACCTGCAGAAACAACTACCGATGAGGCTAAAAATATTTACCTCACTCGGAAGAATCATTACTCCACAGTTCAGTGTGCCATCCTCTACAGTTTAGAATCGGAGCTTCAGAAACGCTTTGAGACCCACGACCCTCATGATATAATCAGTGAGCTCAAAATGATATTTAAAACTCATGCGGCCGTGGAAAGCTATGATGCTTCTGAAAAGTTCTTTAATTGTAAGACGGAAGAGGGCAGCTCCGTTAGCGAGCACATGCTCAAAATGTCTGGGCACGTGAAGAAACTCCAAGACTTGGGAATAACGATTCCTAACGCCTTTGGGATTCATCGTGTTCTTCAATCACCGCCACCTAGTTACAAGAACTTTGTGATGAACTACAACATACAGTGCATGGACAAGACGTTACCTGAACTCTTCTCAATGCTGAAAACTGCTGAAGTGCAGATAAAGAAAGAGCACCAAGTGTTGATGGTCAATAAGACCACCAAGTTCAAGAAGCAAGGAAAGCCTAAGGAAAAGGGTAAATTCAAGAAGGGTGGAAAGAAAGCTGATGCGCCTCCTAAGAAACCCAAGGCTTACCCTAAACCTGATACTGTGTGCTATTACTGCAAAGAAGAGGGACACTGGAAGCGGAACTGCTCAAAGTACCTAATAGATATGAAGAGCGGCAACATCAAAAAGAAAGGTATATCTGATATACATGTTATTGATGTGTATCTTACTAGTAATCGTAGCAGTGCCTAGGTATTTGATACTGGTTCGGTTGCTCATATTTGTAACTCGAAACAGAAACTACAGAATAAGCGAAGACTAGCAAGGGACGAGGTGATGATGCGCGTTGAAAATGGATCCAAGGTCGATGTGATCACTGTCGGCACGCTTCCCCTACATCTACATAAGGATTAGTTTTAAATCTGAATAATTGTTATTTGGTGCCTACATTAAGCATGAACATTATATCTAGATCTTGTTTATTGCAAAGCGGTTATTCATTCAAGTTTGAGAATAATGGTTGTTCGATTTATATGAATAATATATTTTATGGTCATGCACCTGTGATGAATGGTTTATTCTTGTTAAATCTCGATAGTAGTGATACACATATACATAACATTGATGCTAAACGAAAGAAATTAAATGATAATTTGATAACGCGTGAAGCACACGTTCGTTGGGAACCCCAAGAGGAAGGTGTGATGCGTACAGCAGCAAGTTTTCCCTCAGTAAGAAACCAAGGTTATCGAACCAGTAGGAGATGAAGGCCACGTGAAGGTTGTTGGTGGAGGAGTGTAGTGCGGCGCAACACCAGGGATTCCGGCGCCAACGTGGAACCTGCACAACACAATCACAATACTTTGCCCCAACTTAACAGTGAGGTTGTCAATCTCACCGGCTTGCTGAAAACAAAGGATTAAACGTATGGTGTGGAGAATGATGTTTGCTTGTGAAGAACAACAAAGAACAGAGTTTGCAGTAGATTGTATTTCAGATGTAAAAGAATGGACCGGGGTCCACAGTTCACTAGTGGTGTCTCTCCAATAAGATAAATAGCATGTTGGGTGAACAAATTACAGTTGGGCAATTGACAAATAGAGAGGGCATAACAATGCACATACATATCATGATGACTACTATGAGATTTACTTAGGGCATTACGACAAAGTACATACACCGCTATCCAAAGATGCATCTATGCCTAAAAAGTCCACCTTCGGGTTAGCATCCACACCCCTTCCAGTATTAAGTTGCAAACAACGGACAATTGCATTAAGTATGGTGCGTAATGTAATCAACACAAATATCCTTAGACAAAGCATTGATGTTTTATCCCTAGTGGCAACAACGACATCCACAACCTTAGAACTTTCTCATCACTCGTCCTGCATTCAATGGAGGCATGAACCCACTATCGAGCATAAATACTCCCTCTTGGAGTCACAAGTATCAACTTGGCCGAGCCTCTACTAGCAACGGAGAGCATGCAAGAACATAAACAACACATATATGATAGATTGATAATCAACTTGACATAGTATTCAATATTCATCGGATCCCAACAAACACAACATGTAGCATTACAAATAGATGATCTTGATCATGATAGGCAGCTCACAAGATCTAACATGATAGCACAATGAGGAGAAGACAACCATCTAGCTACTGCTATGGACCCATAGTCCAAGGATGAACTACTCACACATCAATCCGGAGGCGGGCATGGTGATGTAGAGCCCTCCGGTGGTGATTCCCCTCTCCGGCAGGGTGCCGGAGGCGATCTCCTGAATCCCCCGAGATGGGATTGGCGGCGGCGGCGGCGTCTCTGGAACTTTTACCGTATCGTGGCTCTCGGTAATAGGGTTTTCGCGACGGAGAGTTTAAGTAGGCGGAAGGGCAGAGTCGGAGGAGGCACGGGGGCCCCACACCATAGGTCGGCGCGGGCCCCATGCTGGCCGCGCCGCCCTATGGTTAGGGCGCCTCGTGGCCCCACTTCGTATCCTCTTCGGTCTTCTGGAAGCTCCGTGGAAAAATAAGACCCTGGGCGTTCGTTTCGTCCAATTCCGAGAATATTTCCTGTGTAGAATTTCTGAAACCAAAAACATCACAAAACAGGAACTGACGCTTCGGCATCTCGTTAATAGGTTAGTGCCGTAAAATGCATATAAATGATGTAAAGTGTGTATAAAACATGTGAGTATTGTCATAAACTAGCATGGAACATAAGAAATTATAGATACGTTTGAGACGTATCAAGCATCCCCAAGCTTAGTTCCTACTCGCCCTCGAGTAGGTAAACGATAACAAGGATAATTTCTGAAGTGACATGCTGCTATCATAATCTTGATCAATACTATTGTAAAGCATTTGAAGTGAATGAAGTGATTCGAAGCAATGGTAAAGACAATGACTAAACAACTGATCATATAGCAAAGACTTTTCATGAATAGTACTTTCAAGACAAGCATCATTAAGACTTGCATAGGAGTTAACTCATAAAGCAATAAATTCTTTGTAGAAAGTTTTGAAGCAACACAAAGGAAGATATAAGTTTCAGCGGTTGCTTTCAACTTCAACATGTATATCTCATGGATAATTGTCAACACAAAGTAATATGATGAATGCAAATAAGCAAGTATGTAGGAATCAATGCACACAGTTGACACAAGTGTTTGCTTCTAAGATGGAAAGAAGTAGGTAGACTGACCAACATAAAGTAAAAGAATGGCCCTTCGCAGAGGGAAGCATGGATTACTATTTTTGTGCTAGAGCTTTTATTTTGAAAACATAGAAATAATTTTGTCAACGGTAGTAATAATTCATATGTGTTATGCATAAGACATCCTATAAGTTGCAAGCCTCATGCATAGAATACCAATAGTGCTTGCACCTTGTCCTAATTAGCTTGGATTTACATGGATTATCATTGCATAACATATGTTTCAACCAAGTGTCACAAAGGGGTACCTCTATGCCGCCTGTAAAAAGGTCCAAGGAGATAAATCGCATTTGATTTCTCGTTTTTGATAGATCTCAACTAAGGACATCCATACCGGGACAACATAGAAAACAGATAATTGACTCCTCTTTAATGCATAAGCATTCAACAACAGATAATATTCTCATAAGAGATTGAGGATTAATGTCCAAACTGAAACGTCCACCATGATTCATGGCTTTAGTTAGCGGCCCAATGTTCTTCTCTAACAATATGCATACTCAAACCATTTGATCATGATAAATCACCCTTACTTCAGACAAGACGAACATGCATAGCAACTCACATGATATTCAACAAAGGTGTAATAGTTGATGGCGTCCCCGTAAACATGGTTACCGCTCAACAAGCAACTTATAAGAAATAAGATACATAAGCTACATATTCTTTACCACAATAGTTTTCAAGGCTATTTTCCCATGAGCTATATATTGCAAAGACAAGGAATGAAATTTTAAAGGTAGCACTCAAGTAATTTACTTTGGAATGGCAGAGAAATACCACATAGTAGGTAGGTATGGTGGACACAAATGGCATAGGTTTTGGCTCAAGGATTTGGATGCACGAGAAGTATTCCCTCTCAGTACAAGGCTTTGGCTAGCAAGGTTGTTTGAAGCAAACACAAGTATGAACCGGTACAAGCAAAACTTACATAAGAACATATTGCAAGCATTATAAGACTCTACACTCGTCTTCCTTGTTGTTCAAACACTTCACCAGAAAAATATCTAGACTTTAGAGAGACCAATCATGCAAACCAAATTTCAACAAGCTCTATGGTAGTTCTTCATTAATAGGTGCAAAGTACATGATGCAAGAGCTTAAACATGATCTATTTGAGCAAAACAATTGCCAAGTATCAAATTATTCAAGACAATATACCAATTACCACATGAAGCATTTTCTGTTTCCAACCAAATAACAATGAACAAAGCAGTTTCAACCTTCGCCATGAACATTAAAAGTAAAGCTAAGAACACCAGTGTTCATATGAACGAGCGGACCGTGTCTCTCTCCCAAACAAAGAATGCTAGGATCCGATTTTATTCAAACAAAAACAAAAAACAAACAGACGCTCCAAGTAAAGCACATAAGATGTGACGGAATAAAAATATAGTTTCACTAGAGGTGACCTGATAAGTTGTCGATGAAGAAGGGGATGCCTTGGGCATCCCCAAGCTTAGATGCTTGAGTTTTCTTGAAATATGCAGGGATGAACCACGGGGGCATCCCCAAGCTTAGACTTTTCAATCTTCCTGATCATATTGTATCATCCTCCTCTCTTGATCCTTGAAAACTTCCTCCACACCAAACTCAAAACAAACTCATTAGAGGGTTAGTGCATAATCAAAAATTCACATATTCAGAGGTGACATAATCATTCTTAACACTTCCGGACATTGCCCAAAGCTACTGAAAGTTAATGGAACAAAGAAATCCATTCAACATAGCAAAAGAGGCAATGCGAAATAAAAGGCAGAATCCGTCAAAACAGAACAGTCCGTAAAGACGAATTTTTTAGGGGAACTTAGCTTGCTCAGATGAAAAAGCTCAAATTGAATGAAAGTTGCGTACATATCTGAGGATCACGCATGTAAATTGGCAAATTTTTCTGAGTTACCTACAGAGAGGCCTACTCAAATTCGTGACAGCAAGAAATCTGTTTCTGCGCAGTAATCCAAATCTAGTATCAACCTTACTATCAAAGACTTTACTTGGTACAACAATGCAATAAAGTAAAGATAAGAAGAGGTTGCTACAGTAGTAACAACTTCCAAGACTCAACAAAACAGTAATAAAAACATACATGGGTTATCTCCCAAGAAGTGCTTTTCTTTAACGCCTTTCAGCTAGGCGCAGAAAGTGCAAATCAAGTGTTATCAAGAGAAGAAGCATCAACATCATAATTTGTTCTAATGATAGAATTAAAAGGCAACTTCATTCTCTTTCTAGGGAAGTGTTCCATACCTTTCTTGAGAGAGAATTGATACTTAATATTTCCTTCCTTCATATCAATAATAGCACCAACAGTTCGAAGAAAGGGTCTTCCCAAAATAATAGGACAAGATGCATTGCATTCGATATCCAAGACAACAAAATCAACAGGGACAAGGTTATTGTTAACCGTAATGTGAACATTATCAATCCTCCCCAAAGGTTTCTTTATAGAACTATCAGCAAGATTAACATCCAAATAACAATTTTTCAATGGTGGCAAGTCAAGCATATTATAGAGTTTTGTTAGGCATAACAGAAATACTTGCACCAAGATCACATAAAGCATTACAATCAAAATCATTGACCTTCATCTTAATGATGGGCTCCCAACCATCTTCCAACTTCCTAGGAATAGAAGTTTCAAGTTTTAATTTCTCTTCTCTAGCTTTTATAAGAGCATTTGTAATATGTTTTGTAAAGGCCAAATTTATAGCACTAGCATTAGGACTTCTAGCAAGTTTTTGTAAGAACTTAATAACTTCAGAGATATGACAATCATCAAAATCTAAACCATTATGAATTTATGATCTACAACAATGGGATCATTGTCCCCAATATTTTGAAAAATTTCAGCAGTTTTATCACAAACAGTTTCAGCAGTTTTAGCAGTTTCAGGCAGTTTTGCACGCTTTGTATTAGGAGTAGAAATATTGCCAACATCAATTATTTTACCATTGATAGTAGGAGGTTTAGCAACATGTGAAGAATCAACATTACTAGTAGTGGTAATAGTCCAAACTTTAGCTACATTATCCTCTTTAGCTAGTTTTTCTTCTCTTTCCCACCTAGCATGCAATTCAGCCATCAATCTAATATTTTCATTAATTCGAACTTGTATGGAGTTTGCTGTAGCAAATGACTTAATATCTTTATCTTCATTAGGCATAACTTTCAATTTTAAAAGATTAATATCAGCAACAAGACTATCAACCTTAGAAGCAAGAATATCAATTTTACCAAGCTTTTCCTCAACAGATTTGTTAAAAGCAGTTTGTGTACTAATAAATTCTTTAAGCATGGCTTCAAGACCAGAGGGTACACTTCTACTATTGTTTTAAGAATTACCATAAGAATTACCATAACCATTACTATTATTAGAAGGATATGGCCTATAGTTGTTACCAGAATTATTCCTATAAGCATTATTGTTGAAATTATTATTTTTAATGAAGTTCACATCAACATGTTCTTCTTGGGCAACCAATGAAGCTAAGGGAACATTATTAGGATCAACATTCGATCTACCATTAACAAGCATGGACATAATAGCATCAATCTTATCACTCAAGGAGGAGGTTTCTTCAACAGAATTTACCTTCTTACCTTGTGGAGTCCTTTCAGTGTGCCATTCAGAGTAATTTATCATCATATCATCAAAAAGCTTTGTTGTGGCGCCTAAGGTGATGGACATAAAAGTACCTCCAGCAGCTGAATCCAATAGGTTCCGCGAAGAAAAATTCAGTCCTGCATAAAAGGTTTGGATGATCATCCAAGTAGTTAGTCCATGGGTAGGGCAATTCTTTACCAAATATTCCATTCTTTCCCATGCTTGAGCAACATTTTCATTATCCAATTGCTTAAAATTCATAATGCTACTTCTCAAAGATATAATTTTAGCAGGAGGATAATATCTACCAATGAAAGCATCTTTAGATTTAGTCCATGAATCAATACTATTCTTAGGCAAAGATAGCAACCAATCTTTAGCTCTTCCTCTTAAGGAGAAAGGAAACAATTTCAGTTTTATAATGTCTCCATCTACATCCTTATACTTTTGCATTTCACAAAGTTCAACAAAATTATTAAGATGGGCAGCATCATCATCGAACTAACACCTGGAAAATTGCTCTCTCATAACAAGATTTAGTAAAGCAGGTTTAATTTCATAGAATTCTGCTGTAGTAGCAGGTGGAGCAATAGGAGTGCATATAAAATCATTATTATTGGTGCTAGTGAAGTCACACAACTTAGTGTTCTCAGGAGTATTCATTTTAACAGTAATAAAAATAAGTAAAGCAAACTAAATTAAGTAAAGTAAAACAAGTAACTAATTTTTTTGTGTTTTTAATATAGAGAAAGCAAACAAAACAGAAAATAAAATAAAGTAAAGCAAGAAATAAACAAAGTAAAGAGATTGGAAGTGAGAGACTCCCCTTGAAGCGTGTCTTGATCTCCCCGGCAACGGCGCCAGAAAAAGTGCTTAATAACGCGTGAAGCACACGTCCGTTGGGAACCCCAAGAGGAAGGTGTGATGCGTACAGCAGCAAGTTTTCCCTCAGCAAGAAACCAAGGTTATCGAACCAGTAGGAGATGAAGGCCACGTGAAGGTTGTTGGTGGAGGAGTGTAGTGCGGCGCAACACCAGGGATTCCGGCGCCAACGTGGAACCTGCACAACACAATCACAATACTTTGCCCCAACTTAACAAAGTGAGGTTGTCAATCTCACCGGCTTGCTGAAAACAAAGGATTAAACGTATGGTGTGGAGAATGATGTTTGCTTGTGAAGAACAACAGAGAACAGAGTTTGCAGTAGATTGTATTTCAGATGTAAAAGAATGGACCGGGGTCCACAGTTCACTAGTGGTGTCTCTCTCCAATAAGATAAATAGCATGTTGGGTGAACAAATTACAGTTGGGCAATTGACAAATAGAGAGGGCATAACAATGCACATACATATCATGATGACTACTATGAGATTTACTTAGGGCATTACGACAAAGTACATTGACCGCTATCCAAGCATGCATCTATGCCTAAAAGTCCACCTTCGGGTTAGCATCCGCACCCCTTCCAGTATTAAGTTGCAAACAACAGTACAATTGCATTAAGTATGGTGCGTAATGTAATCAACACAAATATCCTTAGACAAAGCATTGATGTTTTATCCCTAGTGGCAACAAGACATCCACAACCTTAGAACTTTCGTCACACGTCCTGCATTCAATGGAGGCATGAACCCACTATCGAGCATAAATACTCCCTCTTGGAGTCACAAGTATCAACTTGGCCGTAGCCTCTACTAGCAACGGAGAGCATGCAAGAACATAAACAACACATATATGATAGATTGATAATCAACTTGACATAGTATTCAATATTCATCGGATCCCAACAAACACCACATGTAGCATTACAAATAGATGATCTTGATCATGATAGGCAGCTCACAAGATCTAACATGATAGCACAATGAGGAGAAGACAACCATCTAGCTACTGCTATGGACCCATAGTCCAAGGATGAACTACTCACACATCAATCCGGAGGCGGGCATGGTGATGTAGAGCCCTCCGGTGATGATTCCCCTCTCCGGCAGGGTGCCGGAGGCGATCTCCTGAATCCCCCGAGATGGGATTGGCGGCGGCGGCGGCGTCTCTGGAACTTTTTCCGTATCGTGGCTCTCGGTAATAGGGTTTTCGCGACGGAGAGTTTAAGTAGGCGGAAGGGCAGAGTCGGAGGAGGCACGGGGGCCCCACACCATAGGCCGGCGCGGGCCCCATGCTGGCCGCGCTGCCCTATGGTTAGGGCGCATCGTGGCCCCACTTCGTATCCTCTTCGGTCTTCTGGAAGCTCCGTGGAAAAATAAGACCCTGGGCGTTCGTTTCGTCCAATTCCGAGAATATTTCTTGTGTAGGATTTCTGAAACCAAAAATAGCACAAAACAGGAACTGGCGCTTCGGCATCTCGTTAATAGGTTAGTGCCGGAAAATGCATATAAATGATGTAAAGTGTGTATAAAACATGTGAGTATTGTCATAAAACTAGCATGGAACATAAGAAATTATAGATACGTTTGAGACGTATCATAATTCTACATACATGTGGCACTGTCGTCTTGGTTATATTGGAGTGAAGCGCATGAACAAACTCCATTCAGATGGATTACTTGAATCAGTTGATAGATGCGAGGCATGTCTGATGGGAAAAATGACTAAGACTCCATTCTCTGGTATTATGAAGCGAGCTACATACTTGTTGGAAATCATACATACTGATGTATGTAGACCAATGAGTGTAGCATCGCGCGATGGTTATCATTATGTTCTAACTTTCACATATGATTTGAGTAGATATTATTATATCTACTTGATGAAACATAAATCCGAAACTTTCGAGAAGTTTAAGGAATTCCAAAGTGAAGTAGAAAATCAACGTAACAAGAAAATTAAATTTATACATTCTGATCGTGGAGGTGAATATCTAATTTATGAGTTTGGCATGCATTTAAAAAATGTGGAATACTTGCACAGTTGACACCGCCGGGAACACCACAACGCAATGGTGTGTCCGAACGTCGTAATCGAACTTTATGGGATATGGTTCGATCTATGATGTCTCTTACATATTTACCATTATCTTTTTGGAGTTATGCATTAGAGACAACATTATTCACTTTAAATAGGGCACCATCTAAATCTTTTGGAACGACACCGTATGAATTGTGGTTTGGAAACAAACCTAAGTTGTCGTTCCTTAAAGTTTGGAGCTGCGAAGTTTATGTAAAGAAGTTACAACCTGACAAGCTCGAACCCAAAGCGGAGAAATGCGTCTTCATAGGATACCCTAAAGAAACAATTTGGTATACCTGCTATCACAAATCCGAAAGTAAAATCTTTGTTGCCAAGAACCGATCCTTTCTTGAGAAAGAGTTTCTCTCGAAAGAAGTGAATGGAAGAAAAGTAGAAATCGACGAGGTTACTGAACCTTCTCTTGAAAATAAGAGTAGCGCAACACCGGAAGATGTTCTTGTGCTGCCTACACCTATTAGTGAGGAAGCTAATGATAACGATCATGAAACTTCGAACGAAGTTACTACTGAACCTCGCAGGTCGACGAGGGTTCGTGCCACTCCTATTTGGTGCGATCCCGCTTTAAATGTCATGATTGTAGAAAATAATGATGAAGACCCTGCGACGTATGAGGAAGCAATGATGAGCCCAGATTCCAACAAATGGCAAGTGCCCATGAAATCCGAAATGGGATCCATGTATGATAACCAAGTATGGACTTTGGTAGACTTACCTGATAGCCGCAAGGCTGTCGAGAATAAATGGATCTTCAAAAGAAAAACAGATGATGATGGTAATATTACTGTCTATAAAGCTCGACTTGTCGCGAAAGCGTTCCGATAGATTCAAGGGGTTGACTACGATGAGACTTTCTCACCTGTAGCGAAGCTAAAGTCTGTGATGATATTGTTAGCAATCGCTGCATTTTCCGATTTTGAGATTTGGCAGATGGATGTCAAAACGGCATTCCTTAATGGTGACATTGAGGAAGAGTTGTACATGGTACAACCCAAAGGTTTTGTCGATCTTAAAAATGCTGACAAGGTATGCAAACTTCAGGGTTTCATTTATGGACTGAAGCAAGCATCCCGGAGTTGGAACCAACGCTTTCATAAGGTGATCAAGGACTTTGGATTCATACAAACCCATGGAGAGGCTTGTATTTACAAGAAAGTGAGTGGGAGCTCTGTAGTATTCCTGATATTATATGTAGATGACATATTGTTGATTGGGAATGATGCAGAACTTTTAAGTAGTGTCAAAGGCTATTTGAATAAGTGTTTTTCAATGAAGGACCTTGGAGAAGCAGCATATATTTTAGGCATCAAGATTTATAGAGATGATCAAGACGCCTAATAGGGCTTTCACATAGTACATACCTGGATAAAATTCTAAATAAGTTTAGAATGGATGAGAGCAAGAAAGAATTCTTGCCCATGTTACCAGGTAAGACCTTGAGTAAAACTCAAAGTCCGGCTACTTCAGAAGAAAGAGAAAAGATGAACAAAATCCCCTATGCCTTGGCCATAGGCTCTATCATGTATGACGTGCTATGTACAAGACCGGATATCGCACATGCTGTTAGTTTGACCAGCAGATATCAAAGTGATCCAGGAATGGAACACTGGACAACGGTCAAGAATATCCTGAAGTACTTGAAAAGAACTAACGATATGTTTCTTTGTTACAGAGGTAACCAAGAGCTTGTTGTAACCAGTTACACCGATACTAGTTGGAACACTGATCCGGATGTCTCTAAGTCTCAATCCGGATACGTATTTATTTTGAATGGTGCAACAGTAAGCCGGAGGAGTGCTAAGCAAAGCGTTATGGCGAAATCTTCAACTGAATCGGAATACATAGCTGCTTCGGAGGCTTCATCAGAGGCGATATGGATGAAGTGTTTCATTACGAAGCTTGGTGTGGTTCCTAGTGTGTTGGACCCGATGACCATCTATTGTGACGACGTGGGTGTCATAGCCAATGCACAGGAGCCAAGGTAACACAAGAAGCTGAAGCATATAAAGATACGTTTTAATTCTATTTGCGAGTATGTCGAAGATGACAACTTAAAGATTTGCAAAGTACACACTGATCTGAATGTGGCAGATCCGTTGACTAAAGCTCTCCCTAGAGCAAAACATGACCTACACCAGAACGTCATGCGTGTTAGGTACCTTACAATGTAATCTAGATTATTGTCTCTAGTGCAAGTGGGAGACTGTTGGAGATATGCCCAAGAAGCAATAATAAAGTGGTTATTATTATATCTTTGTGTTTATGATAAATGTTTGCATCCCATGCGATAATTGTATTAACCGGAAACATTAATACATGTGTGTTATGTAAACATAAAAGAGTCCCTAGTAAGCCTCTTGTTAAACTAGCTTGTTGATTAATAGATGATCATAGTTTCATGATCATGAACATTGGATGTTGTTAATAACAAGGTCATATCATTAGGTGAATGATGTGATGGACATACACCCATAGTAAGCGTAGCATATGATCAAGTTATTTAGTTCTTTATGCTTCAAGCTTTAATATGCATAGTAACTTAATCCTTCGACCATGAGATCATGTTAATCACCTACACCGGATGGATACTTTGATGACACCAAACACTACTTCATAAATGGGTTGTAATAAAGGTGGCACTAAGTGTTCGGAAAGTATAGGGTTGAGGCACATGGATAAATAGTGGGATTTGTCCATCCTAATGACGGATAGATATACTCTGGGCCCTCTCGGTGGAATGACATCCAATTAGCTTGCAAGCATGTGACTGGTTCACAAGGGATATCATAGCGCGGTACGAGTAAAGAGTACTTATCGGTAACAAGGTTGAACTAGGTATGGAGATACTGGCGATCAAACTTCGGATAAGTAAAATATCGTGAGACAAAGGGAATTGTTATTTTATGTGTATGGGTCTTTCGATCACGAAGTCATCATTGAATATGTGGGAGCTATTATGAATCTCCAGGTCCCGCTATTAGTTATTGATCGGAGAGGAGTCTCGATCATGTCCGCATAGTTCTCGAACCGTAGGGTGACACACTTAAGGTTTGATGTCGTTATAAGTAGATATGGAATATGGAATGGAGTTCGAATGTTGTTCGGAGTCTCGGATGGGATCCAGGACATCACGAGAAGTTCCGGAATGGTCCGGAGAATAAGATTCATATATAGGAAGTCACTTTCCAATTTTGGAAATGATCCGGTGCATTTATGGAAGGCGCTAGAATGTTCTAGAACCTTCCGGAATAAATCACTATGGAAGGTGGAGTCCATCCGGGACTCCACCAACCCTAACCAGACAACCAAGAGGGAAGGTGGATGGACTCCACCACCTTGGCCGGCCAAGGGAGAAGGAAAGGGAGCAATCCCACTTCCCCTAGGTTTCACCAATATGGCAGTTTTGGAGTTGGACTTCAATTTGATTTTGTGGCAAATCCTAGGGGGTTCCACCTATATAAAGAGAGGGAGAGGGCTGGCCACCACTTGAGCCGCACCACCCAGGGAACCCAAGGCTGGCGCCCAAGTGCCCCCTCTCCCAAACTCTAGCTACTCCCCTCCTCCCTATTCTCTCGCGGTGCTTACGGCGAAGCGCTAACGGAGATCTCCACCACCACCATCACCACGCCGTCGTGCTGGTGGGATTCCAAGGAGGATCTACTACATCCGCTGCCCGCTGGAACAGGGAGAAATACGTCGTCATTAACACCGAACGTGTGACCGAGTGCGGAGGTGCTGCCCAATTGGGGCACCGTCAAGATCTTCTACGCGCTTTTGCAAGCGGCAAGTGATCGACTACATCAACCACGAGATTTATCTCGTTAACGCTTAGCGATCTTCAAGGGTATGATGATCTTCACCTCGTTGCTACCATCTACTAGATTAGATCTTGGCTTGTTATTCGTTCTTGCGGTAGGAATTTTTTTGTTTTCATTGATACGAATCCCTACACCCTCCATTATTATTTAGTCTTTCTAGAGAAAATAAGACAAACTAGTATTGTATTTATTAGTACGACTTAGATATATAAACAACCAATTGAAACAACAACGCCCAATAAAGAGAGAAAACCACTTCATTTTCAGTGTTGTTGTTGACTAAAGCTAGAATGTAGAGTATTTCAGAACAAAATTTGGGACTAGAATATAGACTATTTTAGAACGGAGGGAGTATTTGTTAAGCAAATAGCTTTACAAACTACTTAGCGAAGAAGGTGTATGGCAAGAACTAATTCATAACAAATACCTCAACTCAAAAACTTTATCCCAAGTTAAGGCAAAGGTCACCGACTCACCTTTTTGGAAGGGACTTATGAAAGTTAAGGATGATTTCTTTCGTATAAGATTTTTCAAAATCGGCAATGGGGTAAGCACACGTTTTTAAGAAGATACATGGCTCGGTGACACACCTTTATCTCATCAATATGCATGCATCCTTAAATAACATAGTACAACGGAAAAAAAAAATTGGTGGCTGATGTTTTATCTCATAGCCTGCTAAATATAGAATTTAGATGAGCTTTTTTGGAGAATAGATGGGCAATGGCTGCACTTAGTGCGCCGACTCATGGATGTCCAACTAACATAACATAAGGATGTGTTTGTTTGGAAGCTAACTACCTCGGGTGTGATGTCCTATTGACTATTATCTATATTTGTTTCGCATCCAGGGCGACATCTATAGAAATTTTTGAAGAAGATGTTTGACTCCTTGTTACCAATATGTGATTGAAGCTTAGCTGGAGTGTGTCTTGGGCGTTATTCATGTTAGCACGGTTGCAAAATGAGCGACTAAACTTTGGCTAGATACAACGCTAAAATGCTCTAGCAATTACGCACATGAATAACGGAACAAGGGTGAAGACAACTCTTTGTCTATATTAATTATTAAGAAGTACTCCCCGTTCCAAAATGAGTGACTCAACTTTATTTAGATACAAACTAAAATACATTTAGATGCATTCATATCTAAAACAAAATTCACTTATTTTGGGACAGATGTAGTATTTTCGGATAATTTGTGAAATAGAACTACATGGCACGCTTCAAGCACAATCAATCATCAATTGAACACTAAAAAGTATTTTCGCATAATCTGCAGAAAGACAACTACAGTTAAATAATTACAGTTCGAAGTACCTCTTCTAGAACCTACGTACGTACATGGAACACTTCAAGGACAATCAGCCATCAATTATTGCACCTGTTACACGTTCTTACACTCTGCACTTCTACATTCAACGAGTTACATCATTTACAGTTCCAAGGCAAGGATGCCTGGTCTATTTTCTAGCATTTACATGGATCCATCAAATGTGCTTTCTCCCACATCGCCAGTGGGATTCTAAGTACGTTGCTCTCCTTGGGTGTCGCTCGGGTGACGAACTTGATAAGCGGCACATTCTTCTTCGTCGTAGCTGGAGCTGGAGGGACGATGTTTCTGATCCGCTTCACTTTCTTCGTTTTTTGTGTCTTGATCCGTCCCAGATTCTTCTTCTTCTTCGGTGTCGCCGGCCGAGAGAGCTTTATCCGCACCACGATCTTCCCGGGCACTGGTAACTTGTCGATCTCGGGCAAAAACCAGGGGAGTTGGAGCGCGGCGGCCGCCGTCAGCCGCTTATCAGGGTTGCACTCAAGAAGCCCTTTCAAGACTTGGAACCCGTCGTTGGACAGCATCTCTTCATGGAACAGCTCCCCCAGCCTGTCGTGCTGCGAGAACCATCGCATCGGCAGAAACGTGGCCGCGAGCGGCAGCGACGCGAACTCCGGCCACGCCTTCTCATCTGGCAAGCCAAGCAGGCTGAAGATCTCCCAGAGCTGGCTGACCTTGGCAGTGTGCCTGCTTCCGCCCTTGAAGCTGAACAGCATCTTGCCTCCCGCGAGCATCTCGGCCATGACGCATCCCAGCGACCATGTGTCCACCCGCGCGTCGTAGTCCGGCTTCCCCAGGAGCATCTCCGGCGCCATGTAGGGCGGCGTGCCTGCATCCCCATATGGTGTCTTCTCTGTCGCCAGTGACAACGCTAGCCCGAGGTCGCAGAGCTTGAGGATCTTCCCGTCTTCCCCGACGAGGATGTTGGCCGGCTTGATGTCGCGGTGGACGATGCCGCGCTCGTGCATCTTCTGGGCGCCGGTGAGAAGCTGCCACATGTAGCGGCGCACGACGGCCTCCGGGAGCGGCGGCCTCTTGGACAAGGATGTGTGGAGGCTCGGACCGACGTACTCCATGGCGAGGGAGAGCTTGGTGGTGTTCGGATCACGGACGAAGCCGTGCGATCCGACGACGTAAGGGTTTCCGGCGCAGGCCTCGAGGAAGCGCCCCTCTTCTTGGAGCTCGCTGGCGTCGGTGTCGGGGCGGAGGAACTTGATGGCCACGGTCTTGCCGGTGACGCAGTGGCGGGCCTTCTTGACGATGCCGAAGGCGCCCTCGCCGAGGACGTCCGTCGCCTCGTACTCCTCCATGCTGCCGACGCGGACGCGCCTCCTCTTGCTGTAGTAATCATCTGATGATCCTTGTTCCGTCGCGTGGCCGGCGTCGAGGACGGCAGCATGTCGCTTGCCGACGGCCATGGTGGGTTTGTTGGTTGCTGCGGTGGAGGGGGGAGATGAGGTGTGGGAGACGGCGGCCGTGGATTGGGATCGAGGAAGCATTTGGCGGTGGATTCGCGGCATATATACACCAGTGGAGCCAAACGCGCAATGGCCTCGATCGACACAGAACTGGCCTCCTCTACCTCGACTCGGATTCAAGTTGAACGTACAGTCGTCGTTAGGGTTAGCTGCTTCGACAGGTTGCATCACCGGATTTGGGATTCCGCGCGAGGTGAATCCGACTCCAGTTCCTTTGCTTGGCGCCTGCGTCTTCAATTGTTTGCACGGCGTAAAGACACGACCAGAACTACGCGCGCGTCTTCCTTACGCGGGGAGATCGAGACGGCCGGATTGTGTCTGGTAATTAACCCTGTCTACTTCCTCTATGGCGGTGGCTGGCGCATAGCTGGGTACGGTGTACACATCCACCGTGCATGCATGTGTGCCAATGCTTTTTGTTCATCTGAGCAGAATTTTTGAACTGACATGTCATGTATGGTTGATTGGGAGGAGTGTGTTCCTGCTAATGGTCATAACCAAGTGTATGAACTTGTGTCTTGCGTGTTTGTAGCTTCGCAATGCATAAACAAAATAATCTCAGACATTCCTCAAGAAAATGATTATTTAGCTTTACGGATCAAAGATTTAACAAAGTTTCTTCCCATGGAAGGATAAACAAAAAAAAAAGGATGTTGCGGTTACACTTCCCATAGAAAATAATCAAAATATGCAGCTAGGGTTAGTTGTCGCGGGTGCGTTCGCGGACACCAGGGGTGAAGCCACCCTTTTTTGGTTCGGTGAGGCGTGGCAAGGCAATCGAATAATCTCAGACATCACGGCAAATACACGGCGATTTTACCTAGATTCAGGCATCTAGCAAAACTCGAGCGAGCTTACGCCATTCCTGTCTGATCTTAGATTACAATGGCTAACTTGCTTGCCGTGGTGTCTACGCATGGAGAAAATTAGGTGGCAGCGGGTTAGGCAGAAGCGCTTCGTTTCAGACCGCAATTTCTTTCAAATTTATCCATTTTATCGCCCTAATGGCAACAATTTTAGAAGGGGATTAGATATGGTCCGTTTGGGTTTTCGGCAGAAACCAAAAGGACTGTGAAAGAAGATTAAATGAGCAATAAGATTAAACGATTAGATGCTGACGTGGCAGAATACTAGAAAAGGTATGACGTGGAACTAAAACTCACGCAAGTGACATCCTTATTGTCGTTCTCCTCGTTGTTCGCCGAGAATCCGGAGAGAGTCATGCTGAGACTAGCCCTAATGGGAGTATCATAAGTAGTATCATGCATGCCATGTTGGCAAAAATCTGATGTGGCACACCAATTAATGAGGTGAGAGATGAGAGTGGTATCATAATATGATACCGTATCATAGCACGTAAAACAAGAAAACTTAGTGGCAAACACATCATGTACACAAATTTGCATTGAGATTCTAGAAAATATTAAATGTGATGATACTATGATACTATCTTATGATACTATGCATTGTGTGGGTAGTATCATAAACTAGTATCATGTCCATGATACTAGTGTATGATACTTCCCATTGTGACTAGTCTGAGGCCTGTGTTCGACACCTAGAGTTTTGTGAGACACCGACCGTTCCTTAATTATGGGACACAAATCTACGAGAATACAAACCAATGATTTGGCCACTTGTACTGATACCGTAAATTCTCATGTTCGAATGTATGTGTTTCTATACTGCATGTGTACTGGACCTGTATAAATATTATCTGTGTGATGAACCTGAATAAATATTTTAAATATACGCTGAAAAGTCTGAAAAAATAAAAATAAACATACCGCCGGCACACATGTGCTTATATCTCTGGCGAATAAGCCCCCGCCACTAGAACAAGCTAGTATCACCGGCGCACCAGCCTGGTACGCCAGTGGTAACGACTTATTGCGGGCGCACCGCGCTGATGCGCCCGTAGTGAGTGAGCTACCCCTGGTGCACAAGCCTAGTGTGCCGGCGATAAGCCGATACCACCGGCGTGTTTGCGCTGACGGGCACATATGCGCTGGCCATAGGGAAATTAGGTGCGACAGCGATGAGGTTTTTTCCAGTGGGGCTCCTCAATAGGTCGATGCTCATTTAAACTTGACAACCTATCTAATATATCTCACAAGGACAGTTTTGTAAAATTTGACTGTTAATTGAACACAGTGGACACAACTTTAAAAGCTTGTCAATAACAAGAGATGATGGTAGACCAAAATAATCAAGAGCTAATTCCACATCATTCTCCGCATATGTTGGCTGCCTCAATCACCTACCCTTTTAAACAATTTTTTGGCTCATGTATTCGTTGAACCTAGCAATGACGGTGGCTCACTTAGCGTTGATGAAGGCATTGCCTAGAATTTACTTAGACATATCTTTGGGTGAAAACTCATGATCTGACATGGTTGGATCCAATGACAACGGGTCGTGTGTTTCTTTTTGATGGTGTTGTGGTTAGAGCACCTCGCATGTTACCCTGAAGTTGCTATCAGGGGAGATTGATGCTATCGTTTGATGTAGCTGTTTTGTTGATAGGCTTTTTACATTTTTTAATAGTTTTGTTATGCGAGTCCTCGATGTCTTGACTTAATCTTAATATCGTGTTGGCGCAAAGGCCATATATAACCTGTATCAACTTGATATTGATATATTTATTTTGTAAGAAAATTTCTCAAAGGGACCAATGCGGAAAAGCTTTTGGAATTACTTAATTCTTGTATTTTTATATCATCGTTGCTACTGCATGTGTCGATATTGTAACTGAAAAAGACACCGCAATTTAGTTTCAGTTTGCCACTCCCTGTCAAAAACTACGCAGTAGCTAATGGAAGAGAATGACGAAAGAATAACATAGTAGGCACATATTGGAAGAATAGAAGAGCACACATTAAGTACATGTACTAGCACTCAAAAATAAATAAATTGAAACCACACTTTAAGTTTGATGTTCACCGACCACTAGTGAAATCTTTAAAAATAGGCTTATAAGTTAGAATTGACCATTCAGAATGGACGGAGTTTTTGGTGATGGAACTCGAAAATATATAAATTGAGACCACATGTTAACTTCAAAGTTCACCGATACTAGTGATTTTTTGAAGCCTTACAAATAGTAGAATGGATGGAGTATTTTGCCTTATAAATAGTAGAATTAATGGATGGAGTATTTTGGTAGTGCTTCTAGGATTGGTCGTAAGGAGTGTGGACTTTTGCCTCCCGGACACCATTACGTCCAGAATTTTCAGAAAGAGATCATATTAATTACTAGTTGTTTTTATTGGCAGACAAGTTTTTTTTTTGAGCGGGGGAAAACGGCCTTTATTAATCAGAGGTAATCGATACAAGGAATCCCTCTGGCGGCCTAACTAGCCACACCCGGCGGCCTGGTGCATCATAAACTGCACTCCTAGCTAAACAGTGTGCTTCTTTATTCGAAATCCTAGCTTCGTGGCGGAACTCAAGAGCATCAAAGTCGCCCTTAAACTCCCTGATTTCTCTCACAATGTGAGCATAACTTCCGAAAGTCCCCTCGGCCAAGCTAGTGACAACATTCGTACAGTCCGTTGCCACCATAACCCTCCTGACGTGTATGTCCTTTGCCAGGGCGCAAGCCTCCCTGCATGCCAACACCTCCAGAATCTCAGCGCTAGACTTTCCAGGGAACACGAGCGTCGATGCCCCCACAAACACTCCATTCTTCGTTCTGGCTATTGGCAGACAAGTATTTCAGTGGAATAATAAAATCGTCCTTGTATAGGGGAAGCCCAGCCCGTCTAAGAATTTGAAAACGAACCTAGCTAAGCCCAGCTCAAGTCGATTTAGTTGTCTCGCTGAAAGAGAAAGGGATCAAATCGTACCTCCACCTCCGCCGCTTTTAGAGCATGTCTAACAGACCCCTTATTTCTCTGCCTCGTATAACGCGAGTTTTTCGCCCCGTATCCCAAAAGTGCGTCTTGCTGAACCATTCCGTCTAGCAGATCCCGTATTTCACCCTGTATTTTTAAAAATTAAAACCCCGGGAAAATGAAACCATAGTTCATCTTCATTGATCATACACTGGATCATACATATACATAGCGATCTACTGCGATCCTAGCTACTCGAGGATGATGAATGGCACGAAAGGCCCCCTGGCGGCAGCCTCCTCCTCCGCCCTGGCGGCAGCCTCCTCCTCCGCCCTGGCGGCAGCCTCCTTCGTCTGGAATTCAGCCACGGCGGCGATGGCCGCCGCCTGTTCGTCTGCCTCCGCCCGCGCCTTCTCGGCGGCCTCCACCTCGGATTCGGCCACCGCCCGCAAGTATGCCGCGTCCTCCTCTGCCTCCTCCGCTTCCTCCTCGCCGGCCTCCGCTTCCTCCTCGCCTCCGCCTCCTCCGCCGCTGGTGCTGCCGATGCGCGCCGCCCATGCCGCCTTCGCCGCGCGCTCACGCTCCCACTCTGCGCGCCACGCATCGAAGGCGGCGCCGCTCATCGGCTTGAGCGGCGGATCTTGTCGGTACCACCGCCCACCGGCGGCGAACTCCCGGAGCGAGTCCGGCATGTAATACGCGCCGCCATACTTGCAGGCCGCACGGCGGCTCCCCGCGGCGGAGCGCTTGCATTTCA
The DNA here is from genome assembly GCF_022539505.1 of Lolium rigidum. Lineage (NCBI taxonomy): Eukaryota > Viridiplantae > Streptophyta > Magnoliopsida > Poales > Poaceae > Lolium > Lolium rigidum. The sequence continues at coordinate 70,287,533 of NC_061510.1, read as the reverse complement.
AGCGCCACGCGTCCTCCACGTTGTCCGGCGAGCGGGATCGCTTCGATCCGCTCGCCGGCGAGGCGCTACTGCGGCGGCGGGCGTCCATGCCGGGGCTGGGGTCGAATGCGGCGCGGGGGAGGGAGGAATTGCTCGCCGGAGCAGGGTGGAGGCGGCGGCGGCGCACGGCGGAGCTAGGGTTGCGAGTGAGGGGTTAACCCCTCACTCGCACCTGCGCCCAGTATAAATAGTGGGCGGAGGGGCCGATTTCCTGGGCCCCGTATTCTGCCGAAACGGGGCGGCCCGAATACGGGGCCTGCTAGACGGCCCAAACCGCGCCTGCCCCGTATGTCGCCGGAATTTTACGGGGTGGGCGGGTTATAAGGGGCATGTTAGACATGCTCTTACCACTCGCCGGTACTGCCAGCGCCCCAAACCACTACTCTTGCTCGCGGGATGAACCAAGAGCTAGGATGAGCTTCTTACCGGCGGCAACCAAGGCGAAAACCGCAACAGCAGGACTGACACCTGTGCACGGCGGCCTCCCGGTCCCGGATGAGATCGCCATCTGGGAGATCCTCGTCCGTCTGCCCCCCCAAAGCCGTCGTTCGCTGCCGCGCCGTCTGTCGCGCATGGCGCCACGCCACCTCCACCCGCGACTTCCTCCTGGCGCACCACGCCGGCCAGCCCACCCTCCCCCTCCTCCGCGGCTACAACATATGCGGCGACGGTTCTGAACGTGGGTCGCAAGACATCATTCCCTTCGACCACCAGGCAGGAGTCGCCGCCGCCGCCGACCAGCAACTACCGTCTGTCGCTCGGCTGAGTAACGCCATCTTTTTTCTAAGAGCCTCCTGCGACGGCCTCCTTGTCATATCCGGCTACAAAAGTAATCTCTCCATCTGCAACCCAGTAACTCGTCAGTATGCTCCCATCCAGCAGCTTGACGGTTTGGGGTTCAATCTCCTAGGGATGTACAGGCACAACCCTACCCACGAGTTTCCGACTATTGTTGTACCCGGCCCCCCTGGTATCGGTATGATCAACTGCCATATAGTCTGGGTTCCTACGTCTTCACATTAGGCTCTGGCCAGCCTCCGAGGCACATAGCTAGGTCCCAAGATGTGAAGGAACTAATATGGATCCACGCATCTTTCTTGTTCCGTGGTAAGCTGCATTGGCACCTATGGCGGGATAAGAGCCCAAGCGACATGATTATGGTATTCGACACCACATCCGAGTCGTTCCAGAAGATGCATGCTCCGGCTGTTCCTGACGTCGCTAACCTATTTGAGATGGACGACATGCTTAGCATGTCTAGCTACAATGGCGCGACAGCAATTGATATCTGGGTGATGGAGGACTATGAACGCGAGTCCTGGACCTTCAAGTACCGGGTTGAATTACCAGTAGCAGATATCAAGGTGCGGTTTGCAGATTTTGATTATTGTTTCTGTGTGGTGACCGCATCGTGGGATGGTGACTTGCACGTGCTGCTCAAATCTGGCGAATGGCTGTTTCATGTTGACGTCAGTGGCAAGCTGGTTGCAAGTTTCCATCGTACAGGCCTCTTTCCTACATATCTTTGGCTTAAACAGACTCTAGTTTCGCATACATTCTTTCCAGCAATAAATGGTCATGATATGAACTCTTCGCCTTTCATCTGACAGCTGTTCAGGGAAGTCATGATTCTGAACAACCTGTCCACTAGGAGCCGGCTAGTTTTTGTACTACCATGTATGTGAATTGGTCCACTATGAGCAAGTGTTGATTATTACGTGGTTGCATGAAATTTATACTTCTGCGAATATCCTGGGCTGAAGAGGCTAACACTGCATCTTGTTCCTGTAATTACAAAGTCGTTTTGGTCAGCGCTTGAAATAGTTACCAAATGATCTGCTTCATGTCTCTTTCATCTTTGAGCTGAAGAATTCACTTGGGCACTTTGCTCACATAAAAAGTATCATTGTAATCTTGTTGACTAGCAAACTGAATCTGATTTTAGAAGAGCTTGGAGCAACTGCTTGTTAAATTCAGTTGTTGCATTATAGTGAACTTGTCAAGGAAAGTTGCTGTTGCAACTCGTTCTTCATGACTTAGGCACAGCACCGGGGTTCCCCAAGCCGGGAGCAGTCCTACACCCGGGGGCTACTTTCGGCGCCGTGGAAAAAGAGGGTATCCACGAACCGCCTAGAAGCGAGCCCGCTCACACGCCCGCCAAAAGGCCTCCATACACGGGAGCCCACCCTGGCTGCCGCTCATCCTGGGAAGCAGCTCCGGGGCATGTGCGGAATCTGTCCCTGCTACAGGAACGCTTTCCCCATATGCACGCTTTGGTGGGGCCAGAGAAGCCGCGACAAAGCTAGGCTTCCAGGGACTAGCCTCGGCCACATGTCCTACGTGGTTGAACTCGCGCGCCACGTTCTGGCCACGCCCCTAGTTAACATGTCCACACAACATTTTGTGGGACCCCTTACCAGTATAAAAGGAGGCCCAAGCTGCAGACATGCATGGGGGGTGGGGGGGAGTTGGAGAAGAACAAAGCTTATGAGGGAAGGAACTAGTTATGCCTTCCCGGGGAACATATTCTGTAGGAGTTGAGATCCACCAGATAGATAATAGTTGCAGCACGTAGGGTTTCGCACAACGCAACCTGAACCTGGGTAAAAATCATGTGTCTCTGTGTGACTATGTTTTTCGTCTTGCTCGTCGATCGAGCTCGTCATGTTCTGCGCCTGCCGAACCAAAAAGGGATCTTCATTCCCGGTGTTGGAATTATATGACACGACATGTGTGACAAGACATGATGGGTCACGGGAAGATGCTGCTGATTCTGCATGACAACATGGAGTCGACATCACACGACATCGTAACGAGCATGAGCTGGCCCGATTAAAAATCGAGCAATACAGGGCGATGAAAGCTTCCAAGGCTAATTTAATGTCTCCATCTCATGTGTTGTTTCTGTTTTAGGAGTCATCCGCGACTTTCCACTAGCTGTTCATCTCTCAACCGAGTCGTCAATCGACTCCGAGTAAAGAACCAAGGCTAGAGGAATGTCTCTGACGCAATCGGGGGCTAATATATGACGATGGAATATACAACCGGGTATGGCCATCGGAACGAGTCGCTCTACAAGAATGGGGTGGCCCAATCTAGTCACCTCCATGCTGGACTTACTCTCATAGGTCGAACACGACAAGAAGGCCCATTCGACCAGACGAAGATCAGCATGAAGGCTATGGATCCAACGGTGATTAGTCAATTTAGGGTTTTGGTGACACGTTCGTACAATGTAAACCCTAGGTCAAGTCACCCTGTATAAGGCTTGGGCAGGAGAGAATTAAAAGGACATGCATTCGCCGACTTTGGCCTCCATCTACGCCTCCAATAACTTTTATCACATCTATCAATATAATCAAGCAGAAGCACCGCGAGGGGCCGAACCTAGGTACATTGTGTCATGTGTCAATATTGTCTAGGACATCCAATGTCGCCATCGCTCTCCACCTATCCTAAGCTACCCCTAGTAGCATTTGTCCCATGCATCGATACCACGACAAAGACCACGACCACGAATCACGTACACAGTTCCCACCTACCATTAGCGGTAATACTATGATGCTCCTCGCAAAGAAAATACATATTTGAATGATGGGGTGTCGCCCAACACACACACCCACTGGGACTAACCAAGTCTTACGAAGGAAGGAGGGTCTCAACATGGAATTTAGAAATAGAGTGTTACATGCAGATCTACTACATAAGCAAGAAGCAAAGTGTGCTCGCGAGGTCTACAGAACTTCGAGAGCTATGGCACATCGAATATATGAGGTGATTTGTTTGAAAGTTTTATTTATATAGAAAGGAGCCTTTCAAAAAAAACATTGATGGTGTAATGTGACAAAAAAGCTGCCCTCGATATTGCTCATAATCCAGTGCAACATAGTCGGACAAAGCGCATATAGAGATTGATCAACATTTCATCAAAGAAAATTTAGACCAAGGAATCATCTTTTTTAGATAAAGGGAATATATTAATATCGAGAGATACCAATTACACCCAGCTTCTGCAAAAAAAAGCGATACCCCAATGGTAGTACTGATGCACACGACCAAAAAAATAAAAAATAAAACTAAGAAACAAAAAGCCCCGCTACGGTATTCTAGCCCTAGCAGCAACAATACATCCACCACCAAGACAACATCTGAACTCCACGCTCTCCAAAAGCAACGCCTCTAAGAAGGGAACATTGCGCAAGCGCCATCGTCGCCCAATCCAAAGATCTTAGGTTGTCACTCTGAAGATAGTTCCCGCTCTTAAAACAATATCTCCAACAAGGTCATTGTTAGGCACAACCAATTTAGACTAGGACTTGCATTTTCAGTCTAAAGAAAAAAGACTTTGAACTACACCTGTGATGCCACCCCCACTTGCATATTGCCGATGTGAAATCCAGAACACCGAGCAAGTCCCTCAACAACATAGAGACTCAACCTCCATTGCTAGTCCTCCAATCTAGCCTTCACGATATTCCCTGCCTCTGCCTCTGATTCACCATGGACAAAAAATGGCATATGATGGTAAAACAGAACAGTGAGCTTCGCGCTGCTGTGCCTCCAGAACCAAATGGTCAGAATAAAATCATGGGTGCGCACGACCGAATACCACTCGATCCAGCAAACTCCAGGCATAGGGTGCACTGTTACATTCGTCGGTGGAGCCTTCAGAAACTCATCACTTCGGCCAGATATAGACGGACATGCCTCAGGCAGGTCTTCATCTTCGCATAGAGACCCTAGGACCACCACATTATTCAGGTCGGGCCCCAACGCTGTCTTCCATCCCAGGCCGGCTGAGGCAAAGCAGCGACACCAAGTGAATGGGCAACGCCTTGCAGCCGGCCGACCCTCCACCGGCGACAACCAGGATGGGCATGCCTTCCACGGCCATCGCCGGTTTCCACGCCACCCGAACTCGCCGGTAGGACTCGGTGACGGACCGTTAGACCCACCACCCCATCCTCAGGCCAACCATCTCCGGCGAAGTAGAGGGTCGCCTCCGCCATCAAACCCAGGGTTGCTTCCCCAGGCATCCTCATGCCGCAGGAGAAGCCCAGGAGTACCACCTCGCACCGACGGGAGGAGGGGAGAAGCAGCCGCTGCTGCGGCGCAGATCGAGGACTTAGCCGCCGCCTACTAGCCATCGTTGTCAACAGCGTCGAGGAGGGACCTGGCCGCCGCCACCTAGCGCAGCAGGAGGAGATCCGCCGCCTCCACGCCATGCGGGCTTTGCCCGGAGGTGCGTCGAGGAGGGACCTGGCTGACGCCACCCAGCGCAGCAGGAGGAGATCCGCCGCCTCCATGCCACGCGGGCTTTGCCCGGAGGTGCCACCGGCGGCGGCGGGAGGTTGGGTCGAGTCGTACATTTGTACTTAGTTGCTTCTAATAAACTTGTTGGTATATTGACTAGAGGCTTATCAGAAAAAAAAAAAAGGGGGTTCTAGTTTATGTTCCAAGATGGGTCTGTTTTGATCTCTTGCTTAATGTTTGATTTCAACAACAATGTCCTGTCAGGATATTTCCTTCTGCCGAGATGAACACTGGATGCACAAAAAGTATCGTCACGCATGCATGTACGCTGGAGGTGTACACCGCGCCCAGCATATAGGTCTGGTCTGTGGTCTCGCTTCTCTACGCCGTGCAAACGAAGACGCGGGCGCCAAACAAACGAACTAGAGTCGGATTCACCTCGATCCATTCGATCGCCAGAAAATGCAGAGCATTGGGCTGACCCCAGCGACGACTGTACATTCAACTTGAATCCGAGTCGAGGTCGAGGCCGGTTCTACTTCTGTGTCGAACTGTCGATCGAGGCCATTGCGCGTTCGGCTTCACTGGTGTATATATGCCGCGAATCCACCGCCAAATGCTTCCTCTCCCGATCCACGGCCGCCGTCTGCTCCACCTCTTCATCGCATCGCTCAGCTCCTCCCTCCACCACAGCAACCAAGAAACCCACCATGGCCGTCGGCAAGCGACCTGCTGCTGCCGTCCTCAACGCCGGCCACGTGATGGAGCAAGGATCAGATGATTACAACAGCAAGAGGAGGCGCGTCCGCGTCGGCAGCATGGAGGAGTACGAGGCGACGGACGTCCTCGGCGAGGGCGCCTTCGGCATCGTCAAGAAGGCGCGCCACTGCGTCACCGGCAAGACCGTGGCCATCAAGTTCCTCCGCCCCGACACCGACGCCAGCGAGCTCCAAGAAGAGGGACGCTTCCTCGAGGCCTGCGCCGGAAACCCTTACGTCGTCGGTTCCTACGGCCTTGTTCGCGAACCGAACACCACCAAGCTCAGCCTCGTCATGGAGTACGTCGGTCCGAGCCTCCACGCATCCTTGTCCAAGAGGCCGCCGCCGCTCCCGGAGGCCATCGTGCGCCGCTACATGTGGCAGCTCCTCACCGGCGCCCAGAAGATGCACGAGCGCGGCATCGTCCACCGCGACATCAAGCCGGCCAACATCCTCGTCGGGGAAGACGGAAAGATCCTCAAGTTCTGCGACCTCGGGCTGGCCATGTCCCTCGCGACGGAGAAGACGCCGTACTACGATGCCGGCACGCCACCCTACATGGCGCCCGAGATGCTCCTGGGGAAGCCGGACTACGACGCGCGGGTGGACACATGGTCGCTGGGATGCGTCATGGCGGAGATGCTCGCGGGAGGCAAGATGCTCTTCAGCGACAAGGGCGGAAGCAGGCACGCTGTTAAGATCAGCCAGCTCTGGGATATCTTCAGCCTGCTTGGTTTGCCAGATGAGAGGGCGTGGCCGGAGCTCGGGTCGCTGCCGCTCGCCGGCACGTTTCTGCGATGGTTCCCGGCACAGCAGCACAACACGCTGGGGGAGCGGTTCCACGAAGAGATGCTGTCCCACGACGGGTTCCAAGTCTTGAAAGGGCTTCTTGAGTGCAACCCTGATAAGCGGCTCACGGCGGCCTCCGCGCTCCGACTCCCGTGGTTTTTGCCCGAGATCGACAACTTACCAGTGCCCAGGAAGATCTTGGTGCGGATAAAGCTCTCTCTGCCGGCGACACCCAAGAAGAAGAAGAATCCGCAGCGGATCAAGACCATACCTCCGGGTCCGGCGACACAAAAAATGAAGAAAGTGAAGCCGATCAAGAACATCGTCGCTCCAGCTACGCCGAAGAAGAAGGTGCCACGTATCAAGTTCATCACACGAGCGACACCCAAGACGGAGAATGTACTTAGAATTCCACTGGCGATGTGGGAGAAGGCACGCATGATGGATCCATGTAAATGCTAGAAAATAGATATTCTTGTCCTGGAAATGTAAATGATGTAACTCGTTGCAGGTAGAATTATACAGTGTAGATCGAGCGTGCAATTGATGACTGATTTTGGTAGAAGCGTGCCATGTAAATTCTAGAAGAGGGCAAGAGGCACTTCGAACTGGATTAGTTGTCTTTCGATCTACAGATTATGTGAAAAGTTGTACTGTACTTTTGTGTTCATATGAGGTGCTAGCTGTCTTCACCCTTGTCATTTTGTCCATGTGCGTAATTGCATCATGATGTAACTAATTGAGCATGCTGTAAATTGCCCTTACATGTTTTTATGTACAGTCAAGGAGTGCCATGAATCAAAGTGGGGAAATGGTTAAAGTGTAGCAAGTATTTGTGAAACGGAGGGAGTATTTCTATAGTGGAATTCGTAGCCAATTTTAAGTTATAGCAACAAGTCGTAACCCTGTGTCTTATTTTGGACCAGCTTTCGAGTACCTACAAGATGGTTGTCCTACTTTATGTTTTCAAAGTTGGACGGCTAGCTGTTTGATCTGAACAATCTGGTGTCAGCCCAGTGTTCTTCATTTTTGTGCAAACCTTCCTGGTGAATCTGTTCTTGCGAAGGAAACAAAGCGCATGGATGACTGGTGTAGATCAGAGAATCTGGAGCAACCTCCTGCGATGTTTAGAATTGCTATGGATCGAAACGAAGCATTTATTTGAAAGCGCCGAAAATTGCTGAAAGGGTTGAGAAAACCAAATATGTGTTTGCGAGTGCCAAATCTCACAAAATAAGGTGTGGTCAAAACTTCAATGGTAACACACAAAATGATTACAGCTGATTTCCAGAAATTATACTATCCGATATTTCGAAGTCAAATCCTAACGTCCCTCGCGAGTTTTGGAACATGGTAAATCGCAGGGATGAAATCGAGCTTATACTACATGATGCCTCCCTCCCATCACCACCTTCGCTTTCGTATGGTCCGTGAGTCTAGCAGAGACAAGAACAAGAGAAATACAATATCAGAAAAGGTGAGGTTTGGAGCAACTGCTACACGGACCTAATGATCCGGCTACCTTGGAGGCTCTAGCTCGCAGGGAGGCGTTGGCTCTAGCTGAGGACCTCCATATTCAAAAAATGATTGTAGCGTCAGCTGCCTCCAAGTGATCAACAACCTGCATGGAGAATACCGAGGTAGCTACAGCATGGTTACACAGGAGATCAAGGCGAAACCATCAGGTTTCTCTGATATCCGTTTCCGACATGAAAATCGGGCTTCAAATTCAGAAGCTCATAGAGTGGCTCGTAGTTTTGTTTCTAGTAGTTCTGGTAGACAGGTTTGCTCCTTCAGCCTCCTGAAGGCCTTTGTATTCCTTATCAATAAAGAGCCACTTTAACCCTCAAAGAAAAAATGTACCAGGCTCCAGGTGGTGAGAACCATGTTGGACTTGAGATATGGCCATCACGGTAACCATCCAGGCTCACGAACAATGGTGCCTCCGCAGACGCCATTTCTTCCGGTTGCCACTGCGCTAGTTGTGCCTCGGTCGCTTGTGTCGCTTCTTCATTGAAAATGCACACGTTTCCGTCGAACAGCAGCCAGGCAGGGGGAGCCGGAGAAGATCGTCCGAAGAGGTGAAATCTCGGCCACTTGGCTCCATGCTTCTGATGGTTTCAGAGGGGAGCAAGGACTTGGATATAAGGAGGGAATCGGTTTACTCCATCAAACAAACTATGGATCGGTTTACTAATTCTATTCAAATTCGAATTAATAGCCGAGCTAAATACAGAAACATAGTAGTGTCATTAAATGATTTTATCTAAAAGTCATAACCACTTATTAGGTGGAGTTTCTTTTCCGGTAATGACGTATTAGCTGCTAATGCCTCCAAAAAAGGTCTTGCGTATCATGTTCATGTACTCCCACCTCTTGAATGCTACCAGTACTTCCATATCTCAAACACCTCTCTAATTTTACGAAAATTCTATAATAAGAATAAGCACATGGATACAAGAATCATAAATCCAGGTTTAATTTACACTCCAGAACAAAATGGCAAAATCAGTGTTGACAGTGATAATAGGCCGAATTGACAACCCAGTTTGAATTAGCTGCTATTCACATCACATATGAATTTGTCTTACTAGTATTTTGTTTCCAAAATGTGGATTAAATTTTGGATTTGATTTTTTATAACATAGTAGACTGATGTTGTATGAACTTGATAAATTGTTTATAGAAGAACTCATGACTTTTCTGTGTAGGTTGTTTTGAGGTCGGAGTACAGGGAGTACACAAAGGACAGGAGCACTACGTTATGTGCTCCTTTGTGCCATTTAGAGTACAAAATGGTTGAAAAATAAAATCCATAATGTGAAACAAGTTTTTCCCAACAATATTTAACACCAAAAGACAACAACTTCAAGGCTGACTTTGCAAGAATTAGCTATCTTACATCTTAAATCAGGATTAACTCATGTCACTCCCTTGTATATGTTCTACAGCATATACAATATTAGGATCCATATACAATATTAGGATCCATTGCATCGGAGTAGGTATACTTAAAATTGGTGTCACACAACAATATAACAAGAACGGACTGGACAGAATGCAAGTCTTCCTTTGACCATATTTGTAGGAGTTTATTGTGTGCCATCCTAACTGTTCCACTTTAACATGTATCTTCACTCAAATAACTTAAAGAAACTGCAGCAGAGTAGCGTAGTGACAGTAGGTTACATATGCAATTGTGTGTGTAGATTTGTACAACTAATAGCTATTGCATCTCAGTCAGGTCAGGAGGTTACTCAGCTGATGTGATGTGCTGCAGCATGAAGGACCTCGTCTTGCCATCTGGTGTCAGCCCAATGCTCTGCATTTTCTTATACACCTTCCTGGCTAATATGGGTTTGCCTCTCAAACAAAGCCCATGGATGACTGTGTTGTAGATCGAAGAATCTGGCTCAACCTCCTGCGATGTTCAGAACTAGGTGTCAAAATGAAACTTGAAAGCACCAGAAGTTGCAAATCAATTTTGACAAAATAAAAATTGTGAGTACCAAATATCAGAGGATTAGGTATGGTCAAAACTGGCTAAATACGTACTAACAATTACTGCTCATTCCCAGTATGCTCGAATTTGTATAAAAATACACCCTTGCAATCTATCCATTTTTTAGGCTGGGAAAGTGAACACCAGTAAATTAAGTAGAAAATAAAGCCATGTGTGTGAAAATGAACTTCATTTGTGCAAAGAACACAACTCCACTTGGAACAGCAGATTCCTGAAATATAATTTTTTTTACTGTTACTAACGTAAGAACTTCCTTTCATGTTGTTGACTGTTAAAAAGATTACTACAGTCAACAACACAATTATACCTTGGCTTAACAGTGTTGACACCAACCCTGGACGATTGACATAATAATGTTGATGTAGCGTTGTAGAATTAAGAACCAAAGCATCAAATGTTTAGACACTTGAACACTAGAGAAGCCCACCATATATGATGCTATGGAAAATTCAAAATCATTACGATTTCAACAGAAATAAATAACTAAAGAGTGAAATAGTACCTCCAGTATATCCTCTACTTCGTCCCAGAGAGATCCCCAAATGCAAGCTCTTATAACAGATAAATGTGTGAACGTATCCGGCGAGCACCTTTCACGAGTCATACGCTGGTACACTTTCAGCGCAACTTTTGGCTCGCAAGCAACCTCACAAGCACGTATCACGTGATTGTAAGAAACCGCTGAGATTTGCAGCCCGTGTTTTTCCATCAACCACAACAGTTGCAAAGCATGCTCCCATTGGCCGAGCCTTTCACAGGACATCAAAGCGATGTGGTAGAGATGGCTGTTTAAGACCGACGGATGCTTGGATTTAATTCCATGAAAAAGATCTAGGGTGTCCCAACATCGACCAGACCTATGTAACGCAGACAGTAACGCGCTCCACGTATACTGATCAGGCTCGAGCCCTGAGGATGTCAGAAGATGGTACATCCTAAAGGCGAGCTCATCTTCGCCAGCCTTCCCAAGCGAGTTGATGATCGAATTAAACGCGATGATGTTGGGCTTCATGCCAGCACTCAGCATTCTCCTGAAGGTGGCCAGCGCAAACTCCCACCTCCCTTCCCTGGTGCACGAAGCAACAACGGCCTTCATTATATCCTCGCTTGGATCAAGCCCGTTGCGGAGCATTTCCTCATACGCAGCAACCGCTAGCTCAGACTGTCCACACTGCACAAACGTGCTGACGAGCAGATCGTAGGTCATCAGGGTTCCAGTTAAGGAGCTGTTCTCTGCTAGCCTTCTCCAAAGTTTCTCCACTTGCCTCCAGTCTTTCGCTCGCCCGCACGCAGATATCATGGTGTTGTAAACAATCACATCGAGGGCTTCTCTTGATTCTTCGCCCTCTTCGATTTCGCTGAACAATTGCAGGGCAGAAATGTAGCCCTCGGTTTTTGCGACAGACTTGAGTATCAGGGTATAGGTATGGCCAGTTGCCAATCTTTTCTCCCTCATGAACTCAAACATCTTCCTGGCATCGGCGGGGTAACCTCTGCGGATGAGACTGGCCAAGAGGGAGTTGCAGGCGTGCGCGGTCGGCTGCAGGCCAGAGGCACGCATTGAATCAAACAGCTCCATGGCACTCCTGACCTTGTTGGACTGGCCGAGCCTCATCAACCTTGTGGACAGCATCTCCTCGTCCCGCTCCTCCAGGAAGTGCAGCCTTGATGATCCCTCATGCTCAAACTTATCTGAAACTCGCACTTCTGGCGCCGACTCTGAAACTGGCACCGGCCGAACACTTCTAGCGCGGACAGGTTCCTTCTCCACGGCGGCAGCAGGCGGCTTCACCGGACGCCGCCGGAGCCCGTGGCTCTTGTGATAGACGAAACCACCAGCAATAGGTCGTTCATCGTCCATGCCACGAGTCCCCGGGCGAGCCTCCTCCTTGCGAGTGACATCAGATTCAGGGACACACGGCGGAGCAGCCACTCCTCTGGCCAGCACCATGACGCCGCTTACCCGGTGGGCTTCACCTCCGCTCCGGCCGCCGTTTCTTGATAGGATTCCCGTGCCACGCCGAGGCAGTTCGAGACTGAAGGAACCGCGGCTTGTGCTGCAGCCGCCCCAAACGGCAGCCATACCCGCCGCAAATGCAAACGGGAGACAAAGATTTCAATCAAGAACCCAGAGCACTGGCGGAACCACCGTCGGGGAAGAAAAGAAGCAGCGCTCACCGCACTGACTAACCGGCAGCCGGAGGGGCTCGCCGCGCCGTGAATGAAGCCGCGGTAGCTAGGGCTCGCCCACGCGGGGGACAAATGGAGGAAAAAGGTTTGAGGACGTATCGGGTAGCTGGGGTGATGGGCGGAGACGAGGCTGCTGGAATGGAGGGGAATCAATGGAGGTCCAGGCCTCGTCCTCCGGCGTGCTGAAGAAGAAGGCAGGGGAGGTCAGCAAGGGGGAGAGTGCCTTATCCCCTTTTCCATTTCTTTTTCTACCTCTCTTTACTGATTTCAAAATTGGACCCAAAAATTGAAGAGGTTCCACAAAGTTTATTGACTTCAAGATTTTTCAAAGCAAATGTTGCTAGGTCATACTTCCCAAAGCTTAAGGCTTTTTTTAAAGTCAAACCAAGAAAATTTTGATCAAATTTTTAGAAAAATCAAATAACAAATATGATTTGTAGATACCATATGAAACTATATTTTATTATCTATCTAATGATATTGATTTTGTATTTTGCATGTTAATATTTTTTGGTAAAACTTTAGTCAAACTCGACATATTTGACTTCCTAAAAATAATATAAGCCTTAGCTTTGGGATGAAGGTAGTATTCGGTTTTATCTTGCATAACCACCAGGACAACGGGAAAGACCTACTGTCACGGTTAGAGTAATGAGCCCAGATGTAGTGAACCCTTTATTTTTTTAAGTTTTAGAAGTCATCTATATAAAGCTTGACACATTACAAACAAAATTATGGATGTACGCAATGATGTATCGTGTGAAATCCCAATTTGAAATACTTTATACTCTAAGCTACACAAAAAATGAAAAAAAAAGTGGATCTAAATTTGAGCAATGCATCCAAATCGAAATGCTTCAACTTGATAAATTGACTTATTCCTCACAATTCTTCTAGTTATGCCTTCTCCTCTTTATTTTTCATATTTTCTTATTTAATAATAATAATGGAATACTTGGAATCAGCAGAATTCTCAAAGTACGGAACCAACTGCTTTCGCACCGGGGGGGAACAAGTTCTTCTCCTCTTTATTTTTTTATATTTTCTTATTTAATAATAATAATGGAATACTTGGAATTAGTAGAATCCTCAAACTACGGAACAAGATCCAGAGCAATGACCCTAAGAATTTGGAAGATATCTCGAGAAGGTTTTGCATTGGTCTCATATATGTGCTTCAGTTTATCTTAAGTATCACAATGGTGTAAGACTGACGACTAATTGCGTAAAAACGAAAAAGATCAACTCTCAAATTTGGTGATGTTATCTCAAGGCCATCCCTTTTTATTTTTGTAGAGTGGTAAATTAGTGTTGTTCTAAGGAAGTGGTAGCTGTTCCAGTACACAAAGAAAGAGAGATTTGTGTAACCGGAGTGCTTTGATCAAGATGTAAGCCTGATGTGACTGACTAATAAGAAAGTGATAGGAGTCGTGCTCGGCTTTCTTTCTTTTGCCAAGGATATTCTTATTCACTTATCTTTCAAATGAAAAACAAAAGCTTTACATCATATTTACTTAATATAGACGGAACCGAGACCTTGACTTCTTCTTAATTTGCTTCGGTTGTCCTCTTCGCTAACCAGAGTATACCACTATTTCTAACCTTTTTAAGAGACAAACCCATATATATATATATATATATATATATATAGGAGACAAAGGATGAAGGGCACCTTTCGAACAAACTTTGAAGAACATAGCAAACCCTGCCTCGATGACTGAATCTAGTATAGGAAGAAGGTCACCTAGGATAGGCACACAAAGCTAAAACTTGTTAAGAAGCCATCGGAGACGCTATGGGAGAGCCACCTAGACTGTGGTAAGAGACTCGATGATATCTTTCTTTAATGTGGGTTTTGCCGGACCTAACTAACTACCCGGTAGATGGAAAATAAGGGAAACTCAATCGCAGATCGCACTCAACAAAGTAAAACGGGATGAATTCAATCTCCAAGACCTGACACTAACTGATTCCATAAGCATGGAAAAAAGGGTTTACAAATCATAGAGAAAAAAGGTATTGTTCTTGTTATTATCAAAACCCATCAAATCATTCAAAAGCAAAGAAAGAAAGATGAATAAGCAAAGCGAAGGCCAAGCCTGATCTCCCTTTCCCTTGATATGGCGGACTCCTAAAATAGGCTTTCTTTGTTCGTATGATTTTTAAGAATACTATAATAAGCCACTCCTGAAAATGGGCTGGCTACTCGAACCAAATATTGAACTTGCTCTTTAGCATAGGTAGACTTCACTACCTGGATAGGTCAGCCTCGTTCCCATTTCTCTGGATCCGCCATCAAAAGTAAGTTCTTTTTCGAATCGATTTCAAAAAAGAATGGATTCGATTTTATGGATTCTACCTCCTAACAGCTCATAAAGGAGGCGCTTGCGGCTAAGCAAAGCACAAATTGTAGTGGGCAGACTCAGCTTTGAAAGCAATGACCTTCCTATTCAATACCATGGAGTGTCACTATTCTCAGGGTCTATAAAAAGTCCCATTTACCGTTTCGATTAAGAAGGTGAGAAGAAACAAAATTGGAAGGAGGAAAAATAACCATCATTCAAGTCGTTCGACAGTCCATGCCTCTCTATGTTTTGTCAATGTAAGCCCCCCCCCCCCCCATTTAAGTTCTATAAACAGATGGGAAACATGTATGTGAAACTTCGTAGGGGGGCAAGCATCAAAGGGATAACAACATCATTGGATAGGCAGAACCAAGGTACACTAGTTTTATAACAAAGTTTGATTAGTGCAATGAAAAAATGGTCAATCGTTCTTCCATCTTTCCTACCTCCTCGAGCTTGCACCCGTCTCGCGCATCACTGCTTATCTAGATCTGCATCCTGATAAGGTGCATCTCGTTAAACGATCTTATGTAAAATTTATATTACCATAAATAAAACTCTCAAATTTATCAAATTTTGTCATTTGTTACTTTTCTCGTCCCCAAAAAGAGATGCCCTAATTGTGTATGATTATTTGAAGACGGTAGCGGAACTAAAGGTCTTCTCCTACTTTGGGTGGGGAAGAAACCTTTGTTTCGCTGCCCATTTGGGGAAAATCGTCATCATCCTTGACACGGAAGGTTCCTTTATGTGGGGAGCACCATCTCCATCACTATCTTCATCGCCTCCAATGATATCACCTCCTCCATCTTCATCGTTGACAGCACCCACCCCCTCCACTACTTGTGTAGAACGGAACCTGAGTAACGTTCTAGTGTTGTTTGCATGCTATCGCATGATACCGCGTTATACTTTTAGACTAGTGTTATCATATGCATCTAACTATTACTGTGGTTTATCATTGTGAGTAGTTCCTTATGTTCCTGACAACATGGAAGAATAGTCATGATTGGTGTATGATTGTACAATAAGACCGTTGTTATATATGTTTTATTCTTAAGTTGCAAATCTATAATTCATGGTAAAGTTTCTTTTTTTCTAAAACACCGTAGATGCAGACACTCATAAATACGTGTACATAAATTCACCCCTATAAACGTAGCGCACACACCCTACCATATGAGTATCTCCGAGAGACTGAGTCCGGGAACCGCAAGACTTCGTGTTATCATTATGATTTTACCTTAATATCTCCTTTTTAGTTCCTGGATAAGGGGAGCTATATAATCATAAGAGATGTATGCCGGCATGGATATTCCTGCACATAAAAAACGTAACATGTGTCTTAATTTTATGGTTATGGTCTTATGGAATTCTAGGACTAGAAAAATAATACCTGCCATGCTCGGGAAGACTTTTGTCTCAATAAAGTACAATGGTTGGCTTGTTCTCTAGAGGATTGGGCCATCTTTGAACCATGTTTATTTTTGTTGTTATTTACTTATTTATTTTGCAGCTATCTCACAAATCAAATACCACTTATTTCATGTCGGTAAGCTTTTTTGTCTAAAATAAAATGATAGTAGGACTACTAGATGAAGACTAGCAAGCTAGCTACCTGCTTGTAAAATGTCAAATTCGCAACCAGGCATGGTCAGGACAGGAAGCCAACTACTCATGGCTAGAATACAAGAAAATGAGAAAATATTGACCAGGAAAAAAAAATTAGGCTTCAGCTAATAAGCTTCCACACGGTCCCATCCAGGATTCCAGATGACATGTGACGCAGCTAGCAGTGCCATCCATCCACTAGTCTAGTACTGACCTAGCAGCAGCAGCATCAGAGAGATGTTTCTTCTTCCCCTCGTCGCCTCCACCTCAATCTCCCGCTCCGGCTGCTTCAGCTTCTTCCCAGATGCAGATGGTATTCCACGCAGTAGGAACAGCACTAGTCTCTCCTCCAGCTCCAGGGTAGGTAATGATTATTTTTCTTATCCTTTTAGGAATTTTCGTCCTCTCTTCCTACTCCAACTGAATCTATCTAAAGATGCAATAATTTGTGGCGGTGCTTGCTCTTAGGGAAGGCAAAGGAGGTTGGAACTGAGACTTCAACCATCGTCGACTAGTCCTCCTGTTGGTCATCGCCATGGGCAGCAGCAGCATCAGCATCATGGAAGCATGGGAGCTGCGCGAGCCGGCAATGGCAGCGACGGCATTGCAACCAACCTTCCTGAAGCTGACGACTACTGCTTAACAGCGAGAGACATAGTGCGTGCCACCTACGGACCTACCACTCCCCTTCATGGATCATCTTTTACCATGAAAATGGAAGGAATTAAGATGTAAATGCATGCTCCTCTGCTCTACTAACATTACTGCTCGTTGCAACTCATGCAGAGGTGTGTGGTGCTGGACATCGAGGGCACCACCACCCCCATCCCCTTCGTCGCCGACGTCCTCTTCCCCTACGCCCGCTCCAATGTCCGTGCCTACCTTGTTGACACTTACCGCACCCGCCAGACCATGGACGACATTGCCTTCCTCCGCGCCCAGATCGACAAGGACTTAGCCGATGGAGTTCCAAGCGCCGTGCTAGTTCCACCGCCATCAGCACCCAAGGAAGAGGTCATCGATGCCCTAGTGGCCAACGTGGAGGCCATGATCGACGCGGACCGCAAGCTCCCGGCACTCAAGCAGCTCCAGGGCCGGATATGGCGACTCGGCTTCGACGGCGGCGAGATCCAGGGCGTCGTCTATGACGACGTCGCCGAGGCTCTCGCGCGGTGGCATGGCACCGGCGCCGTCAGGAGCTACATCTACTCCAGCGGCAGCAGGGAGGCGCAGCGGCTGATATTCGGCAACACTGAAGCCCACGGCGACCTCAGGAGATACCTATCTGCCTTCTTCGACACCAGCGTCGGGTACTCGCGTAGCATATCAAATCTTGCATTCCTCGTAAAGACCATATACTATTTCATCTCCATTGTTGAGCTTGATCGGTATGGAGGTTTGCAGGGGGAAGAGGGAGCCCCGGAGTTACTATGAGATCTGGCAGACGCTGGGAGTGGACAGCCCGTCTCAGATACTCTTCCTGACCGATGTCTACCAGGAAGCCACAGCCGCAAGGGATGCAGGTCTGCAATCACATCTCCTTTCCCCTTTTTTCACTCACAATTTCTTCACAGCAACATCAATGTTGCACCTACTGAACTAACTGATGCTTAAGACTATTAACACAAATCGAAAGAAAGGCATCTCATTTCAAGCATATTTCAGCTATTGGAAAGCAGTTGCATACATTTCAAACTCACAAGGATACACAACACTTCACGAATGGGTTGCATATACATGTAATGGAATGTACATGACAAAGTTTGCCTTTTCAAAGACTCATCATACATTTCGATTTCACAGGTTTTGAGGTGCTCATATCTATCAGGCCTGGAAACGCGCCGCTCCCCGATGACCATGGCTTCCAGACCATCACGTCGTTTGCACAGATCTCTGTCTGAATGCCTCAACTGGCTTACCCCTGTATATGGACAAAAGCTGTGTGTTATCTACAGGGCATCTGATTTAATCGGAATCTATCTTGTATCCTGCAACAGTTAACAACCGATCGAATTACAACTTACAAGGCACAAGAGTTGGTACAATGTTTTAAGGACTTCGTGTGATGACAGCTTGGTATGATCAGGGTGGTTCCTAAAAGCATAAGGGTGATACTTTATCAAAGCCCTCTTACTAAAGTTCCTCCAAAAATGAACATATTTTATTGATAATTAATTCTACGACAAGTGACTACCTCAACAACGCACAAATGAGAGACAGGCCTTTGTCTCATTTGCAACGATTTCATCCCGACATGGTATCCAGTCAAATGCCAAAACCAGCTTCAATGACTGCCATTACAGAAGGACGGAAAATGAATAACACAGAGAAATGGCAGAAAAGGGAACCCAATCAACACAAGAATTTACCATGTGCAAAAAACATGACAGAAATTGGCACCTCAGTCTTGCATTTCAATATCTGTAGATTCAACCTCCATACTGTTTGACTGAACAGAGGCTATCAGATCCTCAATTCTAAGAGAAGCATGCCTGGCAGCATATTGGAATAGAACCTGAACACACGAAATAAGAGCTTAGGTACACGTGATGAAAATGAGAGTTTAAATCAGTGCTTGGTCATGTCAACACTTACTTTGGAGTGGCTGTCAGCAAAATTACGAGAGCGGTTCAGCTTCCCAACAAACTGCAGCTCACCAATCTCCATCTTTCCATCCACAAGTTTCACGCTTTCATCTCTTACACTGAAGCGGAGAAGGTTCCCTGGCCGCAGGTTTGACTGCACACAAAAAAAAAAAGCATAATCATATAAGCGTATGTGGTTTATGATTAAAACATATTCAGGTAAGGAAAATAGACAGGTGGTCACTGTATAGGAAGGCACGCAAAATCAACAAAGAGCATGCAGCTGTTATGGTCGGTTTGACCTATACACGCAAGAAGCCCACTAGTGGCTAGTTATGGGCTTAGCCCAAGTAAATTAGGGGCTTAGCCCAAGTAAATTAGGGTTTAGAGGAGGCCGTCCTCCTATATAAACACTTGTATCCCTTCGAGATTAATCAGACAATATTCAGTATCATTACTTGTCTCGTCTCCCGAAGGGAGACGGAGACCCCTGCGCCCCGCCGCACCAGCCCTAGCCGCCGCCTCCTTCCTCCGCGACGGCGCCCGCGCCCGCCGGCGCCGAGCTCTCCAGCCTCTCCGCCCTCACTTCCACCCTTACAACCTCCGCCCTAGACCCGGTAGAACCCTAGCTCCTACCACTTTGGTATCAGATTGCCTAGGTCTCATGGGCTCCAACGGCCCCCCGCCGCCACCAACACCACCACCGCCACCGCCGCCATGACCGGCGCCCACGCGCTCCAGGGAGCCACCGCCGCCGCCAACGGAGACCAGGCCGCCGCCGCCCCCACGGGCCTCGACCTCCTGCCCGCTACTTTGGCGGACCTCGCCGACAGTCTCCGCGCCATCCGTTTCGAGCTCGCGGAGATCAAGGCCGGCCCCACCGCCCGCCGTTCCGCCGCCGGCCCCACCGCCCGCCTCTGCCGCCAGCAACGGGTGCCCGGCGTGGTGGCCGCCATCGCCTTCGCCAATTCCCACATGGATCGACGCGTCGCCCGTCTACACTCAAACTGCGGCACGGACGACGGTCCAACAGCCCGCCCACACCCTTGGCGGTCCTGGCGGGTTTGCGGCCCCCTTCGCCGCGAGCACGTCCTTCAACCCGGGCCGCCAGGAGGGCGCCCCCGAGGTCCCGCCTCTGGCACAGCAGCCGCCCCGCTTCACCAAGCTAGAGTTCTCCACCTACGACGGCGCCACCGATCCCTCGAACCGGCTGAACCAGGTGTGAGCGGTTCTTTCGGGGGCAGCGGACGCTCGGCACCGACCGCACGTGGATCGCCTCCTATCACCTACGGGCGCCGCGCGGACTTGGTACTACGCCCTCGAGCGGGACGAGGGCGGGATGCCGTCCCGGGAGCGCTTCCGCGACCCGTGCCTTCGGCGGTTTGGGCCGACCCTACGCGGAAGCCGCCTCGCCGAGCCGGGACGCCTCGCCTTCACCACCACGGTCCGAGGACTTCGCCGACCGCTTTCGAGCGCTCGCGTGCCATGCCCGGGCGTCTCGGCGCGGCAGCGCGCCGATCTCTTCGTCGGCGGCCTCCCCGACTACATCCGCGTCGACGTCGAGATGCGCGAGCCTCGCGGACTGCGAGACGGCCATGTACTACGCACGAGCCTACGAGCAGCGGGCCATCGCCATGCAGCAGGTCTACGCGCAACGTGGCAGCGCTCGTCCCGCGCTTCGACCCGCCCCGACGCCCACCGCCCCGACGCGCCCCGCGCCGGCCGCCGCGCCCGCGGGCCCTCCTGCGCCGACTCGCCCCTTCAAACGGCTGACGGCTGCGGAGCAGCTCGAGCGGCGCCGCTAGGGGCTGTGCTTCAACTGCGACGAGAAGTACGCGCCGAGCCACACGTGCGCCGCCTCTTCTACCTGGAGACCGTCGACGACGCCGACATAGAGGCCCTCACCGCCGAGCTCGCGGCCGCCACCGTCACTGAGGCCGGTGTCACGACCTACGCGCCGGTCGACGCGTCCGCCTTCGTCGTCTCTCTTCATGCTATGGCGGGCATCAAGACGGCAAAGACGATGCTCGCTCCCGGTGACGATCAATGGGGAGCGTCTCACCGCGCCGGTGGACACGGGCTCGACGCACAACTTCCTATCCAACACCGCCATGCGCCGCGCTCGCTCTCCGGCCCGGCGGGATCGGAGAAGTACGGCGTCACCGTCGCCAACGGGGACCGTCTTACGTGCCGGGCGTGGCGCGACAGGTTCCCGTGCTCGTCGGCGACGAGCCATTCTCCATCGACTCGCGTCGGCATCGACTTGGGCTGCTACGACTTCATCCTCGGCCTCGACTTCCCGAGCACCTTAGGCCTCATCCTTTGGGACCTCGACGTGCTCGTCCCTCATCTTCCGGCGCGAGGGCGGCCGCCGTGTTCACTCGGACGGGCTTGGGCAGCACCGGCGCATCCCCGCGGCTCCACCTCGATGGCCGCCGCGCTTGACGAGGCACACCCGCTCTCGGCCGACTTGCGCAGCGAGCACGGCGACCTCTTCGACGAGCCGCGAGGCCTCCCTCCCTCGCGGCCCCGTGACCACCGCATACACCTGCTGCCTAACACGGCGCCGTCGCGCGTGCGGCCGTGCACGGTACCCCCGGCTGCGGAAGGACGAGCTCGAGCGCCGAGTGGCGGTCATGCTAGCACGAGGGCATCATCCGGATTTCGACGTCGCCGTTCTGCGCCCCCGTGCTCCTTGTGCGCAAGGCCGACGGCACGTGGCGCTTCGCATCGACTTTCGCGCCCTCAACACCGTCACGTCCAAGGACAAGTTCCCCATCCCCGTCGTGGATGAGCTCTCGGACGAGCTGCATGGCGCGCGCTTCTTCACCAAGCTCGACTTGCGCTCGGGCTATCATCAGGTGCGCATGCACCCGAACGACATCGCCAAGACGGCGTTCCGCACTCACCACGGCCACTACGAGTTCTTGGTGATGTCGTTCGGCCTCTCCAACGCGCCGGCAACCTTCCAGGCCCTGATGAACGACGTGCTCAGCCCCTACTTACGACGCTTTGTGCTTGTTTTCTTTGATGATATTTTGATCTACGGCGCATCCCGGGCGGAGCACTCGCAGCACGTGGCCATCATCTTCAACGAGCTTCGAGCGCATCGTCTTCATCTCAAGCGCTCGAAGTGTTCGTTTGGCACGACCTCCGTCGCGTACTTGGGCCACGTCATCTCCGCCGACGGGGTCGCGATGGACGCGGACAAGGTCGCCGCAGTCGCCGCCTGGCCGACGCCCCAGTCGCCGCGCGCTCTTCGCGGATTTTTGGGCCTCGCGGGATACTACCGGCGGTACATCCAGGACTTCGGCCTCATCGCCGCGCCTCTCACGCGCCTGCTTCGCCGCGACGCCTTCTCCTGGGACGAGGAGGCCGCCACGGCCTTCGCCGCCTGCGGCGGGCACTCACGACGGGCCCCGTTCTTCGGATGCCGGACTTCGACGAGCCGTTCGTGGTGGGCTGCGACGCCTCCGGCATCGGCTTCGGCGCCGTCCTTCACCGGGGCGAGGGCCACTCGCTTTCTTCGGCCGCCCCTTCGCCGCACGCCACCACAAGCTCGCCGCATATGAGCGCGAGCCGATCGGGCTGGTCCGGGCGGTGCGCCACCGGTGGGCGTATCTTTGGGGCCGGACGTTCGTGTGCGCACGGACCATTACAGCCTCGAAGTTCTTGCTCGGATCGGCGCCTCTCCACGGTGCCGCGAGCATCAGTGGATCAGCAAGCTCTTCGGCTTCGACTTCACCGTCGAGTACCGACCCGGCCGCCTCAACACAGTCGCCGACGCCCTGTCCCGCCGCGACATCGACGACGCCGCGGACGCACCCACGGTCGGTGCGGCCCTCTGCATCCACTCCGGGCCATCTTTCGCCTTCATCGACGAGGTTCGCCGCGCTACTGCCGAGGCCGCGGATGCACAGCAGCTGCGCCGGCGCCGGCCGAGCGGCGAGCTGGCCGCGCCATGGCGCTTGGACGAGGGACTACTCCTCCATGGGCGGCGCATCTTCGTGTCGGATCATGGCGACCTGCGCCACCAGGCCTTGTCCTTGGCGCATTCTCGCGAGTCACGAGGGCGTCCAAAAGACCCCGCACCGTCTCCGCGCTGATTTTTACATTCCAGGGGATGGCGTCCTGGTGCGAGGTCGGGTGCGAGCGTGTGTCACGTGCCGGCGGAACAAGACGGAGACGCTCCGTCCGGCGGGCTTCTGCGCAACCGCCGGACGTGCCGTCCCAGTGTGGGCGGACATCTCCATGGACTTCATCGAGGGGCTGCCGAAGGTTGGCGGCAAGTCCGTCATCCTCACGGTGGTCGACCGTTTCTCCAAGTACGCGCACTTCATCGCCCTCGGCCATCCCTATACGGCGGCGTCCGTGGCACGCGCCTTCTTCGACGGCATCGTTCGCCTCCACGGGTTTCCGTCCTCCATCGTCAGTGATCGTGATCCGGTGTTCACGGGTCACGTCTGGAGGGACCTCTTTGGGTTGGCGGGCGTGAAGCTCCGCATGAGCACGGCGTTTCATCCTCGGACGGATGGCCGGTCCGAGGTCGTCAACAAGATCATCGCCATGTACTCGCGCTCGCATCACCGGGGATCGTCCACGAGCTTGGGTGGAGCGGCTAGCGTGGGCCGAGTACTTGCTACAACACGTCCTACCACTCCGCGCTGCACACTACTCCCTTTGAGGTGGTCTACGGGAGGCCACCACCGGCGATGCTTCCCTATGCGTCGCGGCACAGCCCGTGCCGAGACGGCGGATGACCCGCTCGCGTACCCGCGACGAGATCCTCGGGCCGAGGCGCGCCGGCCGACTTCTTCGGGCTCGGCGGTCGGCGAGGAGGTACTATGATGCACATCATCGCGAGGCGGAATTCGCGGTGGACGAGCGGGTCCGGCTCCGCCTTCTTCACCGGACGACCCGGTCCTTGGACCCGCGCTCCCGGCGCAAGTTGGGCCCTCGTTACGCCGGTCCTTTCCGTGTGTCTGGAGCGCATCGGCAAGCTCGCCTACCGCCTTGAGTTGCTCGCGGGCTCGCGCCTCCACGACGTCTTCAACGTCGGTCTCCCGAAGGCCTACCGGGCGACCCTCCTCCGCACCACCGGCTCTTCCACCTACTTCGGATGGGCGTCTCGAGCCTGCCCCGGCGAGTGTGGCTCGCGTGTTGAAGGCCCGGCGAGCGCCGTGGTGTTTGGCACGTCTTGGTGCATTGGACGAGGCACCGCCGGAGGACGAGGCGACTTGGGAGAAGCTTGAAGATCTCCGCCGGCGGTTTCGGAAGTTCAGCTCGAGGACGAGCTGTTTGAGAAGGCGGGGAGAGATGTTATGGTCGGTTTGACCTATACACGCAAGAAGCCCACTAGTGGCTAGTTATGGGCTTAGCCCAAGTAAATTAGGGGCTTAGCCCAAGTAAATTAGGGTTTAGAGGAGGCCGTCCTCCTATATAAACACTTGTATCCCTTCGAGATTAATCGGACAATATTCGGTATCATTACTCGTCTCGTCTCTCGAAGGGAGACGGGAGACCCTACGCGCCCGCCGCACCAGCCCTAGCCGCCGCCTCCTTCCTCCGCGACGGCGCCCAGCCGCCGGCGCCGAGCTCTCCAGCCTCTCCGCCCTCACTTCCACCCTTACAACCTCCGCCCTAGACCCGGTAGAACCCTAGCTCCTACCAGCAGCATCTAAAAAATATGTTTGCATATACTAAGTGCATCGCCGCAGAGATAGCATCATGTCACGAGCATGTACACGAATTATCTATTATGGTCATAATGAATCATTAAGATGCTTGGCAAAGAGGTATTTTAAATCTGCATTGAATAATTTGTATGGCCTGGAATATCCCATTTTCCAATATGCGGATGACACATTGATAATATTGCCAGCTGATGAAACTCAGTTCTGTAGTTTAAAAGAATTGTTGCACAAATTCTCTACATCTACTGGGATGAAAGTTAATTATACCAAGACATCAATGATCCCTATAAATATCTCAGCTAAAAGATGTGTGAGCCTGGCAGAGGCCTATTGTTGTAAAGCAGAAAGCCTTCCTTTTACATACTAGGGCTTGCCCATGGGTACCACTAAGCCAAGGATCGAACATTTCATTAATATCACTGAGAGAATTGACAGGAGGCTATCTGGCATTGCCTCTATTTTGTCATATGATGGAAGACTAGTAGTGGTTAAGTCAATTTTCATGTTCATGTTAAATTTTGCCATGTGCACCTTGAAAGTTCCTTTCTCTATAATTGATCATGTTGAAGGATCAGCTAGAGGATTTCTATGGGCTGGAAAAGATATTGAAAAAAGAGGCAAGTGCTTGGTTAAGTGGGAGAATGTTTGCAAGCCCAAGTCTGCCGGAGGTCTAGGGAATATTGGACTTGATGACTCAGAGTTCTGCTTTACTCATGAAAAATCTATATAAATTTATGAATTGAATGGATATTCCATGGGTTCAATTAATCTGGAATGCTCACTACAAGCCTAACCTCACACCACAGAACACTGCTCCTGTCGGCTCCTTTTGGTGGAAAGATTGCTCTGTGGGATTTTTTTTCAAATCTGTCTAAATACACCCCTGGTGATGGCAGTACTATTAGAATGTGGAAAGATAAATGAATGGAGATGGAAGTGAAAGAAAAAATCCCTCAGTTATTCTCATTCTCAAGGAATCAGGATATCACTATTAAAGAGATCTGCAACATTGCTAGTGATGATTTCTATGATCACTTCCACCTACCACTGTCGATGCCTGCATCTCATCAGTCTGATAATATGCTTGACATTATTAACCCTCTTATTTGCATGGAAGGGATGGATAAATGGATGATACAGAACAATGCTACATTCTCTAGCAAAAAGGTTTAGACAGCTATGTCACCATCTGATCAAGCTCCTAAGCCTTTCAACTAGATATAGAAATCCTGTGTCCAGCCTAAGCATACGTTCTTCTTTTGGTTATTAATTCAGGACTGACTGAATAACAAAGATTTATTGGAGAGAAAGAATTTGCATGTTGTCAATGTCAACTTTTCTCTCTGCCAAGATAACTCCAGAGAAATTTGCATGCACTTATTTTTCAGATGTGATTTTAGCAAATGCTTCTAGTGGAAGCTACACCTTGAATGGAACACTCATATGCTACTGATGGATATGTTAATGGATAGCAGACGGAGATATAATTTAAAGAGTTTCAAGGAAATTCTTGTTGCTGGCTGTTGGGCCATTTGGAATCACAGGAATCGCCACATATTTGATGGACAAGACGTTGCAATTATGGGGTGCTTCAGATTCTTCAAGGAAGATCTCAGTCTTATAATTCATAGGGCCAAACCAAGTTTGAAAGAGGGAATGCAGCAGTGCGTAGACATTTTGTAAATTATTTTTGAACTACTCCTGTTGATGCAAATATTCTGTTTATAAAATGAAAAAATGATGCAGTAGGGAGTTTTCCCTACTGTTTTTCTGTCAAAAAAAATTAATCATCAAGATGATGGTTTGAGCACCATATGATAGGTCGCAGAATTGAAGTTTATTTACACCGTAGCAACTAACAGGGAGGGAAACCACTGAGACACGGATCATGCATCATAATTATTTATATAAGCTTCATGTCCAAACAGTACCTTCTGTACAAATTCGCTGTTCAAGCTACCAAACACAATTGGAGGGTCATCAGACGTAATTAGCTTCCCATCCTCTTGCAGCTCCAACACAACCTGATAACGAAACAAGCCCAACAAAATTATATTATTAAGAAATGAAGTGAAGCGGTAGCAAGCGCTAGAGTTGAAAATATTTTTCATCTTTCTACGAGTTATCTAATCAACTATAGTACGGGTATATTCGCAAAAAAAAAGAACTATAGTACGAGTAATCATAACAGAGAAAGGAACCTACATGCTGCTCGGTTGGAACTTGTCCTTCACTATCCGTATCAAGAACATATTGGCTGCAAGTCTCATCTTTCCATACCAGCGTAAGGGGTGTGATTCCAGATTGATAATGTGCATGCCTGATAAGAGCAAAAAAAATCCCCTAAGTGCCGTGAAATGTAAAAGGAGTTTGCAAACATGAGAATATGTGTATCAAGAACATATGAATAAAGGTCTGGAGACAGAAGTTCTTACTTGTTGTAAAACAGCAAACCATCCTTGACATAAGGTGTGCTTAGCGAATATGCCGCTTGAAGACCCTCAAGGGTGGACTCATACATGGAGACAGAGCTGAATCTATACCGATGGTAGGTCGATGGAGGGTCGCCAGCTGAGGTCTCCGTGAGCTTCGAGTTCACCCAGAAAAACCTGAACTCGGCAGTGCAGTCATACAACGAATAACCTCGCCAACATATCATATCGACAATATAGTATGTCTCATCAGGCTGCAGCACAAGAACATAAACCGGCAAGACAACACAAAGATTAGAAACAGTCATTAAGAAAGAGAGTAAAGGATCAGGCAGCCAGTGCCCTAAAACAATCATTTGCTTGGCTACCTCGTGGAATATGCAGTCAAGGATAGAGTAGGAGCTTGCTGGGCCAGAGATTCCCCTCTTTGATCCGTTGGGCAGGGCAGAAGGAAACCGGTGGAGAATGGTCCCGTTACGGAGCCTGCTGATGGTGATGCCGTTGGACGACATGACCAGGCATCGCTTGCCGGCAGGCCTGGCACAGACATGCCTGAATACAGAAAAATTAAATTGTTGGCGCAAAATGTCAATCCTTCTTGGTTTGTACAGTAACTTCTAACTTGACTTGGGAGTACAATGCTATGCTAGCGCTATTTCACAATGGTAGGCTTAGGTAAGTTGCACCCGGTTGTAATTTGCAAGCTAGAAGACACGCAAAGTTTGCTGCTAGGATGAGGATGAACTGACAAGGGCATGCCAAATAGAACATACTCCGTAATGGAAGAGTCATCTTTCGAAGAGACTAAAGACGAATCGAACATGAATCGAGATGACGGGGGACGACGGATTACCAGTCGCGGGCGAGGTGGGGAGGGGCGTCGACCATCCACTCCGGGAGCATGATCTGGCGGGCGAACCGGCGGCGCTGGTCGGGGCCGCGGAGCTTGGCTGCGGCCGCGGCGACTTCGGCGACGGCGGGCTCGTCTCCGCGGGCGTCGGGGGAGGTAGGCGGTTGGTCGTCGGAGGAGGACGACGGGGTGGACAGGAGGGAGTTGGCGAGGCTGCGTGCCCGCGCCTGGGCGTCGGCGCGCCGGGCGGACTGAGTCCGGAGCGCGGAGTCGCGGCGGCGCTGCTGGTCGGAGATGGCGGCGCGCTTGTAGGGCCGGCGGGGGTCGTGCTGCGGCGGCGCCATGGCTGACGGAGGTAGAGTAGACGAGGGTGGTTTTGATTTGGGCTGGACTGGCGCTCGGGCCCCTCTCAGGCTGGATATAATGGAAGGTGTTTAAAAGAAATAATTTTTAAAAATAAACTGGCTTTTCTACTAGTAGCGCTATAAAATTCGTTCCACTAAGATGTATTTAGTGTTCCGTTATTCAATTAAAGGATCATTTCGTGCGGAAAATTTATCTACCCGTGTGAGTTAAGATTTTCCTATATAAATGCAGAGCGACTAACAAATCTTTCAAACATATCTTTAAAATAAATTTTCTCCTAAGGCCTCGTTTGGCAGCCCGGGTTCTATGGGTATTCGCGTGTATATTACCGGCCCAGCCTGTTACTCGGAAATACTCGCTACAGCCCATTTGGCAGACCGGTATTGAGGCGTGTAAGCCCGAGAAAAAATCCAAATACACGTCGGGTCGACGGGTATTCCAGACGCGAGGTGGGCGACGCGTTTTTTACACTCGCGGCGGCGGAGCGACCTCTCTCCGTCTCGCGGGGGCAGCGCGGGCTCTTGCAGCGGAGCTCCCTGACACCTCCACCATCCTCTCTGCAGTCCCTCGGCCGCCAGATCCCGCCGCCTCCTCGCCGTCGCCTCCAACGCCGCCTGCCAGCGCCGCTCCACGCGGCCGCTTCCTGGCCGTCGCCTCCTGGATGTTGGAAGGCTAACGTTCACTCCGGGGTGTTCAAATGCGATCAGATTAATCCCTTTGAACAGAATGGTATACAGTTTTGATTTTTATTACTTCACAATGCCATTTGCTCCCATTTTGTGTTCAAATGCGATCAGATTAATCCCTGTGTGCCAAACGATGGGATTGGGTGGAGAGTATTGTGGTGTGAGAGTATTGGGTGGGAGAAAGGGAATTGGGTGACGGAAGTGTATTCACCAAAAACACGCTGTATTATACACTCCAAAACACTGGAATCCACTGTTTCCAAACAAGGCCTAAGCGGTTAATGCAATTGATGATACGTCAGCACCGCTAGGTTCGTATCGACGGGAGCTTCGAAAAAAAATTCCATCTTACTGTGTTTTGACGAAACTTTTTTCAACTTTAGTTGCGAGGTTACAATACTATATATAGGTATCATGTTACGGAGGTGGCGTTTTGGCTCATAGGAGCAAATACTCCCATTATATAAAATAATTAAAAATTAATTTTAAAAATGGCAAAAAAATTGACATAAATTTTTTGGTGTACATCGTGACATTCTATGTTCGTACACAAGTTTTCGTGGAAAAACAACATTTTTTGTGGTGTGTGCAAAAAAGACAAAAAAAAATGTGTTACAACATCAAAATTTGTCTTTTTATAGGAGCCATAATTTTTTTAAAAAAAAATTGTGTACCAACATAAAATGTCTAGATGTACATGTAAAAATTTAGTTTAGAATTTTTTGACACTTCAAAATGTGGATTCACACAATGAGAGTAAATGCTCCTATGAGCCAAAGTGCATTTCCCATCATGTTATTAGTTAACTATTATCAGTCAAATTGTACATAATTTCTGAATAACTTTTACATGCATTTTTTCATAGCTTTACATGTTTAGAGAGTGGTTATTTGACCAATTCTAATCACTTAGAAGATGACATTACCAATATGCAAGCCTTACATGAGTGAGGAGCGAAGCTAAAAAAAAATTGCCAATTATTTTATTTTTGCTTGGCAACCAACTTTAGCTAACCAAGTGACCAGTGACTATAATCTAGCAACTAGGTTGAAAAAAGTGTCAAGTTAACCGTGAAAACAAATCTGTATTTCAATTTACAGTTCAAGAGGTAAACAATTTAAAATTTGAAGAACAAAAGAATCTCATGTGAGTTATGTTGCATGGGACACGTGCCATACATAGCACAGTCTTTTAACATTTGCAAGCTGAAGTGTTTCCACATCATGCCAATTGTTTTTATTTGTCTGATTTCAAATCTATGGCCATTACCACACACATACACATCATCCACTCTAGTTGTCTTCTTTATCTCCTTAATTACTCCACTTCTGCACCTGAAATCATTATTTGGGACTCTCGGTCATCAGACTTCTGAGTTCGCTCCCCTCGGGTCGTCTCCTCCAGGCGACCGAGGGGGCAAACCCTAGCCCGCCGCCGCCCAGCCCCTCTCCTCCCACTCCCTCCTCGTCTCCCCCGGAGGCGCTGCAGGCCGAAGGCCGCGGCATCGGTGAAGGGGGCGGCGGGGATTTGAGCCTAGGCTCCTGGCCTTGGCCCTTGGCATCTCAGCGCGTTCGCAGGGAGGGAGGCGGCCGCATCGAGCTCGCCATGTCTGAGGATGCTGCTCGGCGGCCTCTTCGTCCTCCTCTGCGTCTCTCCCCAGGCCGGCACCCAGCGGCCGGCCCTTCCCTTCGTGGTGGCGGGTGGCTCTCGGATGAAGGTCTGGATGCGGTCTCTGGCGGCGCGGAGGTTCTGCAGGTGGTGCCCAAGGTGGGGCTTTTGGACGCTGGAGCGGCAACTCTAGGTGGTGGCGACGGTGTCGGCTTTGCGGCGAGCGGTGGGCGTGAGTGCTGGCCTGCGTCCTCGGCCGTGTGGGCGGCGGGGTTCCAGCGACCGGATGGCGCGGCGTGCGGGCCTTTCCGTCGGCCTTCGGCGTCAGATCTGGGAGATCTCCGACCCCGGCCTGTCAAGCTCTCGTTCCCAGACCAGATCTGCGATTTGGCCGGGTGGATGGTGGTGGGGTGATTGGGACCGGGGGAAACCCCTGGCTGGCGGTGGCGACAGTGTTGTCAACGCCATTGGCGTCGGTTCCCTCCTTTGAGGCTTCGTTGAGGTCCCGTTTTCCCCACCCAACCCCTGCCTTGGGTGAAAACCCTAACCCCTGTGTGGGCAATGGTGGCGTCATGGCGTCGTTCCCCTTCTTGAAGGCACCGCCCGGGGCTACTGGGATGGTTGGCGAGTTCCAATTCATCGGTGTTGGTTCTTGGCGATGCTTCATCTGCGGTGATTTGTCAGACTGGAAGGCGCATCCACACCCAGTCTCCCACCGCATAGGCCACCTCGCGATGATGACCGTCATAGTAGTACTTGGCCAGTTGCTGGGCCTGAACGAGACGTTGCCGCACCTCAGCAAGCATCTCATCGCAGTTGCGGAGAAGCTCTCCCGCAGCCTCCGTCCGAGCGGTCGCCGGGTCGACCGGCAAGATGGGCGGCGGCGGTCGACCGTAGACCACCTCAAATGGCGTGGCACGCAGGACGGAATGGTAGGAGGTATTGTAGCAATATTCCGCCCAAGCGAGCCAATCCACCCATGCACGAGGCCGATCACCTGTAACACAGCGTAAGTACATGATGATCACTTTGTTAACCACCTCGGACTGGTCGTCCGTCTGAGGATGGAATGCCATGCTGAACCGGAGCTTGACGCCCGCCATCCTGAAAAGGTCACGCCAGACGTGCCCCGTGAACACCGGATCCCGATCAATGACGATCTACGTGGGGAAACTGTGGAGGCGGACGATGTCGTCGAAGAAGGCATGAGCAACCGGCGCGGCGGTGTACTGGTGGCCAAGCGCGATGAAGTGTGCGTACTTGGAGAAGCGGTCGACCATCGTGAGGATGACGGACTTGCCGCCCACCTTGGGGAGGCCCTCGATGAAGTCCATGGAGATGTCGGCACAGACCTGGGAGGGCACCTCCAGCGGCTGCAACATCCCCGCCGGTCGGAGCGTCTCCGTCTTGTTGCGCTAGCATATCTCGCAAGAGCGCACCCAGTCCTGGACCAAGGCCCGATCCCCAGGGATGTAGAAGTCGGCGCGGAGACGGTGGAGGGTCTTCTGGACACCCTCATGGCGAGACGAGTGGTCCAGCAGGAGCACCTGGTGTCGAAGATCACCGTGGTCGGGCACGAAGATCCGGCGCCCGTGCAAGAGGAGCCCCTCTGCCAAGCGCCATGGCGCCTCCAGCTCGCCCGCCTCCAGCTGCTGCCTCAGAAGCTGGGCATCAGGCGCCGCCGTAGTAGCCTGGCGGATGGTGTCGAAGAGGGCGAAGGAGGGGCCCGAACGGATCCACAACGCCATCCCCTCGGGTGCGCCGTCCTCCTCAGCAGCGTCGCAGCGAGAGAGAGCGTCGGCGACGGTGTTGAGGCGCCCCGGTCGATACTCGACGGTGAAATCAAAGCCGAACAGCTTACTGATCCACTGATGATGCGGAACGGTCAAGAGCCTCTGATCCAACAAGTACTTGAGGTTGTAGTGGTCCGTGCGAATCTGGAACGAGCGCCCCCAAAGGTAGGGACGCCAATGGCACACGGCCTTCACCAAGCCAATGAGCTCCTGATCATACGCCGCTAGCTTGAGATGGCGCGCGGCGAAGGGCCTGCTGATTAGGCAAGCGGCCCATCGTCCTGGTGAAGCACGACACCGAACCCCACTCCGGAGGCGTCGCAGTCGACGATGAACGGCCGCGCGAAGTCCAGCATCTGGAGGACGGGGCCCGTCGTGAGGGCCCCCTTCAGAGCCTCGAACGCGGTGGTGGCCTCGTCATCCCAGGCGAAGGTGTCGCTGCGCAGAAGCCGCGTGAGGGGTGTCGCGATGAGGCCGAAGTCCCAGATGAATTTCCGGTAATACCCGGCGAGACCCAGGAAGCCACGGAGAGTGCGCGGTGAACGAGGAGGCGGCCACGTGGCGACGGCCACCTTGTCGGCGTCCATGGCCACCCCCTCGGCGGAGATGACGTGGCCGAGGTAGGCGACCGAGGTCGTCCCGAATGAGCACTTCAAGCGCTTAAGGTGAAGACGATGCACTCGAAGCTCGTTGAAGATGATGGCGACGTGCTGTAGGTGCTCCGCCCACGAGGTGTTGTAGATCAAAATATCGTCAAAGAAAACGAGCACAAACCGACGTAAATAGGGGCGGAGTACATCGTTCATCAGGGCCTGGAATGTCGCTGGCGCGTTGGTGAGGCCGAAGGGCATCACCACGAACTCGAAGTGGCCATGATGGGTCCGGAATGCCATCTTGGCGATGTCGTCCGGGTGCATGCGCACCTGGTGGTAGCCCGACCGTAAGTCGAGCTTGGTGAAAAGGCCTAGCCGTAAGATTGACATCAGTGGCGCACCATGATGGCCATGCGCCACTACTACTTAGCAGTGGCGCACCACAAAACGGTGGGCCACTGTTACAAATGTAGTAGTGGCGCACCTTGTTTGTGGTGCGCCATTACTAAATGCTGGCAGGGGCCAGCTCCTACCCCAACCTAATAGTGGCGCACGTCGAAGGGGTGCGCCACTGCTACTTTGCTTACCTATGCCGCACTGCGTAGTGGTGCGCCACTGCTAGGAGGTGGCCAGGGCCCCTTTAGAGATGAGGGCCTTACCAATGGCGCACTGCCGCGGTGCGCCACTACTAGTTATGGCGCACCGCCAACAACGTGCGCCACCGCTAAGTTGGGCAGAGTCGTGGGGTGCAGGTACCAGGTGGGCAGTGGCGCACCACTAAGCAGTGCGCCATTGCTATGTCACCGTAGCAGTGGCGCACAGCTTGGTGGTGCGCCACTGCTAACCTGGGACCATTTCCTGCTTTTCCCCGTCCACTCACATGTGCCACCCACTTTCCCTAAACACTCTTCCACCACCACCTCCCACCAAATCTGGATCTGGTCGTGTTGCCCCTCCTCCCCACCTCATTTTCACCTCTTCATTCACCCAAATTAATTGGTAAACTTAATTTTCTTGATAGGTAAGTAAGGGTGAAGCTTTCTATAGCTCAATACCATATCAATCTCAACTTTTTTTCCTCATCCAACACTCCCGGTCTCGACGTATCGTTAACTTTGTTGGTTTTATGCTTTGTGTGTGACCGGTTACGATCGTCTTGCACACGTGTGTGTGCATATATGTGTTATGTGAAGCTCTCCACATGTGTTGTGCATGCGCGAAGCGTCACGCGTGCATGTGTGTTGGATGCGAGAAGCCTCCACAGGTGTTGTATATGCGAAGCCTCCACACATGTGTTGCATGTTTTTGTTTGCAGGGATTTGAAATGCGATGGAGTTGCCAATATTTTGCCGAAACATTGATTCATTTCCGTTTCGGCGAATAATGGGCATACTACGCATATACATATGTCCTATTTTTAGGGAAGGTCATGCCAAAAATTTCTTTGATATACTAAGATATCCATTTTCTCTATACCCGCAAGCGACCATGGTCTGCATGATGAGCGAAGGCGTTGTGGCTAGGTTTTTGAAAGCCGCGACAGCCGAGATGATTAGAAATAACCAAAAGGAGATAAGATGTCCGTGTCGAAGATGCAAGCTGGCGAGCCTTATGGACCCTAAAGCCGATATGGTGCGGGACCACCTTCTCGTACGTGGTTTCGTGGATGGCTATCGGTGGGAAGGCGACGAAGATGATTATGAATTTGTCCATGGGATTTCAACAAGAAATAAGGAAGGAGGTGAGCACCATGTAGAAGATCCCGGACATGATCAGGATGTAGAAGAACCCGGACATGATCAGGATGTAGAAGATCCCGGAGATGATCATGATCACAATGTAGGAGATCCTGGACATGATGATGAGGAAGATCAAGATGGAGGTCATCATGATGATCATGAAGATGAAGATGATGGACCATCGTCGATGGACTGGGTGCAGGACCCTTATCTTCAAGAGCTGCTTCTCAAGCAGACGAGTAACGCAAGAGCTGTCGCCCGAGAGAAAGCCAAGATGGATCAACTAGAGGTAGACGCGGTTACTCCATTGTATGAAGGATGCGAGGCCGGAGGATACCCGCCCGAAAGTAACGCTCATGGCTCCGGAGATGAAGGTAAAGCACAAAATGACCGACACATCCTTCAACGACAACATGTCATTCTGGCACGAACGTCTTCCCAAAGGTAACACGTGTCCGACTAGTATCGAGTAGGCCAAGAAAATCGTGTGTCCTCTGGATTTACCGCATGTGAAATACCATGTGTGCTTGAACGATTGCATCATTTATCGGAACGAGCACGCGAAGTGTACCATATGTCCGGAGTGCGGCGTCAGTCGGTAAAAGAAGGGGAAGAAAGCTCCTCGGAAGGTGGTGTGGTACTTTCTGATCACTCCTCGTCTGCAGCGGTATTTCGCGGATCCTAAGCAAGCAAAGCTAATGCGCTGGCACGCGGAGATGAGGAAGGGAGAAGATGACGTAGATGATCCAAAGAAAAAGAAAAAGGACAGGATGTTGAGACACCCTTCGGATGCTAGCCAGTGGAATGCGTTGAACCTCGAGTACCCAAAATTTGGGGACGATCCTAGGAACATAAGGCTGGGCGCGAGCAACGATGGAGTCAATCCGTTTGGCATCCAGAGCAGCACGCATAGCACCTGGCCCGTGTTTGTGTGGATGTACAACCTCCCCCCTGGTTGTGCATGAAGAGGAAGTACATTCAAATGAGTATGCTAATTGAAGGGCCGAAACAACTAGGGAACGACATCAATCTGTATATGGGGCTTCTGAAAAAGGAGCTAGCCACGCTATGGGACGCGCCTACCAATACGTGGGACGCCGCCGCGGAAGAATATTTCCCTATGAGAGCCGCGTTGCTCACGACGGTGCACGACTTTCTCGGTTGCAGATATGTCGCGGGGCAGGTGGTCCACGGATTCAATGCATGCGTCAGGTGCATGGATGACACAACGTACCGCCAGCAAGATAGAGATCCCGGGTCCTCAAAAACGGTGTTCATGGGACATCGAAGGTGGCTTCGCGACGACGACCCATGAAGGAAACGCAAGGATCTGTTCGATGGTCAAGACGAACCCCGAAGACGGCCATGTACGAGAAGCGGCGAGCAAATAGACGAGCTATTGAAAAATTGGAAAGAGTGCCCACCGCCAGGAAAGAAGCGAAAGGCGCCGGAGCCGCTGCTTAAGGTATGGAAGATGAGGTCTGTTTTCTGGGACTTGCCGTACTGGAAGATCTTACGTGTGTGACGTGGGCATTACCCTTCGGGTAACTGGAATTGACCTATCCCGTATAGCCCAGCTGGAGGCCCATGAAGACAATCGAAGGCAAGGTGGGCCACAAGGTCGGTGCCGAAGAAGATTCCTTGATGACCAAGACAAGGATCGACCAAACAAGGAAAGTTTAGAACTAGGTCTCTTGTAAACCTAGTCGTACTCGTGTAGATCCCTTGAGACCTGGCCCCCTATATAAAGGCCAGGAGAGGGACTCCCGAGGGACACAATCAATCTTAGCAACCATAACCACCGTAAGTCCAGAGCTATAGGTCATCGTAGCACTTAGCCTCTCGACGAAACCTCAGCCGAAACCTTCGGCACCCCATTGTAACCCGATATTTTCATAATCAAGATCAGACAGGCAGGACGTAGGGGTGTTACCTCATCGAGGGCCCTGAACCTGGGTAAATTGCTCTCCCCGCTTGTCTGTTAACCGATGTCTCGTGTCAGCCTACAGGATTCCATCAACCCTAAGCCCCAATCGGAGGGCATTGTCGAGGAGCACCCTCGTCAATTGGCGCCATCTGTGGGAACCCCGTTGGCACAAGATCCTTCATCGGTAGATCCAACCATGTCGTCGATAGCTTCATCAACGCCATCATCATCACCGATCTTGGGAAGCCCGATTCGATTCGGCTCCTATGAGTTCACCCCGCACAGCGACTCTTCTCGCTCGACTTTTTCGGGTTTGCAAGGAAACATGGAGATGGCGTTCTGGAGCGTCCACTACAACGTCAATGCAGAAGGAATCCTTCGACTGCTCGAGCCGCACGCTCTCAGGAAGCCTCCCTCATCGGTCTTTAGGCCAATCATGTCATCATCAATCGACCTCTCGGCCGGGTTGACGGATTCGACTGATTCGTCCGCACCATCGACTCCACGATCGACATCTTCAATGTCGGTCGGATCCGACAACCCCGCACCATCAGAGATGACCTCGTACTACTGTTTGAACTGCGACACAAGGCACGGATTGGGATCGAGTGACACACCGTTCATCTGTAGCGCCCAGTATTCATCGGGAGAAGACAGTGTCGATATCACCGTCAAAAAAGGTACCTGGAAAGCAGCGCACCACCAAGTTTACGCTGCCAATAACACAGGAAACGCAAGGAACGGGGGAGAAGGAGATCACACCCCACGCTCCAGCAGACGACGAAGCTTCGGAAACAGTGCCAGTAACCATGATAGCGATTACACCATCGCAGAGGAAGAATGGGTAGCTGCCCGCACGGCTGTGCAAAACAACACACCACTCCCCGTTGGAGCTTCGGTCGGAACCCTCAACGCCTTTCATGAAATACTGGACAAGAATCGGGAGCGGCTATCTCTCGAGCAAACCACCCTCGAGAGACGCCTGTGGGCGGCAGAACGATCCAGCGAACAACGAAGAGGTTCGCGAGGAAGCGCTTCCCGAAGCAGTCAAGATGCGGGGAAACACCGATCGAGATTATCCAGGCTTTCGGAAGACGATGCTAGGGAGATAACATCAAACTTATCCAGGTCATTCATGACCACGGATACCGCGGGAATGCTGAGGCCAAAAACCGTCGAGGCAGCAACCGCTAATCTCGCGGCATACCTCGTTAACCAACAACCCGAAGGTTCTATGGTTCAGGCTCATCGGGGCGCTCTAGAAAGCCTTGCAATCCTGGGAGATAATTTGGTTCCGCGAAAAGAAAAAGCCTCACCACAAGTCGTAGGCTCAAAACACCGTTCAAGGGATGCTCGAGATGAGATTACCCAAAGCAGAATCGACAAAGCCAGACGACGGCGAGCCGCGAGGGGGGATTACGACAGTGACACCTCAGAGGAAAGCGAGGAGTATGATGGAGAGCTAAGGGGGGCTGACTGCCTGAGCTACAAGATTCGAGAGACGATGCCACCCAAAAAGTTTAAACCTACCCCTACTGACGCCGCCAAGTATGATGGACAACAGGAGCCAAGATCATGGATAGATGATTACTTGCAGACGGTGATCTTACACAAGGGAAACCAGATTGCAGCGATGTAGTGTTTGCAGCTTTACCTGAAAGATTCGGCACGAGCCTGGCTGAGGGGCCTGCCGAAGGGATCTATCAAGTCATGGGACGACCTGGTGGATGCTTTTGTCGCCAACTTCCAAGCAACATACAAGAGACCAGTTGGGATCGAAGAGTTGCGGCACTGCCAGCAGAAGCCGAAAGAATCGATGCGTGCATACATCGGGAGATTCAGAAAACTCCTGAACACCGCCGAAGATGTCTTCGTCGACAGAGCAATCGACGCCTTCAGCGACGGCATCCGACGAGAATCTTACATAGAAGAACTTGGACGCAAGAAGCCAAAGACTATAACCAAGTTAATGAAGATCGCCAACAGCTGGGCTGATGGCGAGGACAACGTGCGAAGACCACGACAGCGCAGCGACGATGAAGACGATGATCATCCGAAAAATGATTCGGGTGGTCGCAGAGATCATCGCGAGAAGAGGAAAGACCGCAGTTACGATGACAATAACTTAGTAGCTGCTGGATATTCTGATCGGCAAGACGATCGGTATGATGACATGCGAGATGATCGGCAGGATGGCAACCGGAGCAACTCTGGGAACCGTAGCAATTACAAGCCACGACCTCAGAGGACACCGAATTTCCCTTTGCCGAACAGATAAATGCACCCTGCTATCTGCACGCATACATCGACTCCAAAGACAATAAGAAGAAATCAAGCCATTTGCTCAGAGATTGTCGACAGTTCATTGAGATGCAAAAGCTCATCCTGTAGAAGCAGCAGCAGCAGCAGCCGCCACCACCCCTGCCTCAGCACCAGGTTCAGCAAGTTCAGCCTCACAATCCTAACGAGTCTTTTCCACCACCCCGTGGGCAGATGAGCATGATTCACAGAACCGGTGTTTCGAGAAGGGAGATGAAGAAGCTCACCCAAGAAATCAACCTGGCAGAAAGTATCATGGCCAACATCCCCGAGTATATCGACTGGTCCTCTCAGAGTATCACGTTCAGCAGGGAGGACCACCCGATGACAATACCAAAGCCGGGACATGCTGCGCTAGTGGTTGAAGCGCAAATTGGAGGATTTAAGATGAGCAAAGTTTTTATGGACGGTGGAAGCGGGCTAAATCTGATATTCCTCGACACGATCAAAACCATGGGAATCATGATGAGGATGCTAGAAGAGACAGATACCTGTTTTCACGGGATCCTCCCCACGTCGCCAGCATATTCTATTGGCAAGGTTTTCCCGAATGTTGTCTTTGGTAAACCCGATAACTTCAGGAAGGAAAAAAATCGAGTTTGAAGTAGTGAATTGGGAATCACAGTACCACGCTATACTCGGAAGATCAGCTTATGCCAAGTTCATGGCTGTGCCACATTATGCATACCTCAAACTGAAAATGCCTGGGAACAATGGGACAAATATCACAGTCTATGGAAGTTTCTCACGCTCAGACAATTGTGATCACGAGTTTCAGAAGATTGCTGCAAAGTTCGGGCTCAGACAGGAAGCTATCGACCTCCCTTCAAAATCATCGGCACGCGATGATAGGGAAGATGAACGCGTCAGAAGGATAAAGAAGAAGCCAGCTGATCTGGACACAGAAGTCACTGCAGCAAAAACGTCGGCAGCCGCTGGTACTGCAGTCACTGAAGGAAGCAAACCCCTAGCAATCACCGCTCAGAATTCTAGTGAAATCGGTGAGGCTTCCAAAACCGCGGGCGCGGTAGACAAGCTTGAAGACAAGGAGAATCCTCCTCTCGTTTAAAAGACGGCTAGTATTTCGTTTTTCTCGTTGATAGGCAGGATGCTTTCTCATCCCTTAGTTATTTGCTTACGATATTAATAAAAACTTGAGTTTCGTTTCTCTGAAGCATTGCAGTAATTCGGGTCACCCGAACCATATCATCTGAACTTCGTTTTGCATATTACGGCAAATGGAGGCGCGTTGGAAAAACATGTCTAGTAATTGCACTCTAAAGCCTCTGAAACTACGAGCGCTATGAGGCAAAACTGATGAGGATCACACCCTTTTGCTATAGATGCATCAACGAGTGCCGTAAATAGCAGGGGACATGGAAAAAATAATTTAACGACCCATGTGACATAGGCATTCCCAATGGGCC
>NC_061510.1:70130876-70246907 GCF_022539505.1 Lolium rigidum | reverse complement strand
GGGGATCGCGACAGTCTTCGAGGGTAGTATAACCCAAATTTATTGATTCGACACAAGGGGAGGTAAAGAATACTTATAAGCCTTAACAAGCTGAGTTGTCAATTCAGTGCACACTGGAAAAGCACTAGCAACGGGGGTGATGTGAAAGTAGCGGTAATATGAGAGCAATAATAGCTGATAACACAGCGGCGAGTAATAGCAATATGAGAGCAATGGCACGAGAAGATAGTTGATACTACTTCCAATGACATGTAGAACAAGTATATGATGATGAGAGATGGACCGGGGTTCCCGGCGATCTACACTAGTGGTAACTCTCCAATAACAAGTGTTGGGTGAACAAATTACGGTTGGGCAATTGATAGGATTCAAAAGCATTAAGACAGAACATCAAGCTTATTAATCATGTAGGCATGTTTTCCATATATAGTCGTACGTGCTCGCAATGAGAAACTTGCACAACATCTTTTGTCCTACCGGCCGGTGGCGGCCGGGCCTCAAGGAAACTCTCTTGGATATTAAGGTACTCCTTTTAATAGAGCACGGAGCAAAGCATTAACACTCGGTGAAAACATGTGATCCTCACATCACTACCATCCCCTCCGGTTGTCCCGATTCTTGTCACTTCGGGGCCATTGGTTCCGGACGGTGACATGTGCATACAACTTGTAGATACAATCTAAGCAATAAGTATAGAGCTCAAATCTAAGATCATGCCACTCGGGCCCTAGTGACAAGCATTAAGCATAACAAGATTGCGGCAACAATAACTTCACAAACTTTATAGATAGACTAATCATAATGTATCATCCATCGGATCCCAACAAACACAACACCGATTACATCGAGATGAATCTCAATCATGTAAGGCAGCTCATGAGACCATTGTATTGAAGTACATGGGGGAGAGTATACCAGACATAGCTACTTGCTAGAACCCGTAGTCCATGGGGGAACTACTCACGGAGCATGATGGAGGCGATGGCGTTGATGGAGATGGCTTCGGGGGCACTTCCCCGTTCCGGCGGAGTGCGGAGACGAGTTCTGTCCCCGAGTGGAGTTTCGCGATGGCGGCGGCGCCCCGGAGTCTTTACGGAGTTTCGTCAATTGGTACTGCGTTTTTAGGTCGAAAGGGATTTTATAGGCGAAGAGGCGGCGCGAGGGGGCGCACAGGGGCGCCAC
Source organism: Lolium rigidum (assembly GCF_022539505.1). Taxonomy (NCBI): domain Eukaryota; kingdom Viridiplantae; phylum Streptophyta; class Magnoliopsida; order Poales; family Poaceae; genus Lolium; species Lolium rigidum. The sequence goes on along the minus strand of NC_061510.1, from coordinate 70,245,725 downwards.
ACCCTAGGCCGGCGCGGCCGAGGCTCGGCCGCGCCGCCATGTGGTGTGGTGGCCCCACGGCCCCTCTCAGACTCTTCTTCGGTGTTCGGAGCCTTCGGGAAAAATAGGAGGTTTGGCGTTGATTTCGTCCAATTCGAGAATATTGCCCGAACAGCCTTTACGGAACCAAAAACGACGAGAAACGAGAGCGGCACTTGTGGCATCTTGTTAATAGGTTAGTTCCGGAAAATGCATGAAATCATCATAAAGTGCAAGCAAAACATGTAAGTATTGTCATAAAACAAGCATGGAACAACAGAAATTATGGATACGTCGGGGACGTATCGGCATCCCCAAGCTTAGTTCCTGCTCGTCCCGAGCAGGTAAACGATAAAAAGAATAATTTACGTAGTGACATGCTACTTACATAACCTTGATCATACTATTACAAAGCATATGAAATGAATGAAGTGACTCAAGGCAATGATCTATAGTTGCTAACAAGTAGATAACATATAGCAAAACTTTTCATGAAGAGTACTTTCAAGACAAGCATCAAAAGTCTTGCACAAGAGTTAACTCATAAAGCAATAAATTCAAAGTAAAGGCATCGAAGCAACACAAAGGAAGATATAAGTTTCAGCGGTTGCTTTCAACTTTCAACATGCATATCTCATGGATAATTGTCAACATAAAGTAATATGATGAATGCAAATATGCAAGTATGTAAGAATCAATGCACAGTTGACACAAGTGTTTGCTTCTAAGGTGGAAGGAAGTAGGTAAACTGACTCAACATAAAAGTAAAAGAATGGCCCTTCAAAGAGGAAAGCATCGATTGCTATATTTGTGCTAGAGCTTTGGTTTTGAAAACATATAGAGAGCATAAAAGTAAAGTTTTGAGAGGTGTTTGTTGTTGTCAACGAATGGTAATGGGTACACTAACTACCTCGCCAGACCGGACTTTCAAGAGCGGCTCCCATGTATTATTTTATTTTTGGGTGGCACTCCTTCCAACCTTTCTTTCACAAACCATGGCTAACCGAATCCTCGGGTGCACTGCTCAACAATCTCATACCATGAAGGAGTGCCTTTTTATTTTAGTTTTATTATGATGATGACACTCCTCCCAACCTTTGCTTACACAAGCCATGGCTAACCGAATCCTTCGGGTGCCTGTCCAACAATCACATACCATGGAGGAGTGTCTATTTAGGTTAATTAATTTGGGATTAGGAATCCCATTGCCGGCTCTTTTTGCAAAATTATTGGATAAGCGGATGTGCCACTAGTCCATATGAGAGTCAGTCAAAAGTAAATGACAAGGTTGAAAGCTAAACACCACATACTTCCTCATGAGCTATAAAACATTGACACAAATTAAGAAGCATTTTGAATTGTTTAAAGGTAGCACATGAAGTATTTACTTGGAATGGTAGGAAATACCACATAGTAGATAGGTATGGTGGACACAAATGGCATAGTGGTTGGCTCAAGGTTTTGGATGCATGAGAAGTATTCCCTCTCGATACAAGGCTTAGGCTAGCAAGGTTGTTTGAAGCAAACACAAGTATAAACCGGTACAGCAAAACTTACATAAGAACATATCGCAAGCATTATAATACTCTACCTTGTCTTCCTTGTTGCTCAAACACTTTTACCAGAAAATATCTAGACCTTAAGAGAGATCAATTATGCAAACCAATTTTAACAAGCTTTACGGTAGTTCTCCACTAATAGGTTTAAACTACATGCAAAAACTTATGATCTACTTGAGAGCTCAAAACAATTGCCAAGTATCAAATTATCCACAGACATATGAAGCATTTTACGTTTTCCAGCCAAATGTCAATAAAGTGCGGCGGCTCTCGGCTCCGCCATGAACATTAAAATAAAGCGTAAGAACTCCGGTGTCCCTGTGAAAAAAGCGGAGCGTGTCTACTCCACACGGGATTGCTAGGATCCCGAATTTGATTCAAACCTAAACTAAAAATAAAACTGCATGTGAGTATCATCATAAAAGTAGCATGGAACATAAGAAATTATAGATACGTTTGGGACGTATCACTCTCCATGTCTAGAAAGCCTTACTTAAAGTCCAAAAGAGACAATGCAAAAAAACAGAGACAAAATCTGTCAAAACAGAACAGCCAGAAAACACAAATTTTTTAGAGGTACTTCCGTTGCTCAAATCAGAAAACTCAAAACTAATGAAAGTTGCGTACATATCTGAGGAACACGCATGAATTTGTGCAGAATTTTTATGTTCTCCTACAGAGAGATCAATTCAAATTCGTGATAGCTAAAAATCTGTTTCTGCGCAGAAATCCAAATCTAGCATCAACTTTCTATTAGAGACTTTACTTGGCACAACAATGCAGTAAAATAAAGGTAAGGAGAGGTTGCTACAGTAGTAACAACTTCCAAGACACAACCAAACAGTAGCAAAATAAAAACATGGGTTATCTCCCAAGAAGTGCTTTCTTTATAGCCATTAAGATGGGCTCAGCAATTTAAATGATGCTCACATAAGGATGAGAGTTGAAGCAAAGAGAGCATCAAAAAACAAGTTCAAAACACATTTAAGTCTAACCCACTTCCTATGCATAGGAATCTTGTACACAAATAAATTCATGAAGAACAAAGTGACAAGCATAGGATGATAAAACAAGAGTAACTTCAAAATTTTCAGCATGTAGAGAGGTGTTTTAGTACCATAAATATTTCTACAACCATATTTTTCTCTCTCATAATAATTTCCAGTAGCATCATGAACAAACTCAACAATATAACTATCACATAAAGCATGTTTTTCATGATCCACAAACACATAATTTTTATCAAGCTCAAAAATAATGGGATTAAAACTTTCAAACCCACTTTTATCAATAATATAACAAGATGATTGTTCAATCTCAAAAGATATGGGACTACTAGATGAATTCAAGACCTTTCCAATCCCATTTTCATTAGTGGTACAATTAATATTATCAATCAACATAGGACCATCATCCAGAGCTTTATTATAAACATTTGCTAAGCAAAACTCTTTAGTACCATGCATTTCGATATCAGGCACAAACAAAGCATTATCTTAAGATTTTTCGAAATAGCATGGATTATCATAGATAACAGTAGCATAATTATTCTCACAAGTTTTACTCATAGGGAATATTTCAAGAGAATCCACAGGAACATAACATTCATCCTCCTTTGGTAAGCATGGAGGACAATCAAATAGTGTAAGAGATAAAGAGTTACTCTCATTAGAAGGTTGGCATGGGTAGCTAATCCATTCTTCCTCCTTTTGTTCATCACTATCCTCCTCTTTTTCATCTAATGAGCTTTCAGGTTCATCAATTTCTTCTTCCATAGGTTCCTGCAAATTGTGAGTGCATTCTTGTGCATGAATGAGTCTCTCTTTATAATCAATGATATAAGGATTATTGCTGTAACTTTCTATACAAAAATCAAGGATAGAAGAGACATAACCTTTAAGGTTCTTACAAGCAATACAAGTTTCATAATTTTTAGCCATGAAGGATTCTATCTCAGAGGCTCCCATAAATAAAACAAATTGTTCTACTTCTTCGAACCCAAGATGAATATAGTTATTCCAATTATAGTTCATAATTAAAACTTCTTCACTAAAGCCACATTGGAATTTAAGATGTTTAGTATCCTGTTTAGAGCAACAATTTATATCATGGCGTTTAAGCAAGATTTTAGAAATTGTATTCAACTTTTCTATCATAGCACTCATGACTTTACCCTTTCTTGATTCTTTATAACTGTTATATAATTCTATAAGATCCATATAGGTTGTGGGTTCTTCCATAACAACAATTTTTAATTTTTCTGGTTTTCAAATTTTTATGGATTTTCGGGTATATAAGAAAAATAAAACAAGACAAAAACAAACTAGGCAAAAGTAAACTAAGCAAAACAAAACAAAATAAAAATAGAGAGAGAGAGGTAGAGTGTACTCCTAAGGTGAACTTATGAGTAGAGCTATGCCTCCCCGGCAACGGCGCCAGAAAATAGTCTTGATAAACCACAAGTATAGGGGATCGCAACAGTCTTCGAGGGAAGTAAAACCCAAATTTATTGATTCGACACAGGGGGAAACAAAGAATACTTATAAGCTTTAACAACTGAGTTGTCAATTCAGCTGCACCTGGAAAAGCACTAGTAACAGGGGTGATGTGAAAGCAGCAGTAATATGAGGGCAATAGTAACAGTAACACAGCAGCAGTAATCAGATAACACGAGGCGATGACACCAGAAAATAGTTGATACTACTTCCAATGACATATAGGACCGAGTGAGTATTTGATGATGAAAGATGGACCGGGGTTCCCAGCTATCTACACTAGTGGTAACTCTCCAATAACAAGTGTTGGGTGCACAAATTACAGTTGGGCAATTGATAGGATTGAAATAGCATTAAGACAGAACATCAAGTCTATTAATTATGTAAGCATGTTTTCCATATATAGTCATACGTGCTCGCAATGAGAAACTTGCATAACATCTTTTGTCCTACCAGCCGGTGGCAGCCGGGCCTCAAGGGAATCTACTCGGTAATTAAGGTACTCCTTTTAATAGAGCACCGGAGCAAAGCATTAACACTTGGTGAAAACATGTGATCCTCATATCTAAGCCTTCCCCTCCAGTTATCCCAGTTGCTGTCACTCTGGGGCCTCGGGTTCCGGACATAGACATGTGCAAATAACTTGTAGATACAATCTAAGCAATAATTATAGAGCTTAAATCTAAGATCATGCCACTCGTGCACTAGTGACAAGCATTAAACACAACAAGATTGCAGCAAAAATAACTTCACAAACTTATATAGATAGACTGATCATAATGTAACAATTCATCGGATCCCAACAAACACAACACCGATTACATCAGATGGATCTCAATTATGTAAGGCAGCTCATGAGATCATTGTATTGAAGTACATGGGAGAGAGAGAGTACCATCTAGCTACATCTAGAACCCGTAGTCCATGGGGGAACTACTCACGGAGCATAATGGAGGCGGTGGCGATGATGGAGAAGGCTTCCGGGGGCACTTCCCCGTCCCGGCGGCGTGCCGAAACAGAGATTCTGTCCTCCGAAACGGAGTTTCGCGATGGCGGCGGCGCCCCTGGAGTCTTTCTGGAGTATGGTTGATTGTTGTAGGGTTTTCGCGTCGCGAGGGATTATATAGGCGAAGAGGCGGCGCGAGGGGGTGCCAGAGGGGCCCACCCCATAGCTGGGCGCGCCCCCCTCTTGGCCGCGCCGCCAGGTGGTGTGGGGCCCCCTTGGCCCTTCTCCGTCTCTCCTTCGGTGTTCTGGGTCCGTCTCGGTAATATAGGAGGTTTGGCTTTTGTTTCGTCGAATTCCGAGAATATTGCCCGAACAGCTTTTCTGGAACCAAAAACAGCAGAAAACGAGAGCCGGCACTTCGGCATCTTGTTAATAGGCTAGTCCCAGAAAATGCATAAAAACATTATAAAGTGTGAGCAAAACATGTAGGTATTGTCATAAAACTAGCATGGAACATCAGAAATTATAGATACGTTGGAGACGTATCATGTATATGGTGTCATATTCTTGTGCAGGGATCGACTGAGTTGCCCATTATCGCCGAAATGTTGATTCATTTCCGTTTCGGCAAAAATGGGTACTCCTATGTCCATAAATTAGCATAGGTCATGCCCAATTTTTCCGTGAAATCTTGCGCTAACTTTATGCATTTTTTCCTACTTAGTTCAAACATGGCCAACAACGAAGAGGCCGGCGGCAGCGGCAGCAAGCCATTTTGGATGCTAACCGATAAAATGGAGGTGATGGAGTCACAACCTCGCCGTGACGACGGCAAGGATGATGGCACCGATCCAGAGTACCGAGCGGATGATGCCGCCGAGGATGACACCACTAATGGTGCCGCCGAGGATGACAACACGGATGGCGGCGAACACATGGGCGGCGGCGAACACATGGACGCCGGCGAACCGAAGAAGCAACGGAGGGAGCATCGCCCGAATGTGCTCAGCACCGTGAAGCAGGCATTCACCAAAGTGGACGCCAGTGGGCATCCAACGGCGCCCCTGAATTAGTCAAAGGGTACGCAGCCCAACTCGGGTGCATCCTCCGCAGCACGGTCTCGATAAACACCGAGAACCTCAGGCATCCTGACCGAGCGAATTTGCGCTCCCTCCTCTTCACGAAGCTGCACGAACGATACGAGTTTCCGGTGGACTGCTCAAAAAAAACGTCTCATGCGGAACAAAGTGCACAATGCCGCCCTCACGAAGATGAGCACCGCCCTCGCTAGTTGGAGGAACCGAGTGAAGAAAATGATTAATAATGGTGAGAGTTACGAGAAGATCAAGGAGTCAAATCCTTCGATCACCGAGCAAGACTACGCTGATTTCAAGATCAAGTGCGAGAGCGAGTCAACGTCGGATTCTAGTTAGTGGGGGAAGGACATGCGAAAACTGAACTTAGGCACCCACAAAATTGGTCCTGGCGGTTTTAGGGTGGCGCAACCGAAATGGGACGCCGCGGATGAGGAGCGTGTGAAGAACGGACTCGAGCCCCTCTTCTCGCAATACAAAAACAAGCAAACCATGAACTTTCTCCTGGCCCGGTACCGTATTGACCCGAAAACAAAGGAGCTCACCACCACTCCGGAGGTGAAGCAGTTTGAGGCTCTTTTGGTAAGGAATGCACCCGCTTAATTAGCTCCTTTATGGTTGCATTCTTATTGATGAATCCAAATTTCTAAATGGTTCATGCATGTTCCTCCCGTAGGCTAAGGAGGTTGCTACGGAAAGTGAAAAGGAAGCTAGTAGCGGCGCGGGGTCCACGAGCTCCTCGCAGTGTGCCCCTTGGGACAACCCTTTAAATAGGGCGTTGAATGACCACAAGAAGAGGGATCCATTGAGTAAGCCGACATCGGCTGGTCGTGTAGTCGGCGAAGGATGCTCTATGAAATGGTCGGATTACTATAAGTCGGGGAAAAAGGAGAAAAAGGCCACCATCGATGAGAAGGAGGTCGCACATCTCAAGGCACAAGTTGCGCAGATCCCGACATTGGTCGAGGAGCAAGTGCGGCAACAAGTGCAACATATCATGGAGACCCAACAAAGGACGCAACGACAGCAAGTGGAGGACCAAGTGGGCACGACACTTAGCTCCATCATCCCTACCTTGGTTGCCGGACTGGACGCGTGGTATAAGGGAGGAAAAAAGGGGACTCCCCCGGTTCCCAGTTTCACGGGCAGCAACTCGCACAACGTGGAGCCATCGGTGAGTCCGCAGGCGGCAACAATGGTGTCTCCGGTGGCACCAACATTGGTGGCTCCGGCGGCGCCAACCGTGGTGGCTCCGGCGGCGCCAACGGGTGGTGGCTTCGGCGGCGCCAATGTTGGTGTCTCCCGCGGCACCAACCTTGGTGTCTCCCGCGGCGCCATTACTTCAGCTCAATGCACCCGTCGCTGCGGATAATACGCCGCCCGACACCGCGCCAACAAGCGGTCACTCAATCAGTTGCACGCCCGGCCGGCGGTGCCTCGACCTTAGCCGAGCTGGACGCCATCACGGTAACCAACCCTCCGCCGATGACTTCCATATCCTTGCCTTTGACTAGCTAGCCATCCCTAACACCCTACATGTTTTCCGCAAGCCGCCGCCGCCGACGTACCATGCACTATCCTGCATTTTGTAAACGGCGAGTTGATTGATGTTGCCAAGGCCAAAATCGTTCAACCGAGCAACCGCCAGTTACACGGTAAACCCATGGCACCCGACGTGTATAGGATTCAACTGGTTCGGGTGCTTAGTGGCTACGATGATGTGCTACCTCCCTTTCAACCCCATGGTGCCGACGAAGATGAGGTCCTTACCCTCCACCAATGCTTCAATTGGTCCATGGTTTGGCCAAAGAGCCAGATTCGTTTGGGGGCGAGGGACACCACCCCACAGACAGCACCCCCAGCCGTGCCGGCGCTAAGCCATGGCAAGACCACCCCAACGGTGCCGCCATCAGCCGACGAGGACATGCAGATGGCACATGATCCGAACAATGGTCCGGACGAGGACAGTACGTTTGCCAACCTTGACTGCAACTTCGATTTTGCGATGGACTATGATCTCACTAGCAAACCCTCTCAAGCTGCCGCCGAGGGGAAAATCTATTGCAACAAGCGGCGCCTATTCTGTTCTCAGGAGACGCCTCCAGCTGCCGACTTCACCGAGACTCAGCCGATAGCCGAGGTGAGAAGTGTTATCAGTCCTAACACTCTGAAGAAGGCTTGCGAAGAGGAGAATGCAGTCCCACTAAATACGAAGCCGAAGGGATGGAAAAGAAAGAAGAAGGACGACAAGTCTGCCAGCCAGCCGACACCTATCCGTGCTCAGGACGGGCCACCAGTGCCCAAGAATATCGAGCCGAGGGTGCATGTGTCGGGTGAGCGGATGCTAATTAAAAGATTGTACGATGCTGCACCCGGTCCTATGCGATCTCTGGTTGACGGTATTCAGTTTATGGAGGAGCGGCATATCAGGGAGAAAGATAATGGATACCCGGTGTATATTGCCAAGGTGCCTTCGGGCCATGGCTTTGTCAATAGTGGCTTCGCGGAGCACATCTTCCTGCGGTATGATGACATATTCTCCATGTTGAACAGTTATCCGCTGCACTACACCTTCATTCGCCTATACTCGCTCAGCAAGGCGATGCGGATCACTAGAGACAGCACCCCGGGCATCGCGATAGCCGACCCCTTCTACATGTGTGCCGTCCACTTGGCCACCGCCGGAGACCTGGCAGTCGCGAGTGAATACCTCAAAGGCTTCTTTCTAGCGAACCAGAAGAAGTGTAACCTCCTCCTGCCTGTATTTCCCGAGTAAGTCACCCCCTCACCGTACCGGTCTTAACTCGTGATTATTTTAGATTTCAATCGTCCTGTTCTTAAACATTATGTGTTCTACGCAGAGACAATACCTGCACACTCATCTCCGTAACCCCGAAACATTCCATGGCCACATACCTCGATGCGGATGGTAAGTCAAGCACGGACTACACGAATGTCAAGGCCGTACTTGATGATGCTCTCAATGGCTACGTCAAAGCAAAAGGCCACATGGAGAGGCCAAATGTTAGGTACGGGAAGCATGTGTTCAGGCACCAAACAAAGTTTCCCTGCGTCAAGAAGCCGCCTTCTAGTAACAAGGATGCCTACTACGCCCTCTATCACATGAATAAGTTCATACGGGACCAGCAGCAGCTTACGCTACCTGAGCATCTCAGAGACTGGGCCAACAAATTGTCATGGGTCGGTGACGACGGCATCAAGCAAGACTTCTTCTGCATCCAAGTAGAGTTTTGTGAAATCATCTATCAAGATGTCATTAGAAGCGCGGGGGAGTTCTACGCCGGCTATCAGCCGTCAAACAGTGACATAGACATAATGCTCCAAATGCAGGGTGACGACTACCGCTCATGGATGTGCTTGAAGAAAGGCGGCGGTTTTATCCACGCTCCGAGTAGAAATTCTTGATGTGCGAGCCTAGTTATGTAGTTGTGAACTAAAGACGAGCTTGTGTTGTAATAAACTTTATCCAGCACTTTACTTGCATGTCTGTTTAATTAGTTTCGACGATCGTTGAACTTATATGTAATCGATGCTATTAATTACTAGTTCGGCTATGTTTGTGAACTTATATATATGGCTCTGTCATTTTCCGCACTTGATTTGGTCGTTAATTTTGTTTGCATATGCCGATGATTAGAATGGTTGGTCACTTGTACACCCGGGGGTGGAGCAAGCGAGCCTGGTGTGATGGCACAAATATCAATCTCTTGTGCATCCTACTCCGGCCTCGCTTACTCCATCCCTGAATGTTAAAATTTGTTTCGACCAACAATGTATGAGGCATTCCATTTAGTTCATACTAGCTACTTGTCTCTTATTTGAGTTGGCACTTCTTAATTGCATTGGCCGATGATTAGAATGGTTGGTCACTTGTACACTCGGGGGTGGGGCCAGCGAGCCTGGTGTGATGGCACAAATATAAATCTCTTGTGCATCCTACATGGCCTCGCTGACCCCATCTCTGAATGTTAGTATTTGTTTCGACCAACAAAGTATGAGACATTCCATTTAGTTCACACTAGCTACTTATCTCTGTAAGGGTATATTGCCCCTATGTGTGGTTTTGGTAATTAATGACAACCCCTATGGACTAATGTTTTCATTGAGTTTATATGAAGGAATATTCCATAGGTACTACTTGTACTCCATGTGTTGGATTCAAGTATGGATGCCATGAAGATAAAGGTATACCTTGTGTATTGGCATCAAGATCATCGCCATGCTCATCTTAAGTGAGTATGAGAAGATACAAGGTTGAGTTGGACAAGTTCAAGATGAGCATCTTGAGTGGATCACATGCTTGAAGCTTGCCGTCCATTTGATGATAATGGACATGTGAAGATGTGCATCAATGGAGCTTTCCCATCATAGTGTATGGGGGAGCATTTGTGAGTCTTCACGAAGCAACATTGATCAAGTGTGGCATTCCGGCTTGTGTAGAGCTTGTAGAGCTATCATCAAGATCAAGCGGGATGCGCAAGACAAAGGTATGGCCTTGCTAGGTTTCCTTTTACCGGTCTCAAGGTGGTTGTTGGGAGACCGGATTATAGGACAGATAGCCGCACTATCAAGAGGGGCTTTCGGTTGGGTAACTTGATCGCATCGTCTTAGGGAGCTCAATCCTTTGCATACTTTGCATATCCCTATTGCCTCTTGGTGTTTCTCTGTGTGAGGTTCTTGAGCTTGTTGCTAGCTTTACAACAAGCCCAAGTTCATCGAAAACGGAATCCGCATGCATCTTCTATTGCGTTTTCGAGTTTGGACGTCTTCACCGTTTCTTGACGGTGGGAGACTCCCTCTCTAAAATCATCTAAAATGTTCCGTGAGGAGTCTCCATATTTCCAACAAAATTGGTTTCATGTCAATCGGGGTCCGGACACAAAAGTTATCACAGTTTTTGTATAACATGTTTTCCTGCTCACCCAGTCAGGGACCCGGTCGGACCGGCCCATGCGCCGGCCGGTTTCGGTCTGCCGCCCGGTCAGCCGGCCTACAGACCGGTGGGCCCGGCATGCCGTCCGGTCGACCGGGCGCCAACCGGGCGCCAACCGGAAGAGCTCCTGGACGACACAAAGTGACCCCGGTCGGGGTCCGGCCTGCCGACCGGTTTGGACCGGCTGGTCCGGTCTGTGGCCCGGTCTGACCGGGCCCTGGACCGGACGGCCCGGCCCCAGGCCCGGTTGACCGGCCTCCTCGATGGTTGACTCAGCCCAACTTTTCCCCAACGGTTATATTTGCTCTTGGGCTATAAATAGCCCTTCTTCCACCTTGGGCTGAGTTACTTCTTCCCTTTCTCTCACCTCCATTGTTGCATTTGAAGAAGTTGCTCTCTCTCTCTCTTGTTCCCCCCATGATTCTTGCTCATTCTTGAGGGATCTAAGAGAGGAGATCTAGATCTACACTTCCACCAAACCATTTCTTCTCTAAGTGAGGGGAACTCTTGGGATCTAGATCTTGGAGTCTTTTGTTGACTTTCCCCATTGTTCTTCCTCTCCAGTCTCATCCTAGCATTTGTTGTTTGGGTGGGATTTGAGAGTGAAGGATTTGAACACCTCTAGTGTTCTTGCTTTGCATCATTGCATAGTGTTGAGCTCTCCACCACGATTAGTTCAAGTGAGAGACCGTGAGCTTGTTACTCTTGGAGGGAGACCTCCTAGTTGGCTTGGTGGTTGGTGTTCCGGTGATCTCTTCAAGAAGATTGTGAAGAGGCCCGGGCTTCTCCTTCGTGGAGCTTGTGAAGTGGTTGTGGAGCTTGCCATCTCCGGAGCGGAGGAAAAGCTAACCATAAGGAAAGGGCCATTATCCTTCGTGGGTGTGGTTCGGAGAATAGGGTGAGCCTTCGTGGCGCGGGGAATCCTTCGTGGACCTCCACTCCTCCAAACGTGACGTACCTTCTTGCAAAGGAAGGGAACACGTGAATACATCCTCGTCTCCGCGTGCCTCGGTTATTTCTATACCCGAGCTCTCTTTCCTTGTGATAGCCATCGTGCTTGAAGTTCATATATCTTGCTATCACTTGTGCTACATATATCTTGTGCCTATCTTGCTTAGCTCTAGTTGTTATTGTTACACTTAGTTGAGCTTAGCATATCTAGGGTTTGTGCTTGTAAACTAAACGATAGTTTAATTCCGCATTCTTACAAGACAAATCCGTAAGAGTTTTTAATTGCCTATTCACCCCCCTCTAGGCGACATCTCGATCTTTCAATCTCTTATTTGAGTTGGCACTTCTTAATTGCATTGGCCTTTCTTCCATTTTAGTGCCGATGATTAAATTTTGTGGTCACTACACTTGGGGGAGGCGCTAGCGAGCCTGGTGCGATGGCACAAATATCAATCTCTTGTGCATCCTACTTGGCCTCGCTAACGCCTTCCCTAAATGTTAATATCTGTTTGGACCAACAATGTATATGAGGCCCTTGTCATTCCATTTGCTTTGGTATTTCAAAATGCCGATGATTAGAATGTTTGGTCACCTGTACACTTGGGGGAGGGGCTAGTGAACCTGGTGCGATGACACAAGTATCAATCTCTTGTGCATCCTATGGTTTCACTGACCCCTTCCCTAAATGTTAATATTTGTTCCGACCAACAATGTATGAGGCCCTTGTCATTCTATTTGCTTTGGTATCTCAAAATGCCGATGATTAGAATGTTCGGTCGATCACTACACTCCGGGGATGCGTTAGTGAGCTTGGTGCGATGACACAAATATCAATCTCTTGTGCATCTTACTTGGTCTCACTAACGCCGTCCCGGAATGTTGATATTTGTTCCGACCAACAATGTATGAGGCATGCCTTTTAGTTCATACTACTTGGATGGTTTTTGAGTTTGCTCTTATTCGTTGCAAACATCTATGAGCGTGCACTAATGTTTCATTGGCTTGTGCATATATATGCAGATATGACGTGGTATGTCGTGTACAAGGGCAAGGTTCCCGGAGTCTACAACGACTGGGAGTCGGAGACATGTTCACCATTTTAGCGGTAACAGCTACAAAGGGTACACCACTAGAGCGGAGGCCGAAGATAGATACGCACGCTATTTGGCGGGAGAGAGGAGGGAGCGGAGGAGGAACCGGATGAAGACCACTATCATCGGGATGGTGCTAGTAGTGACTCTAGCTCTCTTCTATGTGATAGTACTTTAGATGATCGATCTTGTGTAACCACTAGCTCATTTGTGAATTTGTAACCCCGTAACTTGCATTGTAACCTCGTAACTTCTCTAATGTGAAATCTTGTGAATCATGTGGGGCTAATGTGAAGAACTATGTATGGGTAAGTTGTGCTGTTGTTTATATGGTGTTATATATCATGTATTGTGCTATTGTGCTGTGATATACAACATGTATAAATACCTGCCAGGATACAAAAAAAAATTCGAAATTGTAGCAAAGGCGCACTAGTGGCCCATCAGTGGCGCACGTCCACTAAGTAGCAGTTGCGCACCGCTCTGGATCCAGTGGCGCACTGCCTTGTGATCCCCTCCGAGTCTAGCAGTGGCGCACCAGGCACCTCAGCAATGGCGCACGTCTTGGAGACAGCAGTGGTGCACGTCCACACGCAGCAGTGGCGCACCAACTCGCTGAAACAGTGGCGCACCCCAAATAGTAGCAGTGGAGCACCTTGTCTAGACAGTGGTGGCGCACTGCATCTGACTAACAGTGGCGCACCACGTTGGAGCGTCAGTGGCGCACCAGGCAGTGCGCCACTGTTATCCAGGCTAGTAGTGGCGCACCCTAGTGCGCCACTACTAGGAGTTAGCAGTGGCGTGATATCAGTGGTGCACCACTAGTGCGCCACTGATGGGTATAAGTGGTGCGCCACTGATTGCCTTTTTCCTAGTAGTGTGAAGAAGTGCGCCCCATGGAGCTCGTCGACCACCGGGATCGAGAACTTGTCCTTCAGCATGAGCGCGTTGAGGGCGCGGTAGTCGATGCAGAAATGCCACGTGCCATCCGTCTTGCAGACGAGTAGCACCGGCGCCGAGAATGGCGACGTGGAGATCCGGATGATGCCCGCGGCGAGCATGAGGGCGCACTGTCGCTCGAGCTCATCCTTCTGCAGCTGGGGGTAGCGGTAAGGCCGCACAGCCACCGGTGCCACGTCCGGGGCGAGGTGACGGTGATCGTACACCCAGGCAGGCGGGAGGCCCTGCGGCTCATCGAAGAGGTCGCCGTGCTGCTATAGGAGGTGGGCCAATAGGGGGTGCTCGGAGTCGAGGTCGGCCGTGGTGAGCTGGAGCTGCGGTGCCAGAGCGGTGCCCCCAATGCCCGTCCAGCGGACGCGGCGACCCTGGCGCCAGAAGGTCATCGTCAAGGCGGCGAAGTCCCACAGTATGGGCTCGAGGGGCCGCAAGAAGTCCACGCCGAGGATGAGGTTGAAGCAGCCCAAGTCGATGTCGGCGCACGCGATGGTGAAGTGCTCGTTGCCGATGGAGAGCGGCACGTGCTGCGCCACACCGTGGCAGTGAAGGCGGTCGCCGTTGGCGACGGTGACGCGGAGGTGATCGCCGCCCGTCGGCTGGAGGCCCAAGCGACGCATGGGGCCTCCGGCAGGAAGTTATGTTTGGAGCCGGTGTCGAGGAGGGCCACCAACTGCTCGCCGTGTATCGTCACCGTCAGGAGCATCGTCTGCTTGTTGCGGATGCCCGCCAACGCATGGAGCAAGACCACGCACGCCGTGGCCGGCGCGACATCGAGGGCGGTCTCCGTCGCTGTGTCGACGCCCGTGTCCGCGTCGCCGTCGTCTACTGTCTCCAAGTTGAAGAGGCGCGGGCAGACGTGACCCGGCGCGTTGGGCTCGTCGCAGTTGAAGCACAGGCCGAGGCAACGGCGCTCCAATTGCTCCGCCGGGGTGAGGCACCGGAAAGTACGCTGCGTCCCTGCTGGAGCGGTCGGGGCTGGCCGCGTAGTCGGTGCTGCGGCCGACGGGGGGCATGCGGGTGGCCGGGCCCCGCGACTCGGGGGAGGCGGCTGCAGCGCCTGGGCGCGGCGCTCGTACGCCCGAGCGTAGTGCATCACCGTCTGAAGGTCGTGGGGGGCCTGGAGTTGAACGTCCACTCGTATGTGATCCGGGAGGCCGCTGACGAAGAGCTCCGCGCGCTGTTGCCCCGTGACACCCGGGGCGTGGCAGGCGAGTGCCTGAAAGTGATCGGCGAAGTCCTGCACCGTGGACGTGAAGGGGAGGCGCCCCAACTCCACGAGGCGGCTCTCGCGGATCAGCGGCCCGAAGCGAAGGAGGCATAGCTCCCGAAAGCGGTCCCAAGGAGGCATGCCCCCCTCGTCTTGCTCGAGGAAGTAGTACCACGTCTGGCCGGTGCCCCGGAGGTGATAGGAGGCCAGCCAGGTGCGATCCGACGCCAGGGTGCACTGCCCGCGGAAGAACTGCTCGCACTGGCTAAGCCAGTTCAGGGGGTCCTCCGACCCATCGTATATGGCGAAGTCGACCTTGGTGTAGCGGGGCGGGGCGGGGCCGTGCGCGTCGGGGCGCACCTCATGGGGGCATGCATACCCCCCGGGGGCGGCGCCCGGGAGGGAGGGAATCGGCGGCTCGGTGGCGGTGGTGTAGACCGGCTGGGTCGACGACGCTGCGAGCCATGCCGACAGCGGAGACGGCGACGGGGGGAAGCGAATTTGGTGGACGGGGACACCCCCTGTGGCTGCGGCACTCGGGCTGGCGGGGGCAGACGGCGGCCACTGCATCCAGGGCTGGGCCGTCGCCGGAGGAGGCTGCAGCGGGACGCCCGTGAAGGGCGGGACCCATGGCGCGGGTGCCGGCACGGAGAAGACGGCCGGCTACGGTGGCGTCGGGGGCCCCTGGGAGCCGATCAAGAAGAGGCGGATGCCTTGGACCGCGGTGACGAGGTCGTTGATGACCCCGCTCATCTGCTCGGGAGTGTAGATGACGGGCGTCGGCGCGGCGGAGCCCACCGTCGTGGCGACCACCGGAGAGCCCGCCGTGGTGGCGACGATCGAGGGGGCGGGCGGAGGCGCGAATGACGTGGTGGTGGGCAGCGGAGAAGACATGATCGCAGCCGAGCTAACGGATACCAAATTGGTAGAACCAACTAGTCTACCGGCCCTGGGGCGTAGCTTGTAGGGGAAGGAGGGAGCGGCGTGCAGATGAGGCGGCGGACGCTGGCGGCAGGGCACCGTCGTGTGCGGGCGGAAGAGGAGAGGCGGCGGCTAGGTTAGGAGACCGACTCCTCAGGGAGTCGGCAATAATGAATATTATTATTGCTTGATTGTTTGCCTCGTTTACAACTAGTATATAAAGAGCTAAAACTGATAAAGATTAATGGGCTAAGCCCCTAGTTGGGCCCACGGTTGGGCCCCCTCCTCACATAACTAATACCGGTCATAACATCAACTCTGCTCTGGAATGTTCTTGGGGGAACCTCTCTAATTCTTGACGGTGCGGCGCTCTGCGATCCTGAGCGAGAGGGATGGGATCCCTCTTCAGAGTCAGAGACCGTGAGCGGGTGGATTTTGTTCATCTCGAAGCGGCTTGAGGTTTTCTTCCGTTGATGTTGCCTCCTATGGTCCTCCTCCCCTGTGTCGGCATTCCGGAAGACGATGGTCTCGGCGTTTCAAGCAAAGCTTGTTTCTTATCTTTCGTTTGCTTGTTTCTTTGAGTCTTGTAAGCTATGTAAGCTTTGTAATGTACTATGTATCTACCGGAAACGGTCTTATTAATTTAAGGTAGGGCTACGGCCTACGGTCTACTTTTTAAAAAATTACTCCGCTTATTCTTCATCTATACCTACTAATAAAGGAAGTAAGGTTTCTCTCCATAATTTTCGTCCGTTTTTTAATTACCCTTGAATTTACGAGCAATGCCACCGCCCATGTTTAACAATTCGTTTAGTCGTTGCACAAAAAAAAAAACGGTTCGTTTGCTCCCTTCTCTTCCACCCGGCCAAACTTTCTCTTTCACTTGAATAGAGCGGCGGCGCCTACATCTCCGGAAACAGGAAACCAACCTACGCAGATCTCCCTCCTTCAAGCTCCGGACCCTCCCGCAGAGAGGTCCTTGCCTCCTACGCCTCCGGATTTGTCCGCCGCCGCCACCCTCTCGTCCAACGCGGCGATTCCACAACCTAAGATCCGGAAAACGACCTCACCTGCTCTGATCCGGAAAATGGGATTCCTCAATCGGCGGACTCGATGTTGGTCAGATCCAGCGACCTCGCCGGAGACGTACTGAGGTGATCCTCTCCGTGGTCAAGAAGCAGTGGAGCGAGGCCGCGATCTCCCTGTGTTGCACACGGCTGCAAGCGCGTGGTCCATGTCACGCAGCAAGGTGTCGCTGCAGTTCGCAGAAAACGTTCTGGCTAGAGGGCTTCGTCTTCCATTTTTTTGTCCGATCTGATTTGCTTATGATTTTTCCCATCTCCATTCGCCTTCTATTTTCATGTTTGGGATCTGCGATCATACTAGAGTTTGCCACCAGCCCGGCTGTATGATGTTGTGATTTAGATTCTTGCCAAAACTGACGTAAATCCTAATTAGTAGTAGTAGTAGCACTTTTGTTTATTTTTTCTGTGTTTATGGTACATATCCTAAATGGTGGAACTAATTTGTATGGAAAATGTTCAATACGTTTGTCCAGATCTGAACATGTTTGGATCCTGATCCAAAATGAGAACGCGAATATTGCAATTGACACTTGGAGAAAAAAATGCAGATCTAAAATGAGAACTAATTAGAAGTAATGGTACATATTCAAAATCTACGCTTATTCTTCCACATATATTATATTACAGAGTACCATCATTGTAATATGTATATGATGAAAATGGTGGATCTGTAGCTGAATAATGTGATAAAGTAGAAATAATAGAGACTACAAATTAGAAATCACAGTAATTGAGAGCGCTTTTTGGAATGTTCAGAAGTCATAGCACAAATCTTAAAGCAAAGTTGGACATGCCATATAAGACATAGATCCCACATGGTATGTGGATTTGGTTTTCGAAACTCGTGGGATTTCTCTCATTTGCATTTGCAACACACATCGAGGAGGAGGAGTCAAGTGATGAATGGAAGACGACCTAGCGATTGAACTTCTTCAACAACGCTAGGGGTGCAAGGACAACGACAACATGGACAACTTCGATGAAGGGCTCCCTAGAAGTACTTCGCGCCCAACAAGCAGAACTCCATGGCCCCGCACTGCTGATTGGGGAAGGAGAACCGGCATGGGGGTGATTTCATCATCTTCGGCATGTGAATCACCGAGGCTATTCCTCGTGGTCCTCAACATCTCTTCGGGCAACACACTTCAAGTTAGAAAATGCTAAAGGTTGTATATTCAGTCAGCACTATTTTAATGTTTGATTTAAGAAGCCTAAATTCATAATTATTAGAATGGATAAAAATGTTGACGATTCAATTTTACTTTTATTTTCAATATAGGAATTGTAAAATTATTGTATGTACGGTTGTATTGTCAAGGGGATATGGATAGGCCACATAGTGAATTAGCTAACATAGACTTACACCGTTGCAACGCACGGGTTATTGTCCTAGTCTCTTCTAAAATTATGGGTTTGCCTCTTCACCCTTTATCTCTTTATCTTCTTCACTGGATATCAGTCATCTCTTCCCGTGAGTCGTTTTATTATCCTCCACCATAGTTCTTCGTTTGGGCATGGTCTGCAGCATCACTGCCGAGCCCCCGCTAGCTGTATGTTGTTGCTGATGTGCAGAGTTATCTCACCCTCTCCTAGCAAGTTGGATCTCTCTATCTCTTATTGTGATAGCATGCACGATTAAACCACCAGGATATCTGCTGCCTACAATCAGATTATTTGGATCCGCTGATCTCTTATTGCGGAATCGAGCTCTTAAATTTTTAAGTTTTCCTTGCTGGATCTATAGATTTTAAGCTGTGCTGAATTGCCACTTTTTCAACTGATGTTCGTCTCACATGCAACCTAAACCCTTCCGGGTCCAATGGGTATTCCTACTAAGAATGATTATTATGTATTAATTGCAGGTGAAGGGTGAAGCCAAAGCGTTGTTTGTTACTTGATCTATGGATCTTAAGTTCAGTTATGTTTTCCTTTCTCACCTGATATTGATGTTGCATGAACCACCAGGTTCGATTGGCTTTGCTACTGGTAATGTATTGGAGGTGAATGCGTGAACCTAACAGTAGCTTTGCATTTTGTTATCACGTTTCCTGATTAATTATTGTACACTTTAAATTAACTATCTTTTTGCCGGAAGATACATTGACCAGGTATGTTGTTCAACTTGTTCCTATTTGTTCAGATACCTCAATTTGAGATGCAGAGCTACAAGTCAACCTTTAATGTTCTATCACTTAGAAGATTATTGTTGGACACTAGCTGTTCCTGGTTCGGAATTGTAGATCATTTGGTCGAGCATATGGCACTTGAATACCAAGGCATACATTATCTTTGGTCTCCTATGGTGGCTTTGCCGCCTTTTGTTTTGGTCTATTGGTCTAAACATTGTAATGAATGTACGATTGTGTTGAATCCTCTAGTGCAAAGGTCACGAGAGTTTGGTCTGCACCTTTAGTTAACCTGGTAGCACTTTTGCAAGAACAAAATCTTGGAAGTTGGAAACTGGAGTCCCTTCTTCAGACAGAACGCATATCAACTTTCCCCTTTCTAGATCCTAACGCAGTATGAAAACCTAAAGTGACAAAACTAGCATCCAGCAACCATTACATAACAGATTCAGCACTTGCGATTAAATAATAAGAAAACCGAGACTTACAATGAGCAGGCTTGACATCGAACCGACATGTGTAAGCGATCAGCCAAATTGACAGGCAACTAGCTGATTAACTTCCATTATGTAAAAAAGTCTAGCCAATTAGCTATGTACAGAGCACAAGAATCGTGCATAATTAGGCAGGGGTGTGGCACACAAGAAGATGCTAATTTGCATTACGGAAAGCTATTATTCCTAGCCTAGCTGTCTCTGGACTTGAGCCAAAAGCATCAGGGGGGATGATCCTTGGAGGGAAGTGCAAACCCAAAAGGGGTCAGATTCTTGAAGGCTACCATGGGGTAAAGCAAATCCCATCTCCAAGACTCCAATGCTCTTCCCTGCTTCCAAGCCAAGAGTTTCCTTGCCCTCTTCTAGCTGTTTCCCCCTTCACATCTTTCTCTCTTCACCACCTCCAAATACAAGCAAGCCATATTTAATGCAAGGCCTGGTGTGCCTTGGAGCTGTTGCTTCTCTACAAATACATTGTGTGCCATGGACGGCGATCTGAAGACGCGAAGGTAAACGAACTGCATGCATGCGGTGTCTAGAGCTGGACTTGCTGAAATTAAGCTTGGATCTTTCTGTCTCTGTTTTACTGATTAACTGTGAGCTTCTTTTCCATGCTTTAGTTTGGTTTCACCTTGTAACCATAAGTTTATCTTCTTTTGGTATTGATCTTTTCAAAGGCTTCAAATTTCTCCAAGAAAAAGATATTGGTTGTTTATGTTAGTTTACTTGTTCTTGGATCTTCCTTTTGCAGGGTTCAGTTTTCTGGAGTAGGAAAGGCAGACAAAGGTGCCAGGCAATCTTCAACGATACAGACGCAAGAAGACACAGCTTTTGGAAGAGGTATGTGATCAAGGTTTGCTCTTTCAGTTTACAAACATACAGAGCTCAAAAACATCATTATTATTGTTTGATGATCAGTAGATTCCAGTTAAATTCCTATCTTAAGCACTATGATCAGAACAGTTAATCCACATTAGATTACGAAACCTTCAGATGTCCTGACCAAGGAAACTACTGTTTAAATGGACTGAAGTGTCGAAACCAGCTATAGTTTGTTTCTTGACCTTGTGGGTGAACCGAATTTTCGTTTAAAGAAATAAACCTGACTAGCATTGCCACTTTCCAGCGCAAATGAACAGCGACGAGGAATACAGCGCTGCATTTGCAGCCACAATTGCTGCCGCAGCATATGCAATCGCGGCACGAGAAGAGAAGCTAGAAGCTCAGAAGAAGCCCTTCCCCGTTGATGTGCCGACTGCTGCGCCTCATGTCCAGCCACCGATCAAGAGAGGCGAAAGCACTAGAAAGCCTACAGGAGGCAGCAAGGTCTCAAGATGGTTCAGTGCCAAAGAGACTGCAGAAGATGACTACGACGGACCAGGTACCGGAGAGCTGCTTCAACCCCATCCCTTGTTAATTCCACTGTCGCAAAACCTCCTTTAACAATGACGTATCATGTTATCAATTCAGCCAATGTATCAGTAAGGAGGCCGCTGAAACCAGAACAGAGAAAGCCCGGAGGCACTGGCTCGGATCAGAAGGTGCCACTGCCACTGCCACCAAAGATGCTTGATTCTTCTGTAAGTGCGAAGAAGCCTTCAGGTTCCTCCAGAAAATCACCAGACAGGAGAGGGAGCAAGAGGTTTGAGCAGGAGCAGGCAATTCAGAGGGCACCATCAGCTGTCAGGCCAGCGACATCATATCAGTCCAGGCGGAACGACGATGTCGCAGCTGGAGTAACTGCTATTGCCGGCACACAAACCAAGGCTGAAGCATGGGAGAAGGCAAAGCTTGCAAGAATCAGGGAGGAGTAAGTGTACAACATTTAGTTTTGCTGACCAATTGATGCAACTAAAGCTAATACGACCGCCAAATTCAGGTACGAAAAGATGATCGAGACCATATCCGAATGGGAAACTGAGAAGAAGGTGAAGGCCAAGCGCCAAAAAGAACAAAAAGAGGTTTTTGTTGATTCAAAAGCATTATTTACTAGAGCAGAGTACTGTCATTGTTATTATTAATTCTTTTATTGATGAGGTAGCGAGTGGGTGCAATCCACATGTTGAAAACCAAATCATTATAATGATCCATGATACAATTTCTTACTAAATGATGAGGCTGACAGAACTGAGAACTTACTAAATTGCAGGTTGAGTTGGACAAGAAGAGAGCAAAAACACTGGCAGAATACAATCAGGAAATGACAAGGATCAACAAAATTGCTGGAGGGGCAAGGTCAATGGCAGAGGAAAGGAAATATGATGATGAGAAAAGGATCAGAGAGAAGTCGAAGAAGATACGATCAACTGGAAAGTCTCCCCGTGGGTGCTGCTTTTGAAATATTACATTCTACAAAATTTGGAACATGAAGGGCAACGGCTTGAATGCTATATAAGTTTCACAATAGCCATTTATTGTATTGCAAAAAGTAATTGGTTTGATGAATGATAAGAGTGTATAATTGCATCCGACATGCAATGGTATTGTATTGGGAGCAGCATAAACAAGTTATAAGGTTGTCTGGTTGTGGATAATCAAAAGTACAACAAATTTGTGCACAGATCATCAAGACAAAGCAGGTATTGTAGGAAAATAGTCAACGGAATGGAACAATTTTAGGAGTTCCCCTGCAACTGCTTACTGTCTTTAACATAAGTAAGTGCAACACGCTTGTAAACAAATCTTAAACCAATACTTGTATTATAATACTTCAGAATCCAAGCCCAACATAATCACAATTCATTTTCTCTTTTTTGGTGTCTCAGTTCATTTACATTGAAATATAATTGAAATGGTATCTGCATGAAGCACCTTGGCTATGTACTGTAAATTCCAAAAACTTTTGAGAAAATGGTTAATCCTCACTAAAAGAGACGCAACACACAAACTATGCAAAAGCACTCTTTCACTAAATCCAGTTTTGGAGGAAAAATAAGAAAATTCCAGAAGATTACTGCAAACTTGGCGATTCAGTAAGATGTGCATAATCTACACTGGTCCATCCGATGCCTTTTCACCGTCATTGTGAACTGAATATGGAGACATACTTGCCTGTGGTGTGGAAGGTGAGGGATTGCCGTCCTGGAGAAGTATCACCGTTTCAAAAGCACCAACCAAAGCCTTTACCTTGCTTTTCCTAGACTCCACAAGCTTGCTTGCAGTTTCTTCTATTACATTGTTGAACAGCCCCTGTGCATCCTTCTTGTCTTGTGCATCCTGATGCCTCAGTTTCACTCCAGGAGATTCCAAATCAGGTTCAGCAGGAACCCCATTATTTCTTATATTCCTCTTATAAATCCTTCTGGCTAGCTGACCATCACCATTTGCAACTTCACTTGCAGCTCTTCTTCTAAATATGAGTCTTCTCGGGCCATTACTATCTGGTGTGAGTTCTACAATTTTACCCCTTTTAAACTTCAATTTGTAAGGTGTGGTACTAGCTTCATCTGGGTGAAGTGATGAGATTCTTTTTGTCCATTGGCCTTTTTCCTTCGAAGATTCATCAATATTTGGGTTGATTGTTACTCCTTCATGTTCTGCATCAGACTCATCTAATTCAACTAACTCATAATCATATTCTTCATAATTCTCATCATCTGATAGTTCTTCCAGTAGCTGTTGAGCAACAATCATTGATTTCAGTTTATCCTGTTCAAAGGTGCCATCGTTATGGACACTTGTTACCACATCAGTTTGTATTGGTTCAGTTAACACAGGCTTTGGTTGCTCCAGAAGTTCACCATCTGATGAAGTTTCTAAAATTGACTGGCAATGAGGTGTACCATTGAAAGTCTTAACCTCAACAATTTCAGCAGCGTTAACATTTTCAGTTGCATTTCCTGCACTGCAATCGAGGCAATACTCAGGATCAGCATGTTCTTTATCAAGTGCCCCTAGTTCCGGAAGCCCTTGGAGGTCTTCATGAGCTCCCATGTACTCTCCATTTTCAGTGATAACAGACTGCACACTACCATTTTCAATGATCTTCACTTCATCAGCTTCAGTCTCCGATCTTACATCTGCATTTTGCACAGCTGTTAATTCTTTATATGATTGGCATGGAGCTGCATCATCAGTGGTTTCATGAGCTCCCACGTCCTCCCTACTTTCAATTACCACAGACTCCACACCAGCGTTGACTTCCACTCCATCAGCATCACATTCCACATCTTTAGATGATTGGCAGGGAGCTGCATCATCAGTGTCTTCATGAGCTCCCACGTCCTCCCTACTTTCAATTACCAAAGACTCCACACCAGCGTTGACTTTCACTCCATCAGCATCACTTTGCAAGGTACTTTCAGTTAGTGCAGAATCATGTACACCTGCAGTTTGCACAGCAGTTAACCGTTCAGATAGTTGGTACAGAGCTGCATCATCAGTTTGTATGTCTTCACCCTTTAAAGCTCGATTAGCAATGGCATTCTGTTCTGGTTGCATATGTTCTAGATCAGATTTAGTTATCACAGCCTTGACTTCCTGGCCATCAAATGATCGCTGCAATTCAAGAGCAATGATACTTTTGATAGGGAGTTCAGCAGCCAATGCTTCAATATTTTCATGACATTCCACTTCGTCCTCTGAAATGAATGTACATGCATCTTTTGCTGTAGGTCCAGATTTGTCTACATATTCTGTAGCACTTGGCGGCAGTTCTGCTAGTGCTGACTCCACGCTATGACCTGCAATACATGAACCTTGCACATCATCTTGTGCTTCAACATCAGATTCTACAGAGGATGATGTTATGGACATATCCAAGCCATCCTCTGAACTTGTTTCTTCTGGTTCTATTCGAAATTTTTCGGCATATTCTGTGGCATCTGCAGACAGTTCTGCTGCTGTTGACTCCACAAGATGGTCTGTAACACATGAATCTTGCACATCATCTTGTATTTTGACAGAAGCGGTAATGTCAGATTCAATGGATAATGGTGTTATCAGTAAATCTGAGCCACTTTTCCCATCAATATTTGCATTACTGGACCTCATAGGACTTCTTCCAGCTTTACCGCTATTGCTTGTACGCTTGCCGGTAATAATTGCTGGTGAAGATGTAAGCCTTCCCTTCAGAGTATTTTTATCTTTTGAAGATACTAGATTACTGGAAGCCTGAGATGACACAGACGATTGCTTAATCAGGTTGAGTTTAGTGGGAAGTGAGGCTGGTCTCTTAACCAATGATTGCTTGACAGTAGTGGCCTTTTCCGCAGTTCTAGCTTTCTCCCGCGGTGTCTTTTCCGCAGTTCTAGCTCTCTCCTGCAGTGTCTTTTCCACAGTTCTAGCTTTTTCCTGCTGTGTCTTCTCTGGCAACTTCGAACCCTTGACTGGCATTGCTGCTTTTTTATCAAAATTACGTACTCCGTTGGGTGACTTTGGATTAGGGGAAGTCCTCTGTGCAACCACCGGCTGTTTCTTTCTTCCATCAGAGCTCACGCTTTTATGATCAGCCAAAGCAACAAGTGGGACCAAGTGTTCTGATGATGCAGCGCCTCTCAAATTTGCTGATTTTATCTTGTGAACAACACGGTCAGCTTCACCCAGTGATATACTTGATTTGACAAGTGAAATATTTCTTCTGCTCCTGGCATCCTTGGGTGGTGTATCCAAGGTAATTGATCCATGCAACGTCAAATTATTCAGATGAGTTGGAAGTTTTTTTCTTCGCCCTCCTAAAAATTTCTGAATTTCTTCAGAAGGATTCCTGTGTCCATGCTTGCACAAATCATGGCATGAGCCTGTAGATGGTCTTAGATAACGTGGTACTGGCTTCTCCTCCTTTCTTGAAGAATCTGAAGCTGAAGTTGAGCTTGCAGGAGTGGTGGCACCAAATGAATTTCTTCTTTCCAAAACTTTGGACATTGAAGCCTTCCAGTAGCTGAGATAGTGCTTGTCTCAGCTGAGTGTTCTTCCCTCTGAATTGGAGAATAGCTACACTGATTTAATAAAGGGCATATATTATTATTAAAAACTCGCATAACCACATTCTAGGAGTCAACACATATTAGCGAAAAACTGGAAATTGTGGAAAAGTTAATTAGCAACACAGAATTGTACTAGTTCCAATCACATAAATAACTACACAAATTTGAGATTTCTGTTCTGAATCTTATCTATCATCATTGCACACTCTAGAGTAAGGAAGTGTGCATCATCTTAAATTACAGTTATTATGGTCATCTGAATAGCATGGGTGCAAGTTGATCCTAACAGCTTACTGGCACCCAAAATTTTGAATCCAGAAAGAGATTCACATTATCGTAATTATTCACTTGTGAAAGAATTTTATATTGTGGCCACTGATATGCTGCTGTTGTACGAGACAAAACAGTATCATAACAAGACAAATGAAAAATATTTTTACAAGGTTGACTTGAGTAATAGAGTTCTACAAGGTTGAAGTTCTTGAAGACAAACTGAAAGATTAAAGAAAGAATCTTAATCACACCATTAGCAGTGCAGCATACCTCCCAGAAGATACCAACAAATTTGCTGTTCACACCTCAGACAACAATTATCAAGGAGTATCCAATTTCCGAGATAAATTATGGACCTGAAAGTGCAAGGAGATGAGGCCATTGTGGCATTAATAATTCAATATCCACTAGTATTGACAATAAAGAAAAATAGAGCGCCCATCCTCACAACTAGCTTACACTATCATTTATTCCTTCACCAACTGCTATCGTACCAGCTGCACTACTGAATTTATTTCTTTATAAAAACAAAGAAAAAGGAAAGGTATTCACATCGTATGACAGAACACCTACATTTTGATAGAACAAAATGGTAATCAAGAAAAAGGAAACGTGTTCACATCGCATGACAGAACACCTATATTTTGATAGAACAAAATGGCAATCAAGAAAAAGGAAACGTGTTCACATCGAATGACAGAACACCTATTTTTTGATAAAACACATGGACAGTTGTGTCCAACACTAGCACACAAGAACAGATCCAACCCCAACAACCAGCTACCCCTGTCTTACCTGATACTGAATAAATCCAAAGATACTAATGCCCATACACTAAACAATAGCAGAAGTGACAAAGAAAAGAAGTCCAAATGTGATGGTTATATACATCTTGATGTATCTTGTAATTAAGCTACCCACCAAGATCCCTAAGTTTCCAAAAAAAAAAAACTCTCCAGGATCTATTACTGACCATTCACAACAGCAGGACCAACTTTTTTGTAGCCAAGCTGTCCCAGATCCAACTGTTCCATCCTATTATTTTTCCAGCTAGGAAGTGCAAGGACTAAAAGCAGAAGCTGCCAACCAAAACCCCTACGGAGACAACAGAAACCTACGTTGGTTGAGCTAAAAGGTCGCTAATAACAGTCAGTCTGACACCTTTTCAGATGGAAATCTTCTAATCGTGGCACACTGGCACATGTCATTTACTAGTCAGACAGTCAGATCATCGAACCATTGCTAAGGCGAAATTTGGGTGACACCAGCAATTTCAGTGGGAATTTGGGCAGAATAAATGTGGCCAGCAAATCAACACACTTTTTTTTTGCTTGAAGAAAACATAGCTCGTGCAGGTTGCCAGTGCAATCATGGAGGGAAAAGCTGGAATGAGAACAATCAGATCAGCGCATCGAAAGTCCACATTTCTACACGTATTTTCTCGCATTCAAAATCTCATCTTTCTCCACGACACATTTACCTCGATCGACCTACCTAACCATTAATTAGCAACCCCCAGACGAACCTCGGACACATCGCTGAATCCCCAAACAAACGCTCCTGGCAGGCGAATCACGCGAAACCAAAACCCCACCCAACGAAACAAGGATCCGCTCGCACCGAGGAAAATCATCGCGCCGAGATCATAAACGCAAATACCTTGGAGAGATCGACAGAGGCCCCGATCGGAGGGAGCCTCCCTCCCTCCCTCCAGGCTGCGAGTGCGGAGGCGGCCGGAGCGAAGGAGGCGGTGGGGGAGATGGAAGGAGGTGGCGGTGGTGGCGGACTGGCGACGCGGGCAGCTGGGCAGCCAGCCTCCCTTTTCTTCTTCTGCTTCGCGAGGAAGGAAGTCGTGCGGGCATCAACTAAAAGAAAGGGAGAACGGGTGCGCGTCTGTTTCACTGTTTTGCGCGTCTCGTCTCCGTGGCGTTCTCCCGTAACGCCTCACCTCACCGGCAAGATTTGCCCCTGCTTTTTCTGGCATTTGAGAACCTCCTAGTTCCAGCTATCTTGGGTTTCTTTCACTGAATAAACACACGGTCCAAGGAGATTTTTTGTAGTTTATAGGTGGAAATCATGGTGTGGATGGTTGGATGAAAAATTAGTGTTTGATTGGTAGGCATTACTCAACCAAATTTTGCAGCGACGCTAGATGAAAACGGAGCACAATGGGATGGAACTGAGTGGTGCTATATTTTTTTTTTGGGTGAAAGTGGAACCGAAGACAGAAGTAAATATTGTCTCGTGGAGGAGTGACGACGATGACGCTCGATAACATCCTCAACGATGGTCTTTCTCCTCGATGGCGTATGTGCTTCGTGTGGGTAGCCGGGTTGGCGGGGTGCTAGATGTGTGTTGTTGGTTTTCGCCCGATTTTCTCCTAAAAATTGGGCATTTTCTTCTTAATTAATAGATTGATGCAAAGTTTTTACCTCCGTTTCAAAAAAAAAATATGCCGACCGAATACAGCAAGCATGGAGTGGAAAACCAATGTTTCTTGGAACCCAGACGCTTGCAGCATGAAGAAAAACTCAAGCAACACAAGAAACCAACGAACTTGATCCTAATCCTAGCACGACTGCTCGGTATATTGGGAAAAAGGGAAGGGTCAACCCGTGAAAGCTCCCTCGAACTCCGGAAGGGATTACGTGGTCATCTACTTCGGGATGGGCCACTTTGGCGGTTCGTCTTGACAAGGTTATGTGTCGGGCCTGCTGGATTGGGACATGCGGATCAAAACTTAAAACCAAATTTTTTATATCAGGCGTTGTTCCGTCGGAAAACGTTGTTATATTTCCATTTCAGCCAAAATAATTTCGTTTCCGTTTCGCAAAATTCCGATTTTGCTTCCATGTTTTTTCTTTTCCGTACTTATGCGAAAAAGTTGGAAACTTTTCGCTCCTTTTTCATCCTAAAATCTTGTTTATGATCTGACAAATCCAAAGAGATATTTTTGTATTATGTAGCTATTACCTTCTTGATACATGTGTTTTCTTAATTTCTGAATTAAAGAGGTACTAAGAGATTTAGATGGTTTACTAGAAGTATTACTATGAGAACATTTACTTTATACTATGACCTATAAGGGCAACTCGGGAACATATCTTCTTTGGAGCTCGTGATCAGAATCGGAGTTCCGAGTCTTTTATGTGAAGTGTCATCTATTTGACATGACGAGGTATGATCATTCCTCGGTGAAATTGGAGTCGCTAAAAATTGATAACGATGACGCTCGTGGATGATCTCTACGACGACTCTCGTTTTTTGAGCGGTTTCTTGCTAATTAACCGTCCAACTCTTTTCTCATTGATTAGAAAAAGCTCATATTCTCTCTAATATTGACCAAATATATATAAGAGAAGAATATCTATTACAACCCATATTTTGTACCTACGGGGATATCAGCTTTATGGCGTGGGACGCTCGATACTGTTCTGCGATACATTATGAAAATATATTATGATAAATTTTCTGTTTTTGTATATATACTAAGTTAAATTCAAATAATATTTATTTATTTACTAAGTTTACACGTCATGTACTCTGAGAGACGGAGGAAGTATTACTAGTTCTTTATCGTGTAAGACATGTGGGCTCATAGTTTCAGCTTTGACGTGGGTATATGTGTTCTTAATCTGTGTTGACCATCTTCTATCAAATTCGCTTTTTTTTTTTGCCAGTGTTCTATCAAATTCACACGACTAGTTAAGCATCCACCGACCAACGAATCGATTTCCAGGTCGTCGACGCCTTTTAGTCAAACTTGCGTGACGATGCAGATCTGACCAAATGCACCCGTTCAGTTTTCTTCTTTTCTTTGCTGACAACGCCGCGCGTGGCTTGTTGGGTCGATGGTCATTATTGGTCAAGTGTTAGGACTTAGATGAACACGACCGGGCGGAATGGAGTTGCCAAACACCTGAAATGGTAATTCACCACCAACTGCAGCTGAAGTGAATCATGACATGCATATACGAAATGAATACACATCCCTCGATGGCTAGGTACGACAACATGCTTGTGTCGTATTTGTATATATTCACAAAAGAATACATGCTTGCCTGCACGCATGCATGCATATACGAAAAATTGTGTCTAGATTTGGGTGCGCTCCAAGTCCTAAACTCCTAATAATAGCTGCGCAGCCACCTAGCTTCATGCTTGCAAACCAGCTGGTAAGTCAGGCTGCAAAGACATCAGCCCATCAAGAATCAACACGTCTTTCGCCATATCGAATCCGATCTGATTGGTACCTCTTGCCTAGCTTGTATGAGTGTTGAACAATTGTAGCTGCATCTGCTTTTAGCTGACCCCGCAGATTAAGTCTTTACGGCCACCCACAAATTTGGCAAGAACGAAAAAGCCGATGTGCCGAAAGCTAGCGCACCTCAGCCAGAGCAATCAACACCCCCTGCAATTAAAACAGTGAATAGCATGTTGTAAATCGGAGAAAAAGCTGTGGCCCATGGTTTAGCTGGGTCAGATCAGATCGATCAGGACATTAATACAAACTCACCATCTTCATTTAACATTACTTTGATCATGGAAATCATTGCAATCTGATGTTTAACTTTAGTTCATTGATAAAGCATGCAGGAGTACAAGCAACATCAAAGAGCAGGCGATGCTTAGAGGCCAAGCAACAAAATAAAAACGCGAGAGAGGAATATCGAGATGGCTTGGTCGGTCAATGCTGGGGTCTGGGAGAGTGATGACCTTGCTTCTTTCCGTTATCTCTTTCATCTTTAGCTTCTTCTTTTAAGTTGGTATACTATATTTTTGTGTTGTTTTGAACCTCTGATTCACTTATTGGAATGTTTCTCCTTTTCTAGAAATGATGTTTTGGCTCTTGGGTATGCTCTTTTATTTTAAAATGTGTTTTGATCATTTTGAATGTAAAAATTTCAAGCGAAAAAATCGTGTGTACATTTTCACATGCAAATAGATTGTTGAGATGTACATACAAAAAATTGGATTTTTTTGACAATTAAAAATTTGGTTTTGGGTAGAAGGAGCATATGCACCTGGGAACCGAATTGAATTTCACCTTCTTGACCAAAATTTTCTGATATTAGCTGCATGTAAATCTGTAAGGGTATTTATAAAATTCCAAAAAAAATATGAGCACATCAATGGCATGGCATCTTGCAAAAATTAAACAGTAGTTAACTATAAACAATATTATGTTCAACTAGACCGTGCTAAAAGATGCTCTTTTCAAGCACCTTCCCTAAAAAATTAGGGATAAATAGATCATATAAGAATTGGTCTATTTTTTCACCAAGTTAGATCCCAATTAGAAAGTGCAACTGTGGACTCGGTCTAGCCCATGTTTCATCAACTATACAAATTAAAAAAAATTATAAGATATGATTGTTAACATAGACAAGCTCGAATTATACATAACATAATTTTTTGATGGTTGTTAACAAGATATGATTCCACTTCCTTTTCTTTCTATTTGAACTGATGCGACAACATAATAAAATCATCTCTTATCCTATAGTGTGGTAGATAATTGGCTGTAATGAGGCACGAGCATATTTGAAATTACGTGAGAAGTCATGGCGATACATATATGGAATTTGAGGAACAATTAAGGGTGTTAGAATATGCAACCGTGTATATGTATTTGTATAAAGATACGGTTGTATATGTGTAATCCTGTATGTGTCCGTGTCGTATGTGACAAGGACTCTGTCTTGTATTCCCCCTATATATAGATCAATACAAGACACCACAATGTGTGGTTACTAAATTCTTACATGGTATCAGACGCAAAACCCTAACCCGGACCGCGTCGCCCTCCTCTTCCGCCGCCACCTCTGCGAGCCACCCACCTCCTAAACCCTACGTCCCTTCTTGGCAGCCATGGGCGACGACAGTGAGCGCACTGCGAGGGAGCTCAAGGAGAAGCAGGAACGCGAGGCGGCCAGCAAGCTTGCCATCGCCAACTCCGCGAACTCAAGCGCGGGACTCTTCTCCATCTCCTCCTTGCACGCCCAAGCCGTCGGCCTCTCCTCCATCAAGGGACATGTTCCCGTCGAGCTCGCCCTCAATACCGGCGTTCACCGCCAATGGCGCACGTTCTTTCGCGCCGCCCTTCGCAAGTACGCCCTGCTGGATCACATCGACGCGGTTGCTCCGTCCGATCCGCCGCCGGAGTGGACTCTCCTCGACGCCACGGTCGTCTCGTGGATCTATGGGTCTGTCTCCCTTGGCCTCCTCGACGCAGTCATGAAACCGGGCGATGATCCTCTAGCCGTCGATCTCTGGAAGAGCATCAACGGCCTCTTCACCGACCACAAGATCAACCGCCAGCTTCATCTCTCCACCGAGCTCGACGGGCTTGACATGGGAGAGCTGACGATGAAGGACTACTTGACCAAGGTTAAGAGCCTTTCTAGCTTACTGATCTAGGCGCTCCGGTCGACGACGTCAAGCTCGTCATCCAGTGTCTTAACGGCCTCCCCGAGCAATACGACTCGGCCGCCAATCTCATCTCCCTCATGCCCGGGATGACCTTCGACCAATACTGGTCTCTCCTTGAGCTTCAGGACATGAAGAAGAAGAACCGTCGATCCCGCTCCAGTGACACGGTTCTCTACTCCAACACGCCCAACCCAAACCCTAACCCTGGCAAGGGTGACGGCAAGGGGAAGAAGAAGAAGAAGAAGAAGCAGGACAAAGAGGTCGCGCCCACTAAGGCTCCGGCCCTAGCCGCCCCATCTTGGACGCCGATGCAGCTTCCCTGGAACGGCGCCTTCCAGATGTGGCCCTACGGCCAGGCCGGCTTGCTTGGTCGGCAACACTACGTGCCCGCCCCACGCCACCCTCTCATGCCTACTACGCGCACAACCCATATGGTGCGGTCCCCCCTACGGATATGCCACTCCACTATTGCCCCACGGCTACGGCAACACCGCTCCCATCGCTGCGCCTCCGTCACCGGCACCTTCGACGGCCTCCTGGGACCATCAGGCTCTGCTCAATCAGTTCCAGACTATGGGACTGCAAGCTCCTCCTCGTGAATGGGTAATGGATACTGGCGCATCCTCCCACTTCGCGTCCGACCCCGGTATGCTCACATCCGTGTCTCCCCCTTCACCTTCTTCTCGTGCGGTCATTATCGGTAATGGTTCCTCTCTTCCGATCGCTGCTGCCGGCCACGTGTAATATCCCAGGTAATGGGGTTACAAAAATAGAGGAAACAGATGTGTGCATTGCATTCATGCATAGAAAATCTGGGGAATTTTCGCGCTTTAAAGTAAAACCGTCACAGTAACTGAAGTTTCACTTGATCTTGGTGGAATTGAAGTAGCTCATCAAGTCAAGCGCTATAAACCTCAATGTGACTTTGCTAAAACTTTGTTTTGGGTAGAGATAGTTTGAACTAAGGGGTTAGATCAAATGGAACTGATAATCAACACAACAACACTTTACTCAATGATCAATTACTTGATCTTATAAAATATTATAATATGGCAATCCTTGTCATAACATATGAACACCAATTCAATTGCAGATCAAGTAACAATAAAATGGAGAAGTCATTCTTGACTTATCCTTTCCATGACTTAAATCAATCCTTGATCCTACCATGAACCTCATGGTATTCATTCTATTTCAATCTTGGAAACAAGACAATGAGATCAACCCTAAAAGTATATATTCCTCTCTATTCCAAATTATTATACATCAAAACCAGAGAGATGAGAGATCTATATTATTTATTTAGAGAAGCAATGACAAACCTTGAGATAAACCTTGGATATACATCCAAATATTCAAATCATCATCTTCAAGAGGAATCCTAGAGTATTATTGAAGTCCTTCCCAAATGAGAGAGACCATTCATACCAATTCTAGATTTACCTATTTAAGAACCAAGAACAAATCTTGAACTAAAGTATTAGGTTGTAAACCATTTCACCTTGGAGGGGTGAGATAACCTATTATCAAAGGGAACAAGATTATATCCATGAATAGGTGAAGTAAAGTAGAGACTAATTCAACTAAGCCATCTAGGTAGAGACTTAACCCTTTACTATCTAATGAGATCTTGTGAGTACACCATAAACCCTAGAATAACTATTCTTATATGAGAGGGATCAAGCTATGGAGTTACACATAAGTAGTTGAGGTAACACTTGAACCTTAGGGAGATAATTAACCAATCATCAGGATGATTATATCATCATTCCTTGAGAAGAATCATAAGTAATTATCTCGGCATTCTCCTGGGATATAAATCTAATGAGGTAACCATGACCATGTCCACCTAAGGAATTATAAGAGAAGTACTATACCCTTGCTATTCAAGACAACACTTGATCTTGGAAGTGAGAAACTAGTTCATAAGAGATACTTAAGGAAGCCAAACCTTTGATCATTACCAATTGGGTAATGATCATAAACCCTAAGAACTTGAGGTAGTGGTATTAGGAACAAGTGGATCATGTCTAATCCATGATCATACACTTGAGGTATGTGAGGATAAGTTAAATCTTAATAAGATAAGTAGATATCATTCACCACATGAAATTATAGGGAGGTAACTAGTAAGCAACCCTAGGCTTATATCCTAATCTTAACTTATGAATCACTTGGTGATCATAAGTAGAATCCTATAACATCTATATTTCATTTATTCCTCAATTAAATAACCTAAGAAAACCTTAGAGTCAAACTCTATACCTTATATGGTGAGAAACCATTCATCCATATAACCAAAGTTAACTATAAAAAGAACCATAACCACTTTAGCTACTTTAATGATAAATTGAGGATAGTAATAGAAGTTAATTGGGAGAAGACAAAACCAATTCTCAGATCCTTAGTAACTAAAGAAGCAAAAGAAATATTAAGCAAGTAACCCTCTTATCATGGTTAGGGGAGATTAAACCTAGCACATGCAATATGATGTCATACCAATTCTATAAACTAGAATTTTATCTCAACCCTAGTTTATGCATCACTATGGTGATCATAATATGAACCTAGGCCATAATTAAGATTCAAACCAATTGCTAATAGGTAAACATAATTAGAACCCTAGAATTGCACTCTAGTTAAAACCTATACTTAATTATGGAGCATAAGATAAACCTAGTTGAAACCCTTTAGTTAAACCATGTGTGGTTCTCAACCACTTATCATTATAACCAAGACCAAACCATGATGAGGGCAATAATTACTCTAGGAATTTCTAAGAATTATGAAACCATAATACTAATGTTAGTTTTAATATGGATAATCATCAAACTTACCAAACCTCGAATAAAATGTTGCTCACATAAAATTATATGCAAATGGACAATACTCCCAAATAAGAAACCAGGACCTCATAAAAATCTTTAAAATGCTTTGGGAAGCAATCCCCCACATTAAATAATCCAAAAAGGAGATATATTGCAGGGAAGAAAAGGAATTTCATAGAAACACACAAAATCATGACTACATAGAAAATTAAATAGAAACCACAAGGATATAAATAAAATCATGCATTACACATTAGTTTGGACAATGGAGTCATGCCATGATTATTAGTGTTAAGCTCTAATTAAAAATAGGTATAAAACATCTGAAAGCATAATTGAATCCAGATATGAATTCAAAACAGAATTACAAAACCAGAATTCAAAACAAGAAATAAAACAAGAAAAAATAAAAGAGATAAAGAAAAGGAGGCTTACCTCGGACCTCACCAGAGTGCAAGCAGCCCAAAGAATCGGCCCATCGTAAGCCCAATCTACTCAGCCCAAAGACGGCCCAAACATGCCCAGGTACCCTTTCGCCTGGATAAAGATGGGGAGACGTCGTCGTCTTCGTTTCTCCCCCTCGACGCGCAGCAGACCGCCACGGCGACGACGAGAGCCACGTCCCGGCCACCGTTCTTGACCTCCACGAACACCGACAACCGTAGTGGCCGTATAAATATGCGGAGGAAACCCTGGAGCCTCTCTCTTCTTCTTTTCGTCGCCATGACCGAAACCCTAAACCGCCAGCAACCCTAGCAAATCGTCGATACAGACCATCCCTGGAACCGCCGTTGAGCTCAGGAGGAGCGCCTCGACGTCCTCGTTCATCTGGAGCAGATACACGCCGAGGGGAGCTCGGAGGAGGAAGAATTGAGCCGATCCCTTTCGCAGTACTGCGAGGGAAATGGCGATCGCCTCTCACCACCGTCCTCAATCGACTCCAGCCGATCGATATAGAGCATCGTGGTAAGATTTCCCGTCTGGCTGATGCTAATCTTGCTTCCCAATTGGTTCCGTAGCGCCTTACCGCCGTGGAACCGTGACCGCCGCCGCTGTTTGTGCTCGCCGGAGTTACGCCGGTGACCAATAGGAGGCGGCGCCGCTAGCACTAGGTTCGTCTCGTCGCCCTGGTTCCAACGAGCCCACGCACAGCGCCTCGGAAAACCTCAGTCGCCGGCGATGATCTCGTCTGGCCGCCGGCCAGCAACATCCTTGCCACGGTGGCAATTTGGACTTGGTCAAGCCATCGTGGCAGCTGACTCGGCAAGCAGCCCCACCAGTCATAGACTGTGGGTATATGCTGGCCGGGTACATTTAGCAATTCTTCTGTTTTATTTCAAATTCTATAATCACTGAAACTTTGCAAATATTTAGGAAATTCATTACAATTCAGAAAAATACAAATTAGATATCAAAATGATCCTAAAAAGAAAATCTATCCAATAAAAATATAATATAGAATTTTTATTTTTAATAAAAATTTAATTATTTTAAACTCATTAATTAAGTCTTTTCTTTTATACTTGATTGAATTAAAATTCAATAAATAAGGAAAACTTTAAAAATTAAATAGAAACCAAGTAAAGAAATAAAGAAAACTTTAAAACTAATTTCTTTATTTATTATTTTGTTAAATCTTTATTAGAGGAATTTAAACCCTATTAATAATTCTCTTAATTATTAATTCATTAAAAATAATAAAATGTCAAATCCAATATTATTTTTATTTCAAAGTTATTAATAATTTCAACTTGATAATGAAGTTCTTAACCTAAGAACTAAATAGTAATTATGAAACCTAGTTCCATTTTAAATAACCTTATGGTTTCATAATTCCATGTGAACACTAAAACCCTAATTCTATTATGAAACCCTAGTTCCACCATTTTCTGTGAAACCCTAAATGGTTTCCAAAACCTAAACACTAGATATAACATGATATCATTTACTTCCTCTTGATTCATAGAACCATAATTATCAAATTAATACTTGCTATGTTCACATAAAATGTAGGAGTCCTATTATCAATAATTTAATATTCCATGTATGCATACCTATTCAACCTAGTTGATCAAGTAGGATCAACCAAATCTAAAACCTAGCTCCTATTCCCAAAACCATCTTCCTTAACTAACCTTGGTTAGCATCACACCATTATGATGAACTTCAATAGCAACCATACCAATATTGTGCATTCTATTCCATACACACTAAACCCTATCAGCTGTGAGATAATTATTAAACATCCTATATAGGAACCAACCATTCTCTACTTAGAGATCCAATGGCTAATACAAGACAACCTCAACCTTAATTGTAATACTTCTTATTATTTAAGAAGTATGTTCTTCAAAAGTTATTCTTTTGAAGAAAATAAAGAATCATCATCAATCCCGCCTAATAGGACCTATAGCCAACAACCAGCTATCACCAAGCAAGGTATACCAACCTTGATAGCAACTATTTATAATAAATGGCTCAAGATGCCTAGGCTTAACTTAACCTTACAAGCTCTGGTATTAATGAATCCAACCTGGTTTGGATCCATCTAATATCTACTCCAGAGCCAATTGGAACCATAGTTAACCATAGAACCCACCAACCTAATTATCATACTTGTTCTTTATTAAGAACATGTTCTTCAAAAGTTATTCTTTTGAAGTATATGATAATTACTCATTAACCATGACACATAGTGTTAAAACTAACCATTGTTCTTTACTTGTTAACTTTATGCCAATTATCAATCTTTGTGTGCTCAATTGATTACTGTGCCTTATTATCTACCTGTTTATAATACCAAGTAATCACACCTGAATAAGAACCTTGTTGTGAATCATTCTAAAAGTGCAACACACCCTAAACCAATCACTACCACTCACTAATCCTAAATCATCGGGGTTAGGACACGCTTAGAACGATTGCATCTCATACTTATGCATTATTGCATCCTTGCCAATCTTTAAACATCGTCCTTACCGGACGATGATGCTATTTCAGAATTTGGAGTTATTGCGTATCGAAGACCTTGCCTGCATAATCTTGCAGTCAAGAAAGGCAAGTTCATCACTTGCTCATGTCATTTGTGTATTTCTATCAAATTACTTGCAAAGTACTATGATTATCACTATTGCATAAAAACCAAAACCACTATTTTCATAACTATGAATATGACTATGTGGTGGGCAATGGAACCATGGATTGTGTTGATATGGTGGAGGTTCCATTGCAAGGGTTTATATCCATCTAGGATTAAACAACAAATGTCGCCAGTGATTCTTGTGCCGTAATAACCATGTTAACCATAAGATCTGAAATGGGACGGACTAGTCAATCGTATTTCCACCTCTTGTACATCAACGGATGCGCTTACCGTAGCAGCTTGTATCTTGCGGAGCAACTTGTGGGTGGGGAACCCATTCTAAGTCCCCACGGTTATGCTATGCATACCGTAGCGGTTGCGTCTTGCGGAACAACTTGAGGGTGGGGATCCCACTCTAATTCCCCACGGTAATGTGGTCTATGATGGGTTGCAGCTACCGGCGAAGGAGTTTGGTTCGATCCCGGATCGTTGTCGTGGTCGGGGTCCGTCCTTAAATGGTGTAAGTGGACCGACGAGGACCCAGGGTCGGGGTTTGCAACAAAGGGTGGATGTGCGAGGTAGCGGAGGAATATGATTGGCTATGACCTTATACCGGGCCTCACACCAAAGGAAGTGTGGACGGGAAGATCACCCGGTTGGCACCAAGGTTAAGATCTCTTATGGGTAAAGCAACACACCTCTCGCGAGTGTAAAGAACCGTGACTCCGTCACTCCCTATTCCGGGATAAGGAATCTGCGAACGCGGCCGGAAAGGATCTCCATGAAGTTCTAGTAAACCGGTGAAGGCCGACGGACATAGTTCTTCCGAATAAAAGCAACCTTTTGAAGAAATGGTTATGAAAACTTGCATTGGTATTAGACTTTCCGGTCTAATGCTGTAGCTAGTGCATTAAACACCTCTTTCCTATAATGAACTTGTTGAGTACGCTCGTACTCATCCCACTCTTAAATCCCCTGCTTAGATATGGAGGCATCGAAGGAGGATCTGAAGTGCAGCTTGAAGACCGAGGAGTCAACAACTACTTCACGAGACAGGACCCTGTCAGAGGAGTCAGATACCACATCCAACACGGAGAAAACCTAGTTTAGCCATAGAAGGGAACTAGCTTCCTAAACCTAGCTCCTATTTAGCTAGAGTCTATTCTTAGCCTCTCGTAGTTAGTGAAATACTCTACAAATAGAGTTCGTGATAAGACTAGACTACGAGTCGTTCTTCCGGAGTTTATTTGCGGTTTTACCTCATTGTAAAGTAGGAGGCCGTGATGACCTTATGTAACGTAGTCGATGTTGTAATTCTATAGACATGCCTTGGACACGCATATGTTTCGTTGTACCACTCCGAGCGATATAATACCCGTGGAACCGTGTTTCATTGGTGTTATATCAGACTTGCATACTACACCATGCAGTGGTATGCCGGGTCACCACAGTTGGTATCAGAGCAAATGCTTTGACCCTAGGATTAAAACCCTTTAAAGGAGACCAATAGGAAGGTTAGTGTCTATAGGAAGTTGTCCTAGGTAAACCAAATAATTCTTATTGACTTGAGATGGATATTCACTTGAGAATAATCCTGACACACTTGAGTCAACATTTCTTACCAAGATAAAGTAAAGTTAGTCAGCTAATTTCAAATATGCAGTATACCATTAAGTCATTAAAACAATAGATGAGTAGATCATAGTTGGTATACAATACATGGTAGTCCAAAGAGAGGATACAACCATAAGGAAGATATCCTATTGGAAGATGTGTACCAACACATGTTATAGTTAAATAAGAATTACTCAGACCTGCACTAGAAGTAATATCAAGTGATGAAGATAATTAAGATATCCTAATAGAAGATGTAGACCCAGACAAGTAATAGGGTAAGTAAATTATCTAAACTTGTGAAACAATTGATAGTAAGTGATAACTATGAGTCATATGAGGTAGTATAGACCATGATGAGTCAATCATGGGAGGTAAGGAAGAGTGTTAGGAATAATTTATGCATACTTACAGGATAGAGTTGTTAATCATATATGATTCACTTGAGAGTCATTATGTGATGGACTAGAACATCATAAACATTTGGTAGGAATACAATAAGAAGCCAAGTGCTAAATAATAGTACAAGAGCTATGTTCCACAACCATGGTAATTGTGTCAAGTATATCAGGACCATAGTCTTATAACAGAAACACTTGGAAATATAGCAACTATTCAATAGTTATATGTTTAGAGTAGCCATGTTAGAACCTAGACATATCAGGTGAGATAGTCCTCAATAAAATGAAAGTTAAGTAGTACTTCCAAAGAAAATTAGGTTAACCTTAAACATCCCAAACCACTTTGTTTCAAGTTTACCTCATTGCAAATGTGCAATTAAGGTAAAAGTTGAGACAAATAGTAGAATCCAATATATTCGTGCTAAGTATCACGACATCAACCTATCTTATGTGATGTTATATATTACACATCAGAGCCTGATGTTTAGAGATGTCTTGCTCAACTATTATAATTCAGGCTTATGATGATGTGTATTATAAACACAAAGCTGAATCTTCTTGGATTTTATTGGATTTTCATTGTTTGACTAGATCCATACATGAAGTTTGACTTTGATATGCAAATGCATGTTGCAATATCAAGTCCTTACTTGGTGCTATAGATCTAGAGGGTAATAGTATTCATGTGAGGAAGCGACGAATTCTGGAAGATTCCGAAGACAAGATGAATGTTCATCAGATAAAGGAAACAAAGTTGTGGGAAGCAACCACAATATTCAGAAGGAAGTACCAATCAAAACTCATGCTTAGCCTCAACAGAGGAGTACTTAAGTACATAAGAAGCATGAAGGTGAGAAATATGATGATTATGGTGAAGCTCAAGCAGATCCCTAGTCATCATGGAAGAGGGAATGCATGGGAAATCACTTCGGATACTATATTCATAGTGTCAGTTAGTGGTTCTCTTGCAAAATAAACCCTGACTGAAGGAAGATGACCTATGAAACCATAGCAGAGATAAGAAGACCATAGTTGATATCAGAAGATCACAATTGATATAGGATCAATACTGCGAGATAAAGTAGAAGATATCTCATCCAATTGATCAGAACCTATAATAGAATCCATTTTTAGATAACAAATAGCCACAATTGGTATCAAGTAGTTCACCATTGGATTATTTGTACCAAGAAGTTGTGAACAAATAAAATTTTGTTAGTCAAATAACAATGACCTATAATCAGTTAGTCGAAGAATTCACATTGGATATCCACAATTGAGTGGATACACCACAAAGATGCCTCACAAGACCTTGGAAGAATATAAAACATAAGCTACACCTAGACCAATATTCCAATCATCAATCCAATGGTTGGAAGAAAAGGAGTTGAAGACCATAAGAAAACTCTAAGGGTAGAGTAAAGATTGAGTTGGATGTACAATAACTCAATATCTTAAGAAAGATAGATGAAGAAGGTCTGAACTGAGAGGAAGTTCGATCTTATTTTCATAAGATTGTTGAACACTACTTTCAGAAGGATGTCAGACCAGAAGCCGAGGTTATACCTCGAGGAAGTAAGAAGTGGACTATAACTTGAGAAAGTGAGTAATATTTACTCAGAAGTACGGAAGCTCAAGTAAGTCAAACATAAATAAGTTGGACAAAGGAAATACCGTAGACAAAATACAGCTCGAGAAGGCTAATGACTGAAGGATATTGACTTTACCAAAGCTAAAGTCCATTAGAATGATTCCTTTCATGGAACCTAAAGAACACAAAATAGTTATAGGTATCAACTATAAACCATGATTGGATGGACTACATGAATCTAATCCATTCTTAGGAAAATAAACCATCACGACCATTCCATGCTAAGTACCTTACTAAGTACCATTATTGCAGTTTTGGTAGTAAGGGAAAACAAAGACCTATTTACCAATAAGGAGTACGTTAACCAATTAGTCCCCAATTCAGATTATTAGGACAAGAAGAAGTCCCAATCATTGAATATTCAATGAGAAAGGAAACAAGCTTATAATGTTGGAAGAAAGCAGTGAATCAAAGTAAGAACCATGGTTCAGAGACAAACCCTAATGGATTCCAGGAAGAATCTGGACAAGGGATATATTCAATTATATCCAGTGAGATCACCAAGGAGTTTGAGAAAAGATATAGTCTGCACAAGTCAGATCCACACTCCGAAACGT
Source organism: Lolium rigidum (assembly GCF_022539505.1). Lineage (NCBI taxonomy): Eukaryota > Viridiplantae > Streptophyta > Magnoliopsida > Poales > Poaceae > Lolium > Lolium rigidum. The sequence continues at coordinate 70,203,065 of NC_061510.1, read as the reverse complement.
GAGAGATATCAAACTTCGAGGACGAAGTTTAGTTTAAGGGGTAGAGACTCGTAATATCCCAGGTAATGGGGTTACAAAAATAGAGGAAACAGATGTGTGCATTGCATTCATGCATAGAAAATCTGGGGAATTTTCGCGCTTTAAAGTAAAACCGTCACAGTAACTGAAGTTTCACTTGATCTTGGTGGAATTGAAGTAGCTCATCAAGTCAAGCGCTATAAACCTCAATGTGACTTTGCTAAAACTTTGTTTTGGGTAGAGATAGTTTGAACTAAGGGGTTAGATCAAATGGAACTGATAATCAACACAACAACACTTTACTCAATGATAAATTACTTGATCTTATAAAATATTATAATATGGCAATCCTTGTCATAACATATGAACACCAATTCAATTGCAGATCAAGTAACAATAAAATGGAGAAGTCATTCTTGACTTATCATTTCCATGACTTAAATCAATCCTTGATCCTACCATGAACCTCATGGTATTCATTCTATTTCAATCTTGGAAACAAGACAATGAGATCAACCCTAAAAGTATATATTCCTCTCTATTCCAAATTATTATACATCAAAACCAGAGAGATGAGAGATCTATATTATTTATTTAGAGAAGCAATGACAAACCTTGAGATAAACCTTGGATATACATCCAAATATTCAAATCATCATCTTCAAGAGGAATCCTAGAGTATTATTGAAGTCCTTCCCAAATGAGAGAGACCATTCATACCAATTCTAGATTTACCTATTTAAGAACCAAGAACAAATCTTGAACTAAAGTATTAGGTTGTAAACCATTTCACCTTGGAGGGGTGAGATAACCTATTATCAAAGGGAACAAGATTATATCCATGAATAGGTGAAGTAAAGTAGAGACTAATTCAACTAAGCCATCTAGGTAGAGACTTAACCCTTTACTATCTAATGAGATCTTGTGAGTACACCATAAACCCTAGAATAACTATTCTTATATGAGAGGGATCAAGCTATGGAGTTACACATAAGTAGTTGAGGTAACACTTGAACCTTAGGGAGATAATTAACCAATCATCAGGATGATTATATCATCATTCCTTGAGAAGAATCATAAGTAATTATCTCAGGCATTCTCCTGGGATATAAATCTAATGAGGTAACCATGACCATGTCCACCTAAGGAATTATAAGAGAAGTACTATACCCTTGCTATTCAAGACAACACTTGATCTTGGAAGTGAGAAACTAGTTCATAAGAGATACTTAAGGAAGCCAAACCTTTGATCATTACCAATTGGGTAATGATCATAAACCCTAAGAACTTGAGGTAGTGGTATTAGGAACAAGTGGATCATGTCTAATCCATGATCATACACTTGAGGTATGTGAGGATAAGTTAAATCTTAATAAGATAAGTAGATATCATTCACCACATGAAATTATAGGGAGGTAACTAGTAAGCAACCCTAGGCTTATATCCTAATCTTAACTTATGAATCACTTGGTGATCATAAGTAGAATCCTATAACATCTATATTTCATTTATTCCTCAATTAAATAACCTAAGAAAACCTTAGAGTCAAACTCTATACCTTATATGGTGAGAAACCATTCATCCATATAACCAAAGTTAACTATAAAAAGAACCATAACCACTTTAGCTACTTTAATGATAAATTGAGGATAGTAATAGAAGTTAATTGGGAGAAGACAAAACCAATTCTCAGATCCTTAGTAACTAAAGAAGCAAAAGAAATATTAAGCAAGTAACCCTCTTATCATGGTTAGGGGAGATTAAACCTAGCACATGCAATATGATGTCATACCAATTCTATAAACTAGAATTTTATCTCAACCCTAGTTTATGCATCACTATGGTGATCATAATATGAACCTAGGCCATAATTAAGATTCAAACCAATTGCTAATAGGTAAACATAATTAGAACCCTAGAATTGCACTCTAGTTAAAACCTATACTTAATTATGGAGCATAAGATAAACCTAGTTGAAACCCTTTAGTTAAACCATGTGTGGTTCTCAACCACTTATCATTATAACCAAGACCAAACCATGATGAGGGCAATAATTACTCTAGGAATTTCTAAGAATTATGAAACCATAATACTAATGTTAGTTTTAATATGGATAATCATCAAACTTACCAAACCTGAATAAAATGTTGCTCACATAAAATTATATGCAAATGGACAATACTCCCAAATAAGAAACCAGGACCTCATAAAAATCTTTAAAATGCTTTGGGAAGCAATCCCCCACATTAAATAATCCAAAAAGGAGATATATTGCAGGGAAGAAAAGGAATTTCATAGAAACACACAAAATCATGACTACATAGAAAATTAAATAGAAACCACAAGGATATAAATAAAATCATGCATTACACATTAGTTTGGACAATGGAGTCATGCCATGATTATTAGTGTTAAGCCCTAATTAAAAATAGGTATAAAACATCTAAAAGCATAATTGAATTCAGATATGAATTCAAAACAGAATTACAAAACCAGAATTCAAAACAAGAAATAAAACAAGAAAAAAATAAAAGAGATAAAGAAAAGGAGGCTTACCTGGACCTCACCAGAGTGCAAGCAGCCCAAAGAATCGGCCCATCAGAAGCCCAATCTACTCAGCCCAGCACGGCCCAAACATGCCCAGGTACCCTTTCGCTTGGATAAAGATGGGGAGACGTCGTCGTCTTCGTTTCTCCCCCTCGACGCACAGCAGACCGCCACGGCGACGACGAGAGCCACGTCCCGGCCACCGTTCTTGACCTCCACGAACACTGACGACCGTAGTGGCCGTATAAATACGCGGAGGAAACCCTGGAGCCTCTCTCTTCTTCTTTTCATCGCCATGACCGAAACCCTAAACCGCCAGCAACCCTAGCAAACCGTCGATACAGACCATCCCTGGAACCGCCGTTGAGCTCAGGAGGAGCGCCTCGACGTCCTCGTTCATCTGGAGCAGATACACGCCGAGGGGAGCTCGGAGGAGGAAGAATTGAGCCGATCCCTTTCGCAGTACTGCGAGGGAAATGGCGACCGCCTCTTCACCACCGTCCTCAATCGACTCCAGCGATCAGCTATAGAGCATCAGGGTAAGATTTCCCGTCGGTTGATGCTAATCTTGCTTCCCAATTGGTTCCGTAGCGCCTTACCGCCGTGGAACCGTGACCGCCGCCGCTGTTTGTGCTCGCCGGAGTTACGCCGGTGACCAATAGGGGGCGGCGCCACTAGCACTAGGTTCGTCTCGTCGCCCTGGTTCCAACGAGCCCACGCACAGCGCCTCGGAAAACCTCAGTCGCCGGCGATGATCTCGTCTGGCCGCCGGCCAGCAACATCCTTGCCACGGTGGCAATTTGGACTTGGTCAAGCCATTGTGGCAGCTGACCTGGCAGCAGCCCCACCAGTCATAGACTGTGGGTATATGCTGGCCGGGTACATTTAGCAATTCTTCTGTTTTATTTCAAATTCTATAATTACTGAAACTTTGCAAATATTTAGGAAATTCATTACAATTCAGAAAAATACAAATTAGATATCAAAATGTTCCTAAAAAGAAAATCTATCCAATAAAAATATAATATAGAATTTTTATTTTTAATAAAAATTTAATTATTTTAAACTCATTAATTAAGTCTTTTCTTTTATACTTGATTGAATTAAAATTCAATAAATAAGGAAAACTTTAAAAATTAAATAGAAACCAGTAAAGAAATAAAGAAAACTTTAAAACTAATTTCTTTATTTATTATTTTGTTAAATCTTTATTAGAGGAATTTAAACCCTATTAATAATTCTCTTAATTATTAATTCATTAAAAATAATAAAATGTCAAATCCAATATTATTTTTATTTAAAAGTTATTAATAATTTCAACTTGATAATGAAGTTATTAACCTAAGAACTAAATAGTAATTATGAAACCTAGTTCCATTTTAAATAACCTTATGGTTTCATAATTCCATGTGAACACTAAAACCCTAATTCTATTATGAAACCCTAGTTCCACCATTTTCTGTGAAACCCTAAATGGTTTCCAAAACCTAAACACTAGATATAACATGATATCATGTACTTCCTCTTGATTCATAGAACCATAATTATCAAATTAATACTTGCTATGTTCACATAAAATGTAGGAGTCCTATTATCAATAATTTAATATTCCATGTATGCATACCTATTCAACCTAGTTGATCAAGTAGGATCAACCAAATCTAAAACCTAGCTCCTATTCCCAAAACCATCTTCCTTAACTAACCTTGGTTAGCATCACACCATTATGATGAACTTCAATAGCAACCATACCAATATTGTGCATTCTATTCCATACACACTAAACCCTATCAGTGTGAGATAATTATTAAACATCCTATATAGGAACCAACCATTCTCTACTTAGAGATCCAATGGCTAATACAAGACAACCTCAACCTTAATTGTAATACTTCTTATTATTTAAGAAGTATGTTCTTCAAAAGTTATTCTTTTGAAGAAAATAAAGAATCATCATCAATCCTGCCTAATAGGACCTATAGCCAACAACCAGCTATCACCAGCAAGGTATACCAACCTTGATAGCAACTATTTATAATAAATGGCTCAAGATGCCTAGGCTTAACTTAACCTTACAAGCCTTGGTATTGATGAATCCAACCTTGTTTGGATCCATCTAATATCTACTCCAGAGCCAATTGGAACCATAGTTAACCATAGAACCCACCAACCTAATTATCATACTTGTTCTTTATTAAGAACATGTTCTTCAAAAGTTATTCTTTTGAAGTATATGATAATTACTCATTAACCATGCCACATAGTGTTAAAACTAACCATTGTTCTTTACTTGTTAACTTTATGCCAATTATGAATCTTTGTGTGCTCAATTGATTACTGTGCCTTATTATCTACCTGTTTATAATACCAAGTAATCACACCTGAATAAGAACCTTGTTGTGAATCATTCTAAAAGTGCAACACACCCTAAACCAATCACTACCACTCACTAATCCTAAATCATCGGGGTTAGGACACGCTTAGAACGATTGCATCTCATACTTATGCATTATTGCATCCTTGCCAATCTTTTAAACATCGTCCTTACCGGACGATGATGCTATTTCAGAATTTGGAGTTATTGCGTATCGAAGACCTTGCCTGCATAATCTTGCGAGTCAAGAAAGGCAAGTTCATCACTTGCTCATGTCATTTGTGTATTTCTATCAAATTACTTGCAAAGTACTATGATTATCACTATTGCATAAAAACCAAAACCACTATTTTCATAACTATGAATATGACTATGTGGTGGGCAATGGAACCATGGATTGTGTTGATATGGTGGAGGTTCCATTGCAAGGGTTTATATCCATCTAGGATTAAACAACAAATGTCGCCAAGTGATTCTTGTGCCGTAATAACCGTGTTAACCATAAGATCTGAAATGGGACGGACTAGTCAATCGTATTTCCACCTCTTGTACATCAACGGATGCGCTTACCGTAGCAGTTGTATCTTGCGGAGCAACTTGTGGGTGGGGAACCCATTCTAAGTCCCCACGGTTATGCTATGCATACCGTAGCGGTTGCGGCTTGCGGAACAACTTGAGGGTGGGGATCCCACTCTAATTCCCCACGGTAATGTGGTCTATGATGGGTTGCAGCTACCGGCGAAGGAGTTTGGTTCGATCCCAGACTGTTGTCGTGGTCGGGGTCCGTCCTTAAATGGTGTAAGTGGACCGACGAGGACCCAGGGTCGGGGTTTGCAACAAAGGGTGGGTGTGCGAGGTAGCGGAGGAATATGATTGGCTATGACCTTATACCGGGCCTCACACCAAAGGAAGTGTGGACGGGAAGATCACCTGGTTGGCACCAAGGTTAAGATCTCTTATGGGTAAAGCAACACACCTCTGCAGAGTGTAAAGAACCATGACCTGTCACTCCCTGTTCGGGATAGGAAGCTGCGAACGCGGCCGGAAAGGAGCTCCATGAAGTTCTAGTAAACCGGTGAAGGTCGACGGACATAGTTCTTCGAATAAAAGCAACCTTTTGAAGAAATGGTTATGAAAACTTGCATTGGTATTAGACTTTCCGGTCTAATCGCTGTAGCTAGTGCATTAAACACCTCTTTCCTATAATGAACTTGTTGAGTACGCTCGTACTCATCCCACTCTTAAATCCCCTGCTTAGATATGGAGGCATCGAAGGAGGATCGCGAGTGCAGCTCGAAGACCGAGGAGTCAACAACTACTTCACGAGACAGGACCCTGTCAGAGGAGTCGAATACCACATCCAACACGGAGAAAACCTAGTTTAGCCATAGAAGGGAACTAGCTTCCTAAACCTAGCTCCTATTTAGCTAGAGTCTATTCTTAGCCTCTGTAGTTAGTGAAATACTCTACAAATAGAGTTCGTGATAAGACTAGACTACGAGTCGTTCTTCTGGGTTTATTTGCAGTTTTACCTCATTGTAAAGTAGGAGGGCTGTGATGATCTTATGTAACGAGTCGATGTTGTAATTCTATAGACATGCCTTGGACCCGCATATGTTTCTGTTGTACCACTCTGAGCGATATAATACCCGTGGAACTGTGTTTCATTGGTGTTATATCAGACTTGCATACTACACCATGCAGTGGTATGCCGGGTCACCACACCACGCACGTCCCCTTTCCTCCTCCACCCGCCCACTTTACCTTCGTAATGTCTTAGTAGCTCCTCACATTGTCAAAAACCTTCTGTCAGTGCGTAAATTCACTACTGATAATCATGTCTATGTTGAATTTGACCCTATTGGTTTTTCTGTGAAGGATCTGCATACCAGGACCGAGATTCTCAGATGCAATAGCTTCGGAGCTCTCTACCCGGTCCAAGCTTCTTCCACCAGTCCACCCACTGCCTTCCTCGTTGTCGATTCTGCGCTATGGCACCGTCGACTCGGACATCCAGGCCGGCCTTTCATGGACTCCTTAGTTCGCTCTTCAGTTATACCTAGGGAAAAGAATAAAGATAAGACTAGTGATACGTCTCCAACGTATCTATAATTTCTGATGTTCCATGCTTGTTTTATGACAATACCTACATGTTTTGTTCACACTTTATGATGATTTTATGTGTTTTCCGGAACTAACCTATTGACGAGATGCCGAAGTGCCAGTTGCTGTTTTCTGCTGTTTTTGGTTTCAGAAATCCTACAAATGAAATATTCTCGCAATCGGACAAAATCAACGCCCAACATCTTATTTTTCCCGGAAGCTTCCAGAAAGTCAGAGAGGGACCAGAGGGGAGCCCTGGGGGCCCCACACGTGGTGGCGGCGCGGCCCAAGGGGGGCGCGCCCCCTGTTGTGTGGCTGCCCCGTAGCCCCTCCGACTCCGACTCTCCGCCTATAAAAGCCTTCCTGACCTAAAAACTTCGGACGAATAAGCCACGGTACGAGAAACCTTCCAGAGCCGCCGCCATCGCGAAGCCAAGATCTGGGGGACAGGAGTCTCTGTTCCGGCACCCTGCTGGGACGGGGAAGTGCCCCCGAAAGGCATCTCCATCGACACCACCGCCATCTTCATCACCGCTGCTGTCTCCCATGAGGAGGGAGTAGTTCTCAATCGAGGCTAAGGGTTGTACCGGTAGCTATGTGGTTAATCTCTCTCCCATGTACTTCAATACAATGATCTCATGAGCTGCCTTGCATGATTGAGATTCATATGAGCTTTGTATCACTATTCATCTATGTGCTACTCTAGTGATGTTATTAAAGTACTCTATTCCTCCTCCATGATGTAATGGTGAGAGTGTGTGCATCATGTAGTACTTGGCATAGGTTATGATTGTGATCTCTTGTAGATTATGAAGTTAACTATTACTATGATAGTATTGATGTGATCTATTCCTCATTTCATAGCTTGATGGTGACAGTGTGCATGCTATGTTAGTACTTGGTATAATTGCGTTGGTCTATCATGCACTCTAAGTTATTTAAATATGAACATCGAATGTTGTGGAGCTTGTTAACTCCGGCATTGAGGTGCTCTTGTAGCCCTACACAATTAATGGTGTTCATCATCCAACAAGAGAGTGTAGAGTGGTTTTATTATGTGATCAATGTTGAGAGTGTACACTAGTGAAAGTATGATCCCTAGGCCTTGTTTCCAAATACTGCAATCATCTCTTATTTACTGTTTTACTGCATCTTTACTTCCTGCAATATTACTACCATCAACTGCACGCCAGCAAGCTATTTTCACGGCACCGTTACTACTTGCTCATATACATTCATACCACTTGTATTTCACTATCTCTTCGCCGAACTAGTGCACCTATACATCGACAAGTGTATTAGGTGTGTTGGGGACACAAGAGACTTCTTGTATCGTAATTGCGGGGTTGCTTGAGAGGGATATCTTTGACCTCTTCCTCCCTGAGTTCGATAAACCTTGGGTGATCCACTTAAGGGAAAACTTGCTGCTGTTCTACAAACCTCTGCTCTTGGAGGCCCAACACTGTCTACAGGAAAAGAAGCCGTGTGTCGACTGACATAGGCATCCCCAATGGGCCTGCCGAAGATAGTACCCGGGGTTTATTGAAGGCCCATGACTCGAAGAATAAGAAGAATCGGAATCCCAAATTGCTATTAAGGAAAGCTAGAGTTGTATTAGGAGATGATATTTGTAATCTTGCGGGATGAGTTGGAAACCTTCCCGGACTCTGTAACTTGTACATTGCGAATCTCTCGGCTCCACCTCCTATATAAGGGGGAGTCGAGGGACAAAGAAAGCATCGAATCATTGTCTCACAAACCCTAGTTTTCATATCGTCGAGTACTTTTCGGCTGAAACCTTCGAGATCTACTTGCCCTCTACTTCTAACTAAACCCTAGTCTACAACCCGTAGGCATTGATAAGTTAATCCCTTGTCAATTGGCGCCATCTGTGGGAATTAGAGGCGTCAAGGATCTGATCTCGATGGCACGTTCAAGATCGTCGACTTCATCAACAGCAAGCAACGTGATGGATCGAGGTAAACAAATTGCAACTGGTCCTGTCGATTTTGTTCCTCACCCGCCCTCCCGTTTGGATGCATATGCGTATCTGGAGGAGCCTATGGAGATGACGTTCGGAAGGTTCCACTTTCGCGTCGAGAAGGAGGGAGCATATCGTCTCGAAATTCCGATCTCATCGGGATTATTGGCGGTCGATTCCGATTTTTCGAACTCAGCATCGTCAATCGAGTCAGGCGAAGAGGAGACTTCACCGCCACGCTTCATCAGCACCAGGGCAAGCGAAAAGCTCGCCAGGATCTTCAGCGACATGTCCTCCGAGTCATCTGCGGACTCTTATATAAGCGATGACTCGAGCAGCGTCGACAGCTTCAACTTCATCGACAAATCCATTACTGTGGGCAAGGTCTTCACCAATCTTTATGATGGTGTCACCAAACCCAGCAAAGATCTGAATTCAAAATATCATCAGATCTATGCCATCGAAGAGCCAAGTCGCGATCAGGAGGAAACATCTGAGGCTTTCGACGATTTGGGAAATCCATACGTCGATCCCTCCGATCTAAGACGAGGTTTAGGCGATAGAATATGTCGGACCTACACCACGTGTTAGGGTTCAACTCCCACAAGCAGCATGGGATAGAGCCGCAAGAGCTATGGACGGCTCAGAACCAATGGCCACAACAGCCAAGCCAGAAGAATTGCAAGCATATCAATATAGGCTCGCGCGAGCTGCAAGGGAATTGGAAAAAGCGAGACGGCTGCTGCGAACGAGAAGAAGGGAGGCGACCTCCGCATCAAGCAGACGAAGGGCGGAGTTAAGTCGACAATCAGGAACCTCGGGAGATAGCCACTGGGAAGCTCGGAACAGAGCGAGATCAAGGCTGCAAAACATAACTGAAGGAGAAAGAGAGCACTTGGTTCAAAACCTCGACATGTCTTTTATGTCGATAGACACGAGAGGGAACATTATCCCCAAGACACCAGAAGCTGGGTATATGGCGACACAGGCCTTTATCCTTGCATCCATGCCACCTCCAGGAGATCCAAGGGAGGCATTGTACAACATGGCGATGGCAGGAGTCGGGGCCATGGGAACGGCGTTTGTGTCAACACCTCCCGAAGGAACAGCAAGGCAAAATAGTCCACGACCTGCGGCAGCAGCAACAGTTCCCGAAGGAACAAGTGGAGCAAGAGACACAACAGCGCAAGCAAGGGTGGACAGAGCACGGCAAAATAGAAGAGAATATCGGCATTCCCCAGAACTAAACGACGAGGATATGTGTGGGTTGCCATGCTTCACAAGGAGGGTCCGAAAAACTCGAGTCCCTTCGGGGTTTAAACTGCCTGATAACTTCAAAAAATTCGATGTTTTGCAAGATCCAGAGGATTGGCTAGTTGATTACCTCGAGACAGTGAAGCTCACAGGAGGAACTAGAGCAACAGCTATGCAAAGCATCCAGGTGCATTTAAGTGGAGCCGCGCGATCTTGGATAAAAAAGCTTCCTCCAGGATCCATCGACAACTGGGATAGCTTTGAGGATGTGTTCGTCAAGAATTTCCGATCCACTTGCAAAAAACCTGCATCACTGGAGGAACTGAGGGCGTGTCGACAAAAGCCAGATGAATCAATGAGGAAATACATCCAAAGATGGAATATCATTAAAAACTCGGCAGAGAATATATCTGACGAGAGAGCGATAGATGCGTTCGTCGCAGGAATCAGGCGAGGAGATTTTGTCGAGGACTTGGGAAGAACCAACCCAAAGACAGTATCAGCATTAATGGAGATAGCAAACATATGGGAAGATGGAGAAGATGCTGTTCACAACAAACGGCATAGGTCACCAGAGGAGGACCGCGGTCGAAATTATTAAAATAGGCGACGGTTTCCTCGGCAGTACTCGAGCTATGATGCTCCTGGACAAATTTCGGCTGGTTTTCGAGCAAGCGCCGGAGGAAACAATAGAGATGATTATCAGAGGAGCAACGAGCAGCGAGGCGACAATAGAGATGACTCTCGAAACAACAGGAAAAATACTGGGCCAAGGTTCCAAAGACCTTTCATGTCCCCCGAAGAGATGATGAACGGGCCGTGTCAGATGCATTTTTATCTCGACAACAACGAAAAGAGACAGTCAGGACACTTGCAAAAGGATTGCCGAAATTGCCAAGCAATGTTAAGATGGGCAGGGCACGCCAATTCCCAGGCAGCACACAGAAATCCTCAAGGACCCAGGAGTGAGATCCACTTGCCACCTCCTCCCGCAATTACGGACGAAAATCGACATCAGCTCAGAATAGCGGCAGCACCTGCACCACCACCTTATGTTGATCCCAACTCCAACGGAGCGGTCTCGATGATTCAGAAAGGCAGGCCATCCAATAGAGCTCAAAAAGTAATCTCGCGATAGGTGTTCATGGCAAAGAAGATGCCCCCACCAACGGTTGAGTACCTTAACTGGTCAGGGCAAGACATTGGCTTCACAATAGCGGATCATCCACAGCAAGTTCCTCGACCAGGGCAGTCAGCACTTATCTTACCGGCAGTAATCGCAGGATTTGATGTATCTCGAGTGTTCATAGATGGAGACAACAGTTTAAACCTTATGTATGCAGATACACTAAGGAAGATGAACATATCTCTAGCAAATCTGAAACCAACCGACACACGATTCCATGGCATCACACCGGAGAAGCCAAGTTATCCGCTGGGGAAGATTAATCTCAATGTCCAGTTTGGGACCCGAGAAAACTACAGAATAGAGAGGCTGGAATTTGAAGTTGTGGATTTCCCATCACAATTTCACGCTTTGTTGGGACGACCAGCATATGCCAGGTTTATGGCGGTACCACATTACACATACCTGTTGTGGAGGATGCCTGGACCTAAGGGACCAATCACAGTCAAAGGAAGCTTTGCGTTAGCCGATAAATGTGATAAGGATTTTCATCGACTATCAGAAACCTTCGGGATGCAAGCGAGTACATGGCGTCAAGGCTCACGGCCGATTATGATGTACTGCCGGATGTAGGAAGGCCCAACAAAGAATCAACCTTTAACACCGAGAAAAATTCTAAAGAGGTGCGGATTCACCCGACGGATCCAAAAAAGACGACGTCCATCACGACAGACATGGACCTCGCATAGGAAAGCGCGCTCATCGAGTTCCTCCGTGAGCACTGGAAAATCTTCGCATGGTGTCCAGCTGACATGCCAGGAGTACCCAGGGAACTTGCCGAGCACCACCTATACTTGGATCCATTAGCGAGACCAATAAAACAACCTTTGCGGCATTTTTCGGAGCCAAACCGCAAAGCTATGCTGTCAGAAATCGATCGACTAAGAGAAGCTGGTTTTATCAAGAAGCTGCATACAGAGGCCACATGGGTAGCGAACCCAGTGTTGGTGCCGAAGAAAAACACTAAAGTCCTTCGCATGTGCGTCGACTTTACGTGTCTCAATAAACATTGTCCAAAGGATCACTTTCCCCTCCCGAGGATCGATCAAATTATCGACTCCACGGCAGGATGTGAACGTCTTTCTTTCCTGGATGCATATTCTGGTTATAACCAGATCAGATTGAAAGAAGAAGATGAGGTCAAAACAGCGTTCATCACACCTTATGGCGTGTTTTGCTATAGAACAATGCCTTTTGGTCTGAAAAACGCGGGAGCAACATACCAGAGGATGATGCAGAAGTGCTTAGCAGCACAGATTGGGAAAAACGTACAAGTGTACATTGACGATGTCGTCATAACATCAAAAAAGAGGACAACGCTAATCGAGGATCTGAAGGAAACTTTCGATAACCTCGACAAGTTTTGCCTCAAGTTGAACCCGACGAAGTGTTCCTTTGGTGTCCCTGCAGGAGAACTTCTTGGGTTTCTAGTTTCAGCAAGAGGGATTGAAGCAAATCCCGAAAAAATCCAAGCTATCGTAACAATGAGGAAGCCAACAAAGTTGAAAGAAATACAACAGCTAACTGGGCGAGTTGCAGCTTTAAGCAGATTTGTCGCCAGGCTGGGAGAAAAAGCGTTACCGTTCTACGCTTTAATCAAGCAAGGAGAGAAATTCCAGTGGAACGAAGAGGCAGATAGGGCCTTCGAGAATTTAAAGCGCACAATTTCGACACCACCAATCTTGGTGGCGCCGAAAGAGAAGGAACCTCTCCTGTTATACATTGCAGCTACGCCTCAGGTGGTCAGCACGGCGCTAGTCGTCGAAAGAGAAGAAGAAGGAAAACTCCATGGAGTACAAAGGCCGGTATATTTCATCGGTGAAGTTTTATCGCCTTCCAAACAGCGGTACCCACGGTGCACGGAAGTTAGCATATGGAGTGTTCACAACGACGAAGAAAATTGCGCCACTATTTTTCGGCACACCCGATAATAGTGGTCAATGAAGCACCTCTATCAAATATACTTGAACAATCCGGAAGCTACAGGGCGTGTCTCCCTTTGGGGAATAGAACTTTCCCCTCGGGACATCACGTATGAAAAAAGAAAGGCAATCAAGTCGCAAATTCTGCCAGATTTCATCGCAGAGTGGATGGAGCTGCAAAACACAGGACCTCCAGATTTATCGAGAACTTGGACCATGAATTTTGACGGGTCCAAAAGGGTAGAAGGAGCTGGTGCAGGCGTGATACTTATATCACCTGAAGGCGACAAATTGAAGTATGTCCTACGGATGACGTTCCCAAACGCATCTAACAATGAAGCAGAATACGAAGCTCTCATACACGGGATGAATATGGTGAAAGCTTGTGGTGCAATCCGATTAAAAATCTTTGGCGACTCACAATTGGTAGCTCAGCAGGTTATGAACCAATGTGATGCAGTCAATGACAGCATGGTGGCATACAAGGAAGTGTACAACGAGCTTGAGAAGCTATTTGATGGATGCGAAGTAAATCATATTAGCAGGCTAAGCAATGATGAAGCCGATGTTCTCGCAAATATCGGGTCGCAGTGCCTTGCAATCCCGCCAGGAGTATTTTGAGAAGAAATAACCGAGAGATCCACCAAACCAAAGAAGGTGCAGAAGAAGGAAAAGGAGGAGAAGCCGTCGATAGCTCTTAAAGAAGCACCAGAAGAAGAAGAGGACCAGGAGCTGGTGATGATGGTGGAAATCCCATGGATGCAAGCGTACATATCGTATATCCTAAGGAAAGAAATACCCGATGATCCAGTCGAAGCAAGGCGAGTTATTCGACGATCCAAGGCCTTCACAGTGGTCAAAAGGGAATTATACAAGCGTAGTATTTCGGGCGTGTTACAAAGATGCGTCACACCCGAAGAAGGAAGGATAATCTTAAAGGATGTACACGAGGGAATATGTGGTCATCATGCGAGCAGTCGAGCTATTGCGGCCAAAGTTTTTCGTGCTGGATTTTACTGGTTGACAGCAATTGAGGATGCGAAGGAGATAGTAAAAACCTGCAACGCGTGCCAAAGATTCGCCGCAAAACCACACTCTCCAGCAGCAGAACTGATGCCAATACCATTGCCTTGGCCCTTTGCCCAATGGGGTCTCGATATGGTGGGAAAATTACACAAGGCCTCGCCAGGAGGATACGAGTACATGCTGGTTGCTGTCGATAAATTCACCAAGTGGATAGAAGCAAAGCCGATAAATTCACCGGATGCAGCATCAGCAATAAAATTCATGAAGAGCATCGTTTTTCGATTTGGAGTGCCTCACAACATCGTCACAGACAATGGCAGCAACTTCACATCCAAGGAATTCAAGGCGTACTGTGCAGAAGTAGGCATCAAATTGCACTTCGCGTCAGTTGGGGACCCGCAAACCAATGGTCATGTCAAGAAAGCCAATGGTATCATCTGCAATGGTATTAAAAAGCGCCTGCTAGGACCGCTTGAAAAGGCTCGACATACCTGGCCAGAAGAATTGCCAAGTGTTTTGTGGAGTATTTGAACCACACCAAATACGGCGACACAAGAAACTCCGTTCTTCTTAGTCCATGGAGCTGAGGCAGTACTACCGATTGAAATAGAGCATGATTCCCCAAGAGTCACAGAGTATGATGAAGAAACTTCAAGAAGAGATTTGGAGGACGATGTAGATGCACTCGACGAAGCTCGAGATGAAGTACTCTCACGGGTCACCAAGTACCAGCAAGACCTGAAAACTACCACAGTCGACGATTGCGGCCAACATCTTTTCAGGTTGGAGATTTAGTCCTACGGCTCAATCAGCAAAGTACTGAAAAACTCGAGTCGCCATGGCTGGGCCCTTACATCGTCACAGA
Source organism: Lolium rigidum (assembly GCF_022539505.1). Taxonomy (NCBI): domain Eukaryota; kingdom Viridiplantae; phylum Streptophyta; class Magnoliopsida; order Poales; family Poaceae; genus Lolium; species Lolium rigidum. The sequence goes on along the minus strand of NC_061510.1, from coordinate 70,187,789 downwards.
AGTAATTGAAGGAGGAACGTACAGGATCAAGGACAAGAAGACAGGAGCTCCAGAGAAAAATCCCTGGAACGTGGCGCAACTCAGGCGATTCTACGCTTAGAGTCGAAATATAGTCCTCCGCTGTAAAAATACAATGTACTGAAATGCCCGCGAGTTTTCAGACGCACTCTTTTCCTTTTCAGGGCACCGAGTGGGGCTGGAAAGGTTTTTAATGAGGCGGGCTCGCGGTGCTGCAATATAATAATGATAGTGGAGATATACTTCTTGTTCTTCGACACGCTTGGGGGCTAACGCCTTCAAGGTTACAAAATATACACAACATAGATGAATTCAACTTGCAAAAAATATTTCGCCTTGGTACAAAATACCTCGCCAAATAAAAAGAAGATCGGGGGCTAACACCCATAAATATAGTATACTCGTTACAATTCGATTGCCTTGGTTTAAAACCTCGCGAAAACAATATAGAAAGTCGCCACCAAAACACTCGCGTGCTTGACAATCAAAAATAAAAAATACATATATATACATATTTGGCGGCTTTACAATATAGATTATGTTCACAACATACAAGACGCAACCATGGAGAAAGTTCAGCAAGATAAAAGAAAAACCCTCAGTGGATGCCTAGCACATGATCTATGGTTATTCGCTCATTTGTAGCACGAGTACTATGTTCAGCACAGCTACCCTTCACGAAGAACTTAGCGTCCATCCGAAGAAGTTCATCCATCATATCTTCTGCTACAGGAGTCACAATGTCATCAATTTTGCCCATGTTTCTCTTCCTTTTTGACATCTTGGCCAGACACTTGGCAACAGCTTGATTCATGGGCAATTTTGGATAGCAAATTTTTATCATCATCATAGCAAATCTTGCGCCAGCATGTAATTGGGCCCGCACAAAGCCATGGATTCGAGGAGCATCTCGAAATTTCTCCATCAAAGCAGGAAGGGTTTCTGGCATCTTGTTGGGCGTGAACATGGTCCCATAAACTAAAAACAATGACCTTGTACAGAAGTCGAGGAAATCACGGACCTGACCCGCGCGATCTTGAAATCTGACAATTTGGCGGGTACGCTCAGGCGTAACCCAAAAGTTAGAACCATGTTCTGCAGCAAGTCTGAGTAGCACATTGGTTCGAGCTTCAACACGCTGATCTTCGGCAGCAGTATCCAAAAATGAGCCTGTTTCAGCGGAGAAATTATTAAGGAAGGAAAAATAGCAGGAACGACATCAAGCATGGTTAAATGCATGAAGCATACCTGTCATGTCCAGGCTGGCGTCATTCATCAGTTGAAGCATGTAATTTTCTCGAGAAGAAGCTTCGGTAGCCTCAGCAACCGCGGCATCCTTCACAGCCATAGTATCCTGAGCCTGTTGAAGAGCAACTTTTTCCCTCTCCGAAGATCTTCGAGACTGTTCCATTAGTACAAGCATTTGCTTTTTCATGGATTGAAGTTGTTGGCGAAGTTCTTGCAAATCTTGCGAGGAGTGTTTACTCGAAGAACCTTCGATAAGGTTATCATCGACAAGTGTTTTCTTCGCGAAGGAGGAAGCATGAAAAGTATCGGCAAGATGAGGATTTGCGGAGTAGTTATCAAATATCAACTGGAAAAGAAAATTTCAGTATCAATGATCACGCAAAACAGAATTCCATTGATCTTCGGAAAATTTACACAGCTATTACAGAAGGAGTCTTCAAAAGAACTACTACGACAGTTGTCGCCAAAGCTATTGTGACGACAACATCAAAAGAAACAGTAAAAAAAAGAAGAAGAAGATAGGGCATTCTACTAGACCTCCGGCTTCGACGAGCTGGGAGCAGGAGTCGGCTTGCATCCAAGATAGGCGAGGATCTTCTTTGAGTTAGGCTTTGCAGCCCTGATCAGCGATTGCCACTTCGTGGTCTCCATCTCCTGTGTGTCGCCAACTTTGGTCCAGTCGACGTTTTGCTGGCTGTCAGCAACCAGGGCAATAGTGCCTTCAACGGCAACCTTCAAATTTTCTTGGCGAAGTTTAAGTCCAAGATCTTCTGGGGGATTGAAGCACTTGCCAAGAGCAAGAAAAGTTGCGGGTTCCTTTTTCTTCGGGAAGAAGTAAGGGTAGAGCCGCGACAATCCTTCCCTAGCCTCAGCAAGGCCTTCGCATGCTTCATCTCCATGAAACTCAAGAAAAGAAAGTGCGTCAAGCAGGGGATCATTGTCGGGATCTTCAAGTTCATATTCTTGAGACGTTTTCCCTGTTGAGGCAAAAATTTATTGATCAACAAATGAGTAAAGAAAAGCAAGTCCAAGGAATGCAAAATAGCTCGGGCACTTACTGACAAAGCGACGGCTTTGCGACTCCAAGCGCTTAATAATTGCTTCTTCACGAGCAGATTGTTCGGTTATATGCTCGCTCAAAGAAGTTTCTGCGTCATGAAGCCTTTTTGGGAGGTCTTCGACAGAGGCGGCATCTGCTTCAGCCTTCTTACGAGCTGATTCGCTTTGCTCTAATTTAATTGCAAGAGCGTCAGCACGTTTGTTGGCTTCGGCAAGATTTTCTGGAGAAAACAAACAACGGTAAAACGTCACGACAAACATACTAAAGGAGTATGCAGCAAAGAGGGCAAGGGAAAAATAGTACCTTCCAGTTTATTCGCATGATCACGGTACCCGATGAATTGGGTACCGAGGCGAATAAATGATTGCATCACGGGCTGAAGAGCAAACCAAAGGAAAAAAAGAAGTCAATATAGAAGGTGAAAGTTCGACAGAAATTAAAATAAAACAAAGGGAAGAGGCAAATATTGCAAAACATCGAGACGAAAAGAAAGAAGAGAAAAACTTACGTCATCCAGAGAAGGAGTCGCGGACGTATTGGCCACCAGGACAGGGTCCGTGGATGGTTCTGTCCTAGCCCTCTTCGGTGAAGAGGCTCAGGGGCTTGCGACTGGTGTTGGATGCTTTGCATCTTGAGGAGGAGGCGAAGATTCATCCCCATCAGGATGAGCTTCAGAAATAACTAAAGTACGAGACGTACTCGTTCGAGCAGTCGGGTCGATAGGTTGAATTTCATCCTCGTCATCACTATAAAAAAAGGCGGCAGGATATTAATCAATATAGTCAAAATAATCAATGGTGAGCAATAAAAACAGCGGTAAGAACTTACGAGCTGATGACAGCATCGGCGTAAGGGTCGAAAGTTGTCCTCTTTTCGGTAGGAACAACTTCTTCGGCAGGAGGAGTGCTGGTCTTGGAGGGGCCAGAGTCGACAACCTCATCCCTTTTCCTCTTGTTCGTTGGGGAAACAGCGGGAGGAGGAGAGTGTGCCGATCCGGTAGCCTCGAATCCAATATCTTTTTCAGAGGATACCGCAGATTTTCGAGAACCCGTGGCTTCACTCTCAGGGCGAGAAGTACCCTGGTTGTCGTCGGTGACAACGGCCCGTTCTTCAACTTCTCCACCTTCAGGAAGGGGAGGAAGAGAAACAAGATCTAGATGGTTCTATAAAAAAAGAAGGGGGATGTCGACATAAGAGTTATGGAAAGGATGTCAAACAAAAACGAGCAAGTCGAAAAATAATCTAGACAAAGGTTACCTTGGGAAGCGCATTGGTGGCGCTATATGGCTTTACGCGACAAGAAGAGGGGATAGAATCTTTCTTGCTGAGGGAGGAGATTTTTCGGACAAGTTTTTCTAAGTCCTTGACCGGTAAATCCACCGACAGGCGATCCACATCCTTGTTGCCAGCATACTTCCAAAGGGGATTTTTGCGAGCTTGCAGAGACTGCACTCTAATCCTAAGGAAATATGCCGTGATTTGGATACCCGACAGTTCTTGACCGCGGGTACTTTGAAGCTCATGGATGCGAGTCATCAGTGCCTCCGTCGCTGTTTTTTCTTCGTCGGTAGCCTCTGCATCCCAGGACCGACGGCGATAGATTTTCTCGGCACCATCAAAAGGAGGAATGTTGTCTTCGACAGATCCATGATTCTCTTCGTGGATATACAGCCACTTTTTGCGCCACCCTTGAACTGAGTCAGGGAATTTGACATCGAAGTACTCGACATCAGGGCGAACGCAGATAACAACGCCGCCTATGTTATAGGCGACATTGGGAGAGCCATTACGGCGACACAAAAAGATGCGTTTCCATAACGCCCAATTAGGCTGAACACCGAGGAAGGATTTGCAAAGAGTGATGAAGATGGAAATATGGAGGATAGAGTTGGGAGTGAGATGATGAAGTTGCAATCCGTAAACATAAAGCAACCCCCGAACAAAATTGTGAATGGGGGCAGAGAGGCCACGGATGAGATGGTCAACAAAACTAACCCGATACTCCATCGGAGGGGTTGGGTAGCTCTCTTCGCTGGGGAAGCGTAGCGCGTCTGGCCTCTTGCTGATCCCCAGTTTCTTCAGCAGGTTAATGTCTTGGGCAGAGATTTTGGATCTCTCCCACTCAGCGCTCCCCAGATCTGCGGAAGCCATCTTCGACTCAGGAGTGCTATGCATGGTCAATCTGCGCGGTGTGATACGCGTACAACACGCGTCCGTTGGGAACCCCAAGAGGAAGGTGTGATGCGTACAGCGGCAAGTTTTCCCTCAGTATGAAACCAAGGTTTATCGAACCAGTAGGAGCCAAGAAGCACGTTGAAGGTTGATGGCGGCGGGATGTAGTGCGGCGCAACACCAGGGATTCCGGCGCCAACGTGGTGTTGCGGTCAAAACCCACCGGCGGGCAGCGACGGGCAACACAGTAGAGCCGGGAACAACTTAGGGCTGCGGCTGGCCCTGGTCCCTCTGAGCGACGGCCCGCAAAGCCTCTGGTACACACGTCCGATGCTGATGCAACGGCGTGCCACCTGACCTATACCTGGTCAGGAAGGTGATGGAGATGCCTCGCTTAGTTTCTCGCATGGCATACACGTAAACATTAAATACGAGCCTCGATCGGCTCTCAGGTTATCCTGTGAATCGGCTCAAGGAGCCGATCCACCCATGATTCGTACGAGGTGCACGAATATATGGTGGTCCTGCTTGATCAAGATAAAGCTAATACGATCTACGACGATTTAGGGTTTTCACCGCATAATCGGATCATCCTACTCAGGATTGGGCCTCGCGGCCACGCACGGTGATCGTAAGCCGATCCTAGATAGGGCCTAAAAACCAACACGAGGTTGATCCCGGAACATCCTGTCTAGGACTAGCAAACGACACCCTACGTGCCGCTGGATCCTCCAACCCTTTGTAAGGCCTAACTATTGCAGATATTAAACTAATCCTTGAAGAACAAGGAGCAACCGTAACGGATCGGATCTACTAAATAATGATCAAGCGGGTGCCGCCCCTACACCTAAGATAGGTGTAAGGGCGGCTAGATATGCAAGGGTTGCACTACGACAGGCATATGATACGAAGAACAATGCTAACCCTAACACATCTATGATAACTACGTTGCTCGCCATCAAAAGGCTTCGATGCGAGCAACGCATGAACAACATAAAGCTTGTGCTGCCTAGATCGCAAGATGCGATCTAGGCAGCATGATGCTTACCGGTAGAAACCCTCGAGACGAAGGAGTTGGCGATGCGCCGAGATTGATTTGTTGGTTGAACGTTGGTTGTTGTTTATTCCATAAACCCTAGATACATATTTATAGTCCAGCGGACTTTCTAACGTGGGAATAATCCCCACCGTGCACGAGACAAACTCTATCTAAACGACATGTATCCTACTATATTACAGATACACGGGCCAACTAGCCCAAACCTTGCATAACAGGCCGATTCATGTATTTCTTTTATGTATTTTCTTCAAATCCATCTTGATCGCGGCCCACCTCTGACTCGGTCAAATTCTGGTGATAACACATCCCCCCCTGGTTTTGGAATTGACAATTCCAAAATCACTCTGCTTTTCCTTCGTTGGGTCATGTCGTGGTAGAACTGTTCGCAGTATCCTTCATCATGATGCCTTGCCTTCTCAACTTCTCCGCGTGACCTGGCAGTTTTTTTTTCTTTTAGGCACCACTTCCTCGGAAACTGCTGTGGCATTGAATTTCCACTATATTCCCTTTTATTTAACCGCTCCGAACAGTTTATTTCCGCATCCCCTTCGCATTAGCACTCCCAAAAGCCCTCCTGCGCCACCATGTCTTCTTCCTCCTCTGCTCCATCGGATCTTTCCAGCCAGTCCTCCTCTTCCCGCGAGCCGACGCCGGATCCGAACCCGGCGGAGATCCACGCGGCCAACACCCGCCGTGCCATTGAGGCCGGGGAGGAGTCTAGCCATGACTTCTCCATCTGGTCAGAGGATGACAAGTCCCTGACCGACGGGGAAAGCGACCTCTGTTTCCTTGCCGATGGGGAAACGGAGGAGGAGAGCGACGACGACCGCTTCTCCTGCGACTTCACCTCTCCCGAGGAGGAGGAGGAGGAAGAGGAGGAGGAGGAGGAGGAGGAGGAGGAGGACGACCCCTCCTCCGACGAGCCGCCGGCCAAGCGGTTCTGCCCCTGGCTGGGGAACCTCAGCGACTTCGACAGCGACGACGACGATGCTGACGAGGAGGACGAGGACAATGAGGGCCCGGTCGGCGGCCATTGGAGCAGCGATGACGAGCCCGCCGGGAGTAGCGCCGACAGCGGCGACGACGGCGACGACGAGGGCAGCGACGGCCCATAGATAGGACCTTTAGTATAGGACCAGTAGTAGTAGATGGGGCAATGTATCCCCTAGTACTTCCTTTTGAGAGCAATCAGCTCTTTATGTAAGAAATCTTGCTTATCAATGAAGAACTTCTCCCAATTCGATTTTGCCGATTTCTTTTGAGCTTAATTTAGCCGATTTCCTCTCATACCGATCCTGCCGATTTGTCCCCTTAGCCAATGCGTAATGAGCCGATAACCATGCATCGGTCCTTCAAAATTCACCCTTCAATTCTTCAACTGATGATTTTTGAGATCTGGTAGACCATGTAGAGTCTTCAGGAAAGCCTTTGAATTCTTCCAACCAAACTTAATGGTCTTCTTAAAACACTCATCATCATTTTGTGAAGAAGATTGCGACGAAAGATCAGCCGATGGTCCCCCAATCGGCTCCTGGACAGAGCATCCACCAGGCCTGCTGCCCCCCGAGCCTTACTCGAGGCGAGAATGTCAGTGAGGATGCACCAAAGCCGATCACCTTTCTTCCTTCGAAAGCCGATATACCTCTTCTGTCAACACTGCTGAACTAGCACCAAGGGCTGAAAATCCTCGACAAGAAAGTTCAGGAACCCGAATCGGCTCAAGGCAGCTGAAGAAGCAGAAAGTCCCACAGCTGAACTGGACTTGGCGGAGAAACTTGGTGAAGATCCGGTAGACCTTGTATAATTGCACTAGAGTCGATGGCTGCGCATCGGCTTCGCTTCTTAGTTCTAAAGTCGATGCCCTTGCATCGGCTGTAAAAAAAAATTTTACTGACCGATTTTTTACTATCGGCCCCAATATTTTACTGCACACATGTTCTCCTGTGCATGTTCACATGTTCATCGTGTTCAGGTGCCCCCCGAGCCGAATCTGCCGGGGAACGGCAGATATTGGCTCTGTAATTTGTACGTCGGCTCCGGTAGAATCAATGACGAACACAAGCAGAACATGTGGTGAGGATAATTTTGGCCGATTGCTGGAATCGGCCTCCATATTGATTGAAGCATTCAATGAAGGTTCTGTAATGTTCCTTCATAGATCATTAGGGGGCCGATCCCAAGGATCGGCCTCGCCACGTTTGCTCATTGCTTTGCTTCAGCTACATGGTCAGGCCAGTGGATAAAACCAGCTTAACCCTTCCCTTCGTCACGTCGATGCGCTCGCAGTCGTCCAAATTGATACCTGAGAGGGGTTCTTGGCCTGCTGCCTCCCATGCGTTCATGCCAGCCGTTGAAATTTTGGCTGAGTCATCGGCCTGGACGACCTCTACCTCATCTCCATCCCACTGTATTATGCATTGGTGCATCGTGGAGGGAATGCAGCAGTTGGCGTGGATCCAATCTCTTCCTAGCAGAACAGCATAGGTGCTCTTGCTATCGACGATGAAGAACGTTGTAGGGATAGTTTTCCTTCCTACAGTCAGATCCATGTTCAGAACACCTTGTGCGTCAGACGCTTGGCCGTTGAAATCACTCAATGTCACGTTGGTCTCGATTAGATCTGAGCTAGAGCGTCCCAACCGACGTAGCATAGAGTATGGCATAATGTTGACTGCCGCTCCGGTGTCCACCAGCATCTTATTGACAGGCCTCCCATCTATATAACCTCGCAAGTACAGGGCCTTCGGATGTCCGTAGCTTCTTTCTCGTGGCTTCTCAAAGATAATCGGCCGTGGGCCGCGATCCAAGTTGTGCCACAGGTGCCTCGTCTAATCCTGGAGCACTGAACTCCGAAGGAAGGATGAACACCATGTTTGTGCCAGCCGATGTTTCATCATCGGCTTTCCTTTGCTTGGGGCGCCACTCCATTCTCCGTGGATGACCCTCTTTATCCAGGGTTCGCTGAACTTTCGCAGCCAGATCAGGTCGTGCCTTCCTCAGCGTATGCAAGTATAACCTTTCGGCTTCCTCCAGGCCGCGCAATCGCTGAACCCTGCGCTTTTGTGAACGACTGAGTCCATCAGGGCACCACCTTGGCCGGTGGTACCTGTCTTCTTCTTCTTCTTGTCCCTCGTCTCCTGAATCCTCGAGATCTTCCCACCGAGGGGACTCAGCGCGTTTGCTTTGTGGTGGGAGAGGCCCTAAGCGCTTGAACACGGACACGTTGGCTGCCTCCTTCTTCTTCTGGTTGCATTCTGGGCAATTGCCGATTGTGGGCAATCGGCTCATTCTGAATCCCAGCGAGTGTACGAAGAAGGGCGGTCCCGATGCCTATCATTGTCGTCTTGCTCCCTTGATTTTCCTTTGGCACGGCGCTCGTGCTCCTCCTCATCGCGATCGTGCCGACGATGTCTTCGGCTTCTCTAGCCGGACGATCTCTTTCATCATCATCGCCGGATCGTCGGCGTTGGTCATACTCGACTCACATACTTGTTGAGGAGGTGATCGAGAGGGGTCGCCGATATCTTATGTTCTTCACTTCTCCCTGCGTGACGTAGCGCTTGCCATCATGACGGAGCCGATTGCGTGGAGCGGCCTCCTCTGTGTCCTTGCTACGAGAGCAGCTGCCCTCGTCTCCATCCTTGCCAGAGTGGTGCCCAGGTCCTACCATGTTGATGCTGAACGAGGATCCTGGCTGGCAACCTTCAGGGTAAGTGCAGTCCACCATGTTAACGGCGGGGAAGGGTTGGGTGTCGACTTTCATGGCGTACTGGTTGAAAATTAGACGTCCTTGTTCTATCGCCATTTGGATCTGCTGACGCCATACCCTGCAGTCGTTGGTGGCATGGGAGAACGAGTTATGCCATTTGCAGTATGGCTTTCCGTTCAGCTCCTGTATCGTGGGGAATTTGAGACCTTCGGGAATCGTCAACTGCTTCTCCTTGAGCAGGAGGTCGAAAATTTGCTCAGTTTTGGTCACATCAAAATCAAACCCCCTGGGCGGGCCTGGTGGCTTTACCCATTTGCAGGATACGGGGGTTGCCCCCCGAGTCCATTCAGCCACTGCTACCTCTTGATCTCCCGCAGAAACTTCGTCTTCCTCTGCCTCGACCAGGACTACTGCACGCTTGAATTTGTCCTAGTACAGGTCCGGGTGGCGCTGTTCATATGCCGACAGTTTCTGAACCATGTGCGCCAGTGAGGGGTAGTCTGCTTGGGAGGCCATGTCCTTGAGCGGCGCTGCAAGGCCCGCCACTGCCAACTCGACTGCTTCCTTTTCAGTCACACGAACCGAATAACATCGGTTCCTAAGATTCCTGAAGCGCTGGATGTATTCTGTCACAGTTTCTCCACGCTTCTGACGCATTTGTGCTAGATCGGCAAGGCCAGACTCGGAAGCCTCTGAATGGTACTGCATATGGAACTGTTCTTCCAACTGCTTCCAAGTCCGGATCGAGTCTGGTGGCAACGAGGTGTACCACCCGAAAGCCGATCCCGTGAGGGACTGTGAGAAGAACCTCACGCGTAGTGGATCCGACACTGAGGCCGTTCCTAGCTGTGCCAAATATTGGCTCACATGCTCGATGGAGCTGGAACCATCTGATCCACTGAATTTGGAGAAATCAGGGAGCCGATATTTAGGTGGTAGCGGGATCATCTCGTACTCGTCGGGGTACGGCTTGGAATAGCCGATTGCCCTCCTTTTCGGCACCATGCCGAACTGGTCTCTCGGTATGGTACCGATCGATCCGCCGTGTCTGGCTGCAGGAGTTGAACTCCGAAGATTCGCCGGGGTGGCGTACTTAGCCAGCCATGCTTGCTTTTCCAGCTCCGAGCCAACTGCAGGAGCTGAGCTCTGGAGGTTCGTCGGGGTGGCGTACTTAGTTAGCCACGTCTGCTTCTCAAGATCTGTCGCTGACGTTCCTCCTATTTTCCCAGGAGTCCCTGATGTTGTGGCCTGGTTTGTGAGCGCCCAGTTACCGCAATCTGGCACATACGTGCACATGTACCCGTGAGGGATCTCCTTAGGCGCCTCATGCAAGAACTGGCAGTCACTAGGGTCACCACCGATCTTGTAGACGACGAATGCCGGTGAATTCGGCACTTCTGGTGCTGCCAACGCAAATGGCAGCGGTGGACGAGACTGGAGTGGCAACTCTCCTTGATGCGTCCCGAGAGCTGGTCCTGACGGCGAGTACTGGTGCCTCATGATCTCCTGGATCACCCGAAGAGCGACACGCCCCAACGTGTTTACCAGGTTCTCAGAGTGGCGGTGTAGCGAGTGAGCCACCAAGTAGTTGATCTCCTGCCGCGGGGACTCGGTGCGTTCTTCGACGGGGCGAGAGGTCTATCCCATCGAGTGCACCATCGGCGAGAATCCCTTCCACCTGATGCCATGTGAACGGGTTCTGTGAAAAGAGCCGATGAGGTCGGCTTCGAGGATGGCTTTGACCTCGTCATACTTCTTCTTGAGCTCGTCGGTCAGATCCTCGTACATGACTGGAGTGCCGTACGCCATCTCAGATGCAGATGGCGATGTGGTTGATGACGAAGCTTTGTCCCACCGGGCGTGCCAGAATGTGTTGCGGTCAAAACCCACCGGCGGGCAGCGACGGGCAACACAGTAGAGCCGGGAACAACTTAGGGCTGCGGCTGGCCCTGGTCCCTCCGAGCGACGGCCCGCAAAGCCTCTGGTACACACGTCCGATGCTGATGCAAGGGCGTGCCACCTGACTGATGGCGTGTAACTCACACGTTCGTTGGGAACCCCAAGAGGAAGGTATGATGCGCACAGCAGCAAGTTTTCCCTCAGAAAGAAACCAAGGTTTATCGAACCAGGAGGAGCCAAGAAGCACGTTGAAGGTTGATGGCGGCGGGATGTAGTGCGGCGCAACACCGGGGATTCCGGCGCCAACGTGGAACCCGCACAACACAACCAAAGTACTTTGCCCCAACGAAACGAGTGAGGTTGTCAATCTCACCGGCTTGCCTGTAACAAAGGATTAACCGTATTGTGTGGAAGATGATTGTTTGCGAGAAAACGATGAGAACCAGTATTGCAGTAGAGAGAATTGGACCGGGGTCCACAGTTCACTAGAGGTGTCTCTCCCATAGGACGAACAGCATGTTGGGTGAACAAATTATAGTTGGGCAATTGACAAATAAAGAGAGCATGACCATGCACATACATATCATGATGAGTATAGTGAGATTTAATTGGGCATTACGACAAAGTACATAGACCGCCATCCAACTGCATCTATGCCTAAAAAGTCCACCTTCGGAGTTATCATCCGAACCCCTCCAGGTATTAAGTTGCTAACAACGAGACAATTGCATTAAGTATTGCGCGTAATGTAACTAGTGACTACATCCTTGAACATAGCACTAATGTTTTATCCCTAGTGGCAACAAGCACATCCATAACCTTAGAGGTTCTTGTCACCCCTCCGATTCACGGAGACATGAACCCACTATCGAGCATAAATACTCCCTCTTGGAGTTACTAGCATCAACTTGGCCAGAGCATCTACTAATAACGGAGAGCATGCAAGATCATAAACAACACATAGATATAACTTTGATAATCAACATAACAAGTATTCTCTATTCATCGGATCCCAACAAACGCAACATATAGAATTACGGATAGATGATCTTGATCATGTTAGGCAGCTCACAAGATCCGACAATGATAGCACAATGGGGAGAAGACAACCATCTAGCTACTGCTATGGACCCATAGTCCAGGGGTAGACTACTCACACATCACACCGGAGGCGACCATGGCGGCGTAGAGTCCTCCGGGAGATGATTCCCCTCTCCGGCCGGGTGCCGGAGGCGATCTCCTGGATCCCCCGAGATGGGATCGGCGTTGGCGGCGTCTCTGGAAGGTTTTCCGTATCGTGGCTCTCGGTACTGGGGGTTTCGTCACGGAGGCTTTAAGTATGCGGAAGGGCAAGTCAAGAGGCGGCACGGGGGGCCCACACCATAGGCCGGCGCGGCCAAGGGGGGGCCGCGCCGCCCTAGGGTTTGGCCACCCCGTGGCCCCTCTTCGTTTCGTCTTCGGACTTCTGGAAGCTTCGTGGAAAAATAGGCCCCTGGGCTTTGATTTCGTCCAATTCCGAGAATATTTCCTTACTAGGATTTCTGAAACCAAAAACAGCGAAAAACGACAACCGGCACTTCGGCATCTTGTTAATAGGTTAGTTCCAGAAAATGCACGAATATGACATAAAGTGTGCATAAAACATGTAGATAACATCAATAATGTGGCATAGAACATAAGAAATTATCGATACGTCGGAGATGTATCAGCATCCCTAAGCTTAGTTCCGCTCGTCCCGAGCAGGTAAAACGATAACACGGATAATTTACGGAGTGACATGCCATCATAATCTTGATCATACTATTTGTAAAGCATATGTAGTGAATGCAGCGATCAAAACAATGTATATGACATGAGTAAACAAGTGAATCATAAAGCAAAGACTTTTCATGAATAGCACTTCAAGACAAGCATCAATAAGTCTTGCATAAGAGTTAACTCATAAAGCAATAATTCAAAGTAAAGGTATTGAAGCAACACAAAAGAAGATTAAGTTTCAGCGGTTGCTTTCAACTTGTAACATGTATATCTCATGGATATTGTCAACATAGAGTAATATAATAAGTACAATAAGCAAGTATGTAGGAATCAATGCACAGTTCACACAAGTGTTTGCTTCTTGAGGTGGAGAGAAATAGGTGAAGCTGACTCAACATTGAAAGTAAAAGAATGGTCCTCCATAGAGGAAAAGCATCGATTGCTATATTTGTGCTAGAGCTTTGATTTTGAAAACATGAAACAATTTTGTCAACGGTAGTAATAAAGCATATGCATCATGTAAATTATATCTTATAAGTTGCAAGCCTCATGCATAGTGTACTAATAGTGCCCGCACCTTGTCCTAATTAGCTTGGACTACCGGATTATCACCGCAATACATATGCTTTAACCAAGTATCACAAAGGGGTACCTCTATGCCGCATGTACAAAGGTCTAAGGAGAAAGCTCGCATTTGGATTTCTCGCTTTTGATTATTCTCAACTTAGACATCCATACCGGGACAACATAGACAATAGATAATGGACTCCTCTTTTAATGCTTTAAGCATTCAACAACAATTAATTCTTTTCTCATTAGAGATTTGAGGATGTTTGTCCAAAACTGAAACTTCCACCATGGATCATGGCTTTAGTTAGCGGCCTAATGTTCTTCTCTAACAATATGCATGCTCAAACCATTCAACTCAGTGTAGATCGCCCTTACTTCAGACAAGACGATAATGCATAGCAACTCACATGAAATTCAACAATGAAAAGTTGATGGCGTCCCCAGTAAACATGGTTATCGCACAACAAGCAACTTAATAAGAGATAAAGTGCATAATTACATATTCAATACCACAATAGTTTTTAAGCTATTTGTCCCATGAGCTATATATTGCAAAGGTGAATGATGGAATTTTAAAGGTAGCACTCAAGCAATTTACTTTGGAATGGCGGAAAATACCATGTAGTAGGTAGGTATGGTGGATACAAATGGCATAGTGGTTGGCTCAAGTATTTTGGATGCATGAGAAGTATTCCCTCTCGATACAAGGTTTAGGCTAGCAAGGCTTATTTGAAACAAACACAAGGATGAACCGGTGCAGCAAAACTCACATAAAAGACATATTGAAAACATTATAAGACTCTACACCGTCTTCCTTGTTGTTCAAACTCAATACTAGAAATTATCTAGACCTTAGAGAAACCAAATATGCAAACCAAATTTTAGCATGCTCTATGTATTTCTTCATTAATGGGTGCAAAGCATATGATGCAAGAGCTTAAACATGAGCACAACAATTGCCAAGTATCACATTACCCAAGACATTTATAGCAATTACTACATGTATCATTTTCCAATTCCAACCATATAACAATTTAACGAAGGAGAAACTTCGCCATGAATACTATGAGTAGAAACCAAGGACATACTTGTCCATATGCTACAGCGGAGCGTGTCTCTCTCCCATAAAGTGAATGCTAGGATCCATTTTATTCAAACAAAACAAAAAACAAAAACAAACCGACGCTCCAAGAAAAAGCACATAAGATGTGATGGAATAAAAATATAGTTTCGGGGAGGAACCCGATAATGTTGTCGATGAAGAAGGGGATGCCTTGGGCATCCCCAAGCTTAGACGCTTGAGTCTTCTTGATATATGCAGGGGTGAACCACCGGGGCATCCCCAAGCTTAGAGCTTTCACTCTCCTTGATCATGTTGCATCATACTCCTCTCTTGATCCTTGAAAACTTCCTCCACACCAAACTCGAAACAACTCATTGGAGGGTTAGTGCACAATATAAATTAGCATATTCAGAGGTGACACAATCATTCTTAACACTTCTGGACATTGCATAAAGCTACTGGACATTAATGGATCAAAGAAATTCATCCAACATAGCAAAAGAGGCAATGCGAAGTAAAAGGCAGAATCTGTCAAAACAGAATAGTTCGTATTGACGAATTTTAAAATGGCACCAGACTTGCTCAAATGAAAATGCTCAAATTGAATGAAAGTTGCGTACATATCTGAGGATCATGCACGTAAATTGGCTTAATTTTCTGAGCTACCTACAGGGAGGTGGACCCAGATTCGTGACAGCTGCAGTAATCCAAATCTAGTACTTACTTTTCTATCAACGGCTTAACTTGGCACAACAAAACACAAAACTAAGATAAGGAGAGGTTGCTACAGTAGTAAACAACTTCCAAGACATAAAATAAAAACAAAGTACTGTAGGTAAAAACATGGGTTGTCTCCCATAAGCGCTTTTCTTTAACGCCTTTCAGCTAGGCGCAGAAAGTGTGTATCAAGTATTATCGAAGGGTGGTACATTCTCAGCGGGGTGTGGAGTTTTCTCAACCAGGCATAATATATTTGATACATAAGTTTTAGCATCCCCCTTTTCATTAGTCTTAGGTGTGCAACTCTCATCAAACAAATTTTCAGGAACAAGCCAAGCATAGTTATTTTCTAGTGCATCATTCATAGCTAAGAGTTTACATGGTATTGGTGCTTTGATCTCCCCACCATCATCAATATTATTAGTGTATCTTATTCTATCCATGTCCATTTTTTCAAGGAGACTAACAAAATTAGTATGAGAACCAAGCATATTAAATTTAGCAAAGACCTTTCTAGCTTCTCTTGCTAGACCACCAAATTCTCTAAGAAGGGTTTCTAAAACAAAATCTTTCTTTTCCCCTTCTTCCATATCACCAAGTGTGAGAAACATGTGTTGGATTATAGGATTAAGATTAACAAATTTAGTTTCCAACAGGCGAACTAAATGCGCGGCAGCAATTTCATAAGTAGGCGCAAGGTCTACCAAGTGTCTATCTTCAAAATTTTCAATGGTACTAACATGATTGAAAAATTCTTCTATATTATTTCTCCCAACTATAGACCCATGTCCTACCGGTATGTCTTTTGTGGTAAAATTAAAAGGAAACATGATGAAATAAGTAAAGTAAATGCAAGTAACTAATTTTTTTGTGTTTTTGATATAGCAAACAAGATAGCAAGTAAAGTAAAACTAGCAACTAATTTTTTTGTATTTTGATTTAGTGCAGCAAACAAAGTAGTAAATAAAACTAAGCAAGACAAAAACAAAGTAAAGAGATTGAGAAGTGGAGACTCCCCTTGCAGCGTGTCTTGATCTCCCCGGCAACGGCGCCAGAAAAAGAGAGCTTGATGGCGTGTAACTCACACGTTCGTTGGGAACCCCAAGAGGAAGGTATGATGCGCACAGCAGCAAGTTTTCCCTCAGAAAGAAACCAAGGTTTATCGAACCAGGAGGAGCCAAGAAGCACGTTGAAGGTTGATGGCGGCGGGATGTAGTGCGGCGCAACACCAGGGATTCCGGCGCCAACGTGGAACCTGCACAACACAACCAAAGTACTTTGCCCCAACGAAACAGTGAGGTTGTCAATCTCACTGGCTTGCTGTAACAAAGGATTAACCGTATTGTGTGGAAGATGATTGTTTGCAGAAAACAGTAGAACAGTATTGCAGTAGAGAGAATTGGACCGGGGTCCACAGTTCACTAGAGGTGTCTCTCCCATAGGACGAACAGCATGTTGGGTGAACAAATTACAGTTGGGCAATTGACAAATAAAGAGAGCATGACCATGCACATACATATCATGATGAGTATAGTGAGATTTAATTGGGCATTACGACAAAGTACATAGACCGCCATCCAACTGCATCTATGCCTAAAAATTCCACCTTCAGGTTA
This sequence comes from Lolium rigidum, assembly GCF_022539505.1. NCBI lineage: Eukaryota > Viridiplantae > Streptophyta > Magnoliopsida > Poales > Poaceae > Lolium > Lolium rigidum. The sequence goes on along the minus strand of NC_061510.1, from coordinate 70,170,896 downwards.
TCATCCGAACCCCCTCCGGTATTAAGTTGCTAACAACAGACAATTGCATTAAGTATTGCGCGTAATGTAACTAGTGACTACATCCTTGAACATAGCACTAATGTTTTATCCCTAGTGGCAACAGCACATCCATAACCTTAGAGGTTCTTGTCACCCCTCCAGATTCACGGAGACATGAACCCACTATCGAGCATAAATACTCCCTCTTGGAGTTACTAGCATCAACTTGGCCGGAGCATCTACTAATAACGGAGAGCATGCAAGATCATAAACAACACATAGATATAACTTTGATAATCAACATAACAAGTATTCTCTATTCATCGGATCCCAACAAACGCAACATATAGAATTACAGATAGATGATCTTGATCATGTTAGGTAGCTCACAAGATCCGACAATGATAGCACAATGGGGAGAAGACAACCATCTAGCTACTGCTATGGACCCATAGTCCAGGGGTAGACTACTCACACATCACACCGGAGGCGACCATGGCGGCGTAGAGTCCTCCGGGAGATGATTCCCCTCTCCGGCAGGGTGCCGGAGGCGATCTCTCGGATCCCCCGAGATGGGATCGGCGTTGGCGGCGTCTCGGAAGGTTTTCCGTATCGTGGCTCTCGGTGCGGGGGTTTCGTCACGGAGGCTTTAAGTAGGCGGAAGGGCAAGTCAAGAGGCGGCACGGGGGCCCACACCATAGGCCGGCGCGGCCAAGGGGGCCGCGCCGCCCTAGGGTTTGGCCACCCCGTGGCCCCTCTTCGTTTCGTCTTCGGACTTCCGGAAGCTTCGTGGAAAAATAGGCCCACGGGCTTTGATTTCGTCCAATTCCGAGAATATTTCCTTACTAGGATTTCGAAACCAAAAACAGCAGAAAACGACAAGCGGCACTTCGGCATCTTGTTAATAGGTTAGTTCCACAAAATGCACGAATATGACATAAAGTGTGCATAAAACATGTAGATAACATCAATAATGTGGCATAGAACATAAGAAATTATCGATACGTCGGAGACGTATCACCGACCTATACCTGGTCAGGAAGGTGATGGAGATGCCTCGCTTAGTTTCCTGCATGGCATACACGTAAACATTAAATACGAGCCTCGATCGGCTCTCGAGTTATCTCGTGAATCGGCTCAAGGAGCCGATCCACCCATGATTCGTACGAGGTGCACGAATATATGGTGGTCCTGCTTGATCAAGATAAAGCTAATACGATCTACGACGATTTAGGGTTTTCACCGCATAATCGGATCATCCTACTCACGATTGGGCCTCGCGGCCACGCACGGTGATCGTAAGCCGATCCTAGATAGGGCCTAAAAACCAACACGAGGTTGATCCCCGGAACATCCTTGTCTAGGACTAGCAAACGACACCCTACGTGCCGCTGGATCCTCCAACCCTTTGTAAGGCCTAACTATTGCGGATATTAAACTAATCCTTGATGAACAAGGAGCAACCGTAACGGATCGGATCTACTAAACTAATGATCAAGCGGGGTGCCGCCCCTACACCTAAGATAGGTGTAAGGGCGGCTAGATGTGCAAGGGTTGCACTAACGACAAGCATGTAATTCGAAGAACAATGCTAACCCTAACACATCTAAGATAACTACGTTGCTCGCCATCAAAAAGGCTTCGAGACGAGCAACGCATGAACAACGTGGAAAGCTTGTGCTGCCTAGATCGCAAGATGCGATCTAGGCAGCATGATGCTTACCGGTAGAAACCCTCGAGACGAAGGAGTTGGCGATGCGCCGAGATTTGTTTGTTGGTTGAACGTTGGTTGTTGTTTATTCCATAAACCCTAGATACATATTTATAGTCCAAGCGGACTTTCTAATCGTAGGCATACATCCCAACCGTGCACGAGTACAAACTCTAACTCCTAACCGACACGTATCCTACTATGTTACAGATACAAGGGCAAACTAGCCCAAACTTTGCATGTAAGGCCGATTCACGTATTTCTTCTATATATATTCTTCAAGTCCATCTTGATCGCGGCCCACCTCTGACTCGGTCAAATTCTGGTGATAACACATGCCCCCCTGGTTTTGGAAATGACATTTCCAAAATCATTACGCTTTCCTTTCGTCGGGTCATGTCGTGGCAGAGCAAAAAACCGCCGCAGAATCCTCATCATGATGCCTTGCCCTCTCCACTTCTCCACGTGGCCGTAAAACTTTCCCGTTGGGCAACATCTCCTCGGAAACCGCTCGTGGCATTGAATTTCCCTCATATCCCCTTTATTTAACCGTTCTCAACAGCTTGCGCCTCCTTCGTCCTCCTCGCCTTAGCACCAAAAACCCTCCGTGCCACCATGTCTTCTTCCTCCTCCTCCGAGCTTTCCTACGGGTCCGACTCCTCCCGCGAGACGCCGCCGGAAATCCGTGCCCCGAAGAATGGGACGAGGAGAGCCACGCCTCCTCCATTTGGTCCGAGGACGACAAGTCCTTGACCAGCGGGGATGAAGATCTCCAGTTCCTCGCCGACGGAGAACTGGAGTCGGAAAGCGAGGACGACCGGTTCCCCTGGGACGGCTGCCCCACCTCTGAAGAAGAGGAAGAGGAAGACGACGACGACGACGATGACTCCTCGAGGGCTACCCGCCGGCGAAACGCCTCCGCATGTGGTGGGACGACGACAGCAGCGACGATGAAGACGGGGATGAAGCTCCCGTAGAGGGCTACGGGAGTAGCGACGAGGAACCCATCGGCAGCAGTGCCGATGAGAGTTCTGAGGATGACGACGAGGGCAATGATGGCCCGTAGATTAGGATCTACTAGTATAGGCCTAGCAGTAGTAGATTGGTCAATAGACCCTTCTTTTGTTCTTCCTTCTTTGAGCAATCGGCTCTCCATTGTAAGAAATCCCAATATTAATGAAGAATTTCCCTTAACTTGATTTCGCCGATTTCTTTCATGCTGATTTTGTCGACTGTTGGCCTAATCCATGCTTAATGACTGATGGCAACGCATCGGTTCTCACGATAATCTGCGAGACAGGCCAATTTCAGCCATCCCTCCAAGCTAGCCAGCCTCTGCCGATGACGATGGCACAGCCGATCTTAGTAGGTCGGCGACTTGATCTTGAGCAAGCGTCTTTAAAAGAGCCCCGGAACTGTCTTGGATGCTCAAACCGACGACTCCGTAGCAGAACACCACTCTCCGGACCGGTTGTGTCGTAGGGCTAGCCGATTCCAACCAAATCGGCTCCCGGAGCAAAGATCTTTAGGGCGAGCTGCCCCACGAGCCTTAATCAAGGCGAATCAGCCACATGTGCCGACATTAGGCTCCCCAAAGCGAGAGAACCTTCAGGGTGAGCTGCCCCCCGAGCTTCTTCAATCTACTTCTTGCGCCTTGCAGGTCAGATCAGCTCCTTCCTTACCCTGATTTGCACGTCCATGCTGTTCTTGGCATTATCTCTTGAAGAGAGGATCCGAGCCCTTAAACTACTCCATTGAGGAGTTCTTCCATTAAAATCTCCCTTCGTGCTCCATTGACCCTCTGATCGTAACAGTTATTCCTCTTGAGTCGATGGCCATGCATCGGCTTTTATATCCTTAAGTCGATGTCCGCCCATCGGCTGTGCTCAAAAAATTTCGAATTTTTGAATTTTTTACGGCCGACTTATGCATCGGCCCCCATACTTCAATACCCATCACCAAAGGATGAGACACTTCTACTGCATATCCTCGTGTTTTATCCACTTGGGTGCCCCCCGAGCCGATTCTCGTCAAGAGAATTGATGGTATCGGCTCCGTTGGATAACATGTTGAACCCGTGCAGTAATGGATGGTGAGGATAATTTTGGCCGATTGCTGGAATCGGCCTCCATGTTGCTTGCTCGGTGAAGGTTTTGTGATGTCCCTTCATAAATTTTTGGGGCCGATCACAAGGATCAGCCTTGCCACGTTCGCTCATCGATGTGCTCTTGCTACTTGTTCAGGCCGGTAGATAAAACCAGCCCAATCTCTGACTTTATCATGTTGGTGCGCTTGCTGTCGTCCACCTTGAGTGCATCGTATAATCGTGGAGCACTAAGCTTCGTCGGAAGAACGAGCACCATGTTTGTGCCAGCCGATGTTTCATCATCGGCTTTCCTTTGCTTGGGGTGCCACTCCATTTTCCGTGGACGACCCTCTTCATCCAGGGTTCGCTGAACCTTCGCAGCCAGATCAGGTCTTGCCTTCCTCAATGTATGCAAGTATAACCTTTCGGCTTCCTCCAGGCCGCGCAATCGCTGAACCCTGCGCTTTTGGGAACGGATGAGTCCATCAGGGCACCACCTTGGCCGGTGGTACCTGTCTTCTTCTTCTCCCTCGCCTTCTGAATCTTCGAGATCTTCCAACCGAGGGGACTCAGCACGTTTGCTTTGTGGCGGGAGAGGCCCTAGGCGCTTGAACACGGACACGTTGGCTGTCTCCTTCTTCTTCTGGTTGCATTCTGGGCAATTGCCGATTGTGGGCAATCGGCTCATTCCTGAGTCCCAGCAGTGTCTGAAGAAGGGACAGTCCCAGTGCCTATCCTCGTCGACTCGCTCCCCCAACTTTTCCTTGGCACGGCGCTCGTGCTCCTCCTCATCACGATCATGCCGACGACGTCTCCTGTCGTCCCTAGCCAGACGATCTTCTTCATCATCGTCGTTGTATCGCCGGCGTTGGTCATGCTGACTCACATACTTGTTGAGGAGGTGGTCAGAGAGAGGTCGTTTATACCTTATGTTTTTCACCTCTCCCTCTGTGACGTAGCGCTTGCCGTCTTGGCGGAGCCGATCGCGTGGAGCGGCTTCCTCTGTATCTTTGCTATGAGAGCAGCTGCCCTCATCTCCGTCCTTACCGCAGTGGTGTCCAGGTCCTACCATGTTGATATTGCACGAGAAATCCGGCCGGCACCCTCCATGGTAAGTATACTCCACCATGTTTACGGCGGGGAAGGGGTGTGTGTCGACCTTCATGGCGTATTGGTTGAAAATCAACCGTCCGTTTTCTATCGCCATTTGGATCTGCTGCCGCCACACCCTGCAGTCGTTGGTGGTGTGGGTGAACGTGTTATGCCACTTGCAGTATGGCTTTCCGTTCAGCTCTTGCACCGTGGAGATCTTGTGGCCTTCGGGTACCTTTATATGCTTCTCCATGAGTAAGAGATCAAAAGTCTGCTCAGTCTTGGTCACGTCGAAGTCGAACCCTTTTGGAGGGCCTTGTGGCTTCACCCATTTGCAGGTCACGGGGCTCGTCGCTCGAGTCCATTCAGCCACCGCTACCTCTCGATCTCCCGCAGCACCTTCATCCTCGTCCGCCTCAACCAGGGTCACCGCACGCTTGAATTTGTCCTGGTAAACATCCGGGTGACGCTGCTCATATGCCGACAGCCTTCCGCACCATGTGCGCCAATGAAGGGTAGTCTCGCTTGGGAGGCCACGTCCTTAATCGATGATGAGAGACCCACCACCGCCAACTCGATCGCTTCTTTTTCACTTACATGAGCCGAAAAGCATCGGTTCCTAATGGTCCTGAAGCGCTGGACGTATTCTGACACTGTCTCGCCGCGCTTCTGTCGTACTTGTGCTAGATCGGCAATACCAACCTCGGAAGCCTCTGAGTGATACTGCTCATGGAACTGTTCTTCCAATCTGCTTCCGAGTCCGGATGGAGTTCGGTGGCAGCGATGTGTACCACCCGAAAGCCGATCCCGTGAGGGACCGTGCGAAGAACCTCACACGCAACTCGTCTCGATGCTGAGATCGTGCCCAGCCTGTGCCAAATATCGGCTCACATGCTCGATGGAGCTGGAACCATCTGATCCACTAAACTTTGTGAAGTCCGGGAGCCGATATTTGGGTGGTAGCGGGATCAGTTCGTAGTCGTTGGGGTACGGCTTGGTGTAGCCGAACGTCTTCCTTTTCGGCATCATGCCGAACCGATCTTTCGAGATTGCACAAATCTGATCCGCTGTGATGGCTGAAGGTGTCGAACCCCGAAGATTCGCCGGGGTGGCATACTTAACCAGCCATGCTTGCTTTTCCGGTTCTAAGCCAACCTGCAGGAGCTGGGCTCGGAGGTTTGTCGGAGTGGCGTACTTAGCTAGCCACGTTTGCTTCTCGGGATCGGCTCCCGACGTTCCTCCCGCCGTTCCGGAGGCCCCCGATGTTGCAGCCTGGTTCGAGAGTGCCCGTGTGTTGCAGTCTGGTACGTATGCGCACGCGTATCCGTGCGGGATCTCCTTGGGTGCCTCAGGTAGGAATTGGTAGTCACTAGGATCACCACCAATCTTGTAGACGACGTATGCCGATGAATTCGGCAGTTCCGGTGCTTCCCATGCGAACGGCTGGGGCTGGAGTGGCATCTCTCCTTTGAAAGTCCCCAGAGCTGGTCCCGACGGAGAATACCGGTGGCTCATGATTTCCTGGACCACGCGCAGAGCGACACGCTCCAAAGTGTTCACCAGTGCTCTCGCAGTGGCGGTGCAGCGACCGAGCCACCATGTAGTTGATTTCCTCGCCGCAGCCGACCTGGTGCGTTCTTCTGACGGGGCGGACAGGTCCACTCCATCGAGTGCGCCTTCAGGTGTGAAACCCTTCCACCTGACGCCATGGGAGCGGGTTCGGTGGAAAGAGCCGATGAGTTTGGCTTCGAGGACTGCCTTGATTTCATCATGCTTCTTCTTGAGGTCATCAGGCAGATCCTCGTACTTGACCGGAGTGCTTTCCGCCATCTCGGATGTAGATGGCGATGTGGTGGATGTCGAAAGTGTGTCCCACCGGGCGTGCCAGAATGTGTTGACGTCAGAAACCCCCTGGCGGGCAGAGACGGGCAACACAGTAGAGCCGGGAACAACTAGGGCTGCGGCTGGCCCCAGTCCCTCAGAGCGACGGCCCGCAAAGCCTCCTGGTCGCACGTCCGATGCTATCGCAAGGGCGTGCCACCCGACCTATACCTGGTCGGGAAGGTGTGGATGATGCCTCGCTTAGTTTCCTGCATGGCATACACGTAAACATTAAATACGAGCCTCGATCGGCTCTCGAGTTATCCCGTGAATCGGCTCAAAGAGCCGATCCACCCATGATTCGTACAAGGTGTCCGAATATATGGTGGTCCTGCTTGATCAAGATAAAGCTAATTAGATCTACGACGATTTAGGGTTTTCACCGCATAATCGGATCATCCTACTCACGATTGGGCCTCGCGCTCGCGCACGGTCACCGTAAGCCGATCCTAGACAGGGCCTAAAAACCAACACGAGGTTGATCCCCGGAACATCCTTTCTAGGGCTAGCAAACGCCACCCTACACGCCGCTGGATCCTCCAACCCTTTGTAAGGCCTAACTATTGCGGATGTTAAACTAATCCTTGATGAACAAGGAGCAACCGTAATGGATCAGATCTACTAAACTATGATCAAGCGGGGTGCCGCCCCTACACCTAAGATAGGTGTAAGGGCGGCTAGATGTGCAAGGGTTGCATAACGAAAGCATGTAATTCGAAGAACAATGCTAACCCTAACACATCTAAGATAACTACGTTGCTCGCCATCAAAAAGGCTTCAGCACGAGCAACGCATGAACAACGTGGGCGGGCTTGTGCTGCCTAGATCGCAAGATGCGATCTAGGCAGCATGGTGCTTACCGGAGAAACCCTCGAGACGAAGGAGTTGGCGATGCGCCGAGATTTGTTTGTGTTGAACGTTGGTTGTTGTTTATTCCATAAACCCTAGATACATATTTATAGTCCAAGGGACTTTCTAATCCAGGCGTGCACCTAACCGTGCACGGGTAAAATTCTAACTCCTAACCGACACGTAATCTAATATGTTACAGATACAAGGGCAAACTAGCCCAAACTTTGCATGTAAGGCCGATTCACGTATTTCTTCTATATATATTCTTCAAGCCCATCTTGATCGCGGCCCACCTCTGACTCGGTCAAATTCTGGTGATAACAGCACTTCGGCATCTTGTTAATAGGTTAGTTCCAGAAAATGCACGAATATGACATAAAGTGTGCATAAAACATGTAGATAACATCAATAATGTGGCATGGAACATAAGAAATTATCGATACGTTGGAGACGTATCACCCTTCTCCTGCCAAGTCAACACCTCCATCCCGAACGGGTGTAGAGAAGGTCCCATTGTCGAGAGTTATTCCTTCCGATGATGCTCCCACCCCGCCGGCTGGCCGCGATCACGTAAGTACTTAATCTGTCAAGCTTTGCTGAATTTCCATCACCTGACTCCTCTTGACTTTTTCCTGGCTGCAGCCAATTTACGCTACAGTCGATGCTGTGGCGGACTTTGCTGAACAATTTACTCGCCCTGAAGCCGAAAACTCTCAACTTCGGAAGGCCGTCAAATCTTCGGCTGATCAAGTGGTCGAAGCCAACATGCTTGCTGCCGATGCCAAGAGTGAGAATGCCTCATTGAAGGAAGAAGTAAATCGGCTGAAGCGTCAAATGAAGGATGACCAAGATGCCAGGCGTGCAGCGGCGGCTGCGATTGATGAGAAGGAGGGTGTCCTCCGCGAATCCATCAAGGATTTACTGGGTAAAAATCCTTACGATGCTCCGCCCCTTTCTTGATGCTTTCTCCATTGATTACTAATACTCTCTTTTTCAGAGGCCGCCAATTTAACTGTCAGCCGACGCCATCAGCTTCGGGAGGATTCTACGGCCGACGCCTTGTCACTTGCTGCTGAGTCGAATGTCCAGATCCTCAGATTACTGCAGAAGTCCAAGGGAGCGCTGTCGAAGTTATACTCGATGATCTTCCCTAAGGCGAAGCTGGACAAGACTCTCGACGAGATGGCAGAAGCTTTCCTTGTCGATCCCTCCGAACCTGTAGAGGTACTGAAACGCCGCAGTCGCTTGATTGGTGCGGTTCTTACTTTCCAGTTGCTTATGGGCCACGGGATGGGGTCGGAATTGGAAGAGTTCTCTAAGGCGCTGCCTGTTGATGATGAAAATCATCTAGTCAACCTTGAGCCTTTCAAGAGATCGGCAATAACTTGCGCCAACCGGCTTCTGAAGTTGGTGGATGAAGCACAAGCCGAGCCTGCTCCTGAGTCAGCTCCTGGTTCAACGTCGGCTAATCCTTGAACCGTTATTTGATTTGTTGTACATAAGATTTTCGTAACACTTTTAAATTCGGCTCTGTTGCCAAACATCCTTTTGCCTGTATGATGTGCACTCAACGCTCCCGATGGGAGTTTTTATATTAATGCTTGGTCTGAAGTGAGGATGTGCTGCAGATTCCTTCATCTTCTTCCCGTGCCGAGCTCTTTCCGAATTCTTCGGGTAACGATGAATCAGGCCTTGTTCGTCAGTTACGTGACCAGGTGTCTAGTCTAAATAAAGACATTACTTCCCTTCGTGCGATGGCTGCCTTGGTGAAGAAGAAGGGAGAAATAGCGACTGCCATTGAACAATACGCTCTTGATGGTCTTCATGTTGCTACCGAAAGTTTGAACTGTGAGTGTTAGCCTGCCTTTTGATTCCAGGTATAGCTTGAATGTTCTAACATTCGTTCCTTTTCTAGTCGTGGCTTCGGATGTAGCTGAAGCGGACAGGAAGATTCATGAAGAGGTTGAGGCAATGACCGACGTTGCGCACCCAACACATGGTTTATGGCTGCATCGTCCGAAGGCTGTCGTCATGGCGAAGTTCAAGTACCGGGTGATGAAGGCACATTATTATTTTGATAAATACTATGCCCTTCTTACGATGGTTTGGCACACCTTGTTTCCTCTGGATCAGGCACCCGAAACTTTGTCTGGCTTGTTCACCCGATTCAAGTCTCCAGAAAGGATTCGGCTGCTAGTGCGGAAAGAGCTTCTAGCTGGTGCTGAGCTTGCCTTTGCTTCAATATTGGCATGCCATCCATCTTTGGATTTAAGAGCCGTGGCGAATACTGAAAGGGATTTAGGCCAGTACTATGATGTTGCTAGAGGTCCTGCTCACACCATTGTTTCTCGGATGGAATCATGCCTCGAAAAGGAACTGAGGGCCCACTGGGACCGGGGATCCCAATTATGAATGTAATAGCCTTGTATTTCGCATAAGACTATTTGCTGCGTACGCTGCACGCTTATGCTAATTTGATTGATATTTTATTGTCGAGTGCGGCTGAGTGATCAGTTCAGCCTGCTTACTCGACGACTTCGTTGTACTTTATGCAATGTTATTGCAAAGTCAATATGTAATTTGTACGAAAGTTCGGCTTAGTCACACGGTGCACCTGTTTGAGCCTTATCTTAATGTAACCATCGACTGCAGCACTCGCGTATTTTTCGAGGCTTGGATTGGTTGTTTTTGTGTGTCATTAATCTTAGCTCTCGCTGAGAGTATTTAATTAATGTCATCGTGTAAACACGTTTTTTCTGGGCCAATGCTCCCGATGGGAGTTAGAGCCGATGGAAACGGTTCTGAACGTTACGTTCGGGTGTCAAAGCCTGAAGCAAGAAAAAGGGTAACAGAAATCTGATTAGATCTTTATTCATAATGCAAAGCAACCTTGTAGGCCGTTGAATGAAAAAACAATCGTATCCTATGTATAAAACCGTCGCAATTGCGCGATGTTCCACGGATTCTCAACATCTTTTCCTGATGCTGGATTTTTGAGCCGATAGGTTCCTCCTGGTATCACTTCGGTGATGATGTATGGTCCTTCCCATGGGGATTCTAGCTTCAAGGGTCTTTTTTGTTTCAACCGAAGTACCATATCTCCAACACTGAAATTTCGACTGCGTATTCGTCGGCTGTGATAATTTCTCAGTGCTTGTTGGTAGACCGTTGTTCTTGCCAAGGCAACATCTCTTGCTTCGTCAAGGAGGTCGACAGCATCTTGTAGCGCGATATTGGAGGAGGACTCTGTGTATGCTGTTACTCGAGGCGCTTCAAATCGAACGTCGGCTGGCAGGACTGCTTCGGCTCCGTACACCAAGAAGAATGGAGTGTATTGAGTCGACCTGTTGGGGGTGGTACGCAAACTCCATAGCACAGATGGTAACTCTTCAACCCAGGCTCCGGCTGCGCCTTTAAGGCGTTTCTTTAAACCATCCCCTATTAAACCATTGATCCTTTCCACCTGGCCGTTGGTCTGGGGGTGAGAGACAGATGCGAATTTCAATTTGATTCCTCCATCATCGCAAAATTTCCTGAACTCCTCAGAATCAAAGTTGGAGCCGTTGTCTGTGACAATGCTGTGGGGCATACCGAATCGACAGGTTATTCATTTAAAGAATTGAACCACCGTTTCAGCCTTTTGGTTTTGCACTGGTACTGCCTCGATCCACTTAGTGAATTTGTCGACTGCAACCAGTAAGTATGTGTGTCCTCCGGGTGATGATCTTTGCAACAGTCCAACTTGATCGAGTCCCCATTGAGCGAACGGCCATGCTAAGGGTATTGTCATTAAATCCGTTGCAGGAGTGTGTGGTTTCGACGAGAAACGTTGACACGCGTCGCACTTCATGACTAGATCCCTAGCATCCGACGCTGCCATTGGCCAATAAAATCCTGCCCTAAAGGCTTTTGCCACAAGGGCTCTGCTCCCTGCATGATGCCCACAGGTTCCTTCATGTATCTCGCGCAACAATGCTTTTCCATCGTCAATGGCGATGCACCTTTGGAAGATCCCTGAGATGCTGCGCTTGTAAAGCTCACCATTTATCACTGTGAAGGCCTTTGATCGTCTGACGATTCGCTTAGCTTCTACGGGGTCTTCTGGCAGCTCTTGTTTCGACATGTACGCTAGGAATGGTTCGGTCCACAGTGGCTCGAGGAGGAGAACTTGTTCGGCAGAAAGGACTGGAGATTCTTCAGTCGAAGGTTTTTGTAGTGAGCTTTTTTCCAATTCTTCACCTGATGGTTTTGCAGACGGCTTTTCTTTAATTGATCTTTGAGCGATCACTTCGTAAAAAACTCCATCTGGGATGGGGGAGTATGTGGACCCGATGTTTGCCAAAGTGTCAGCTTCCTCGTTACTGGCTCTGCCGATGTGCTTAAGCTCGCATCCTTCGAATTTAGCCTCCATGTTCTGATACAGCTGCCGATAAGCAACCATGTCGTCACTGACTGCATCGCACAAGTTCATTGACTGCTGGACCACTAGGTTCGAATCTCCGTAGATTTCTAGGCGCGTAGCGCCACACGCCTTTGCCATTTTCATTCCGTGCAGCAGTGCTTCGTATTCTGCTTCATTGTTTGTCGGCAGGGAGAAATTCATGCGTAGTATATACTTCATTTTATCTCCCTGTGGTGATATCAGCACCACTCCTGCCCCTGCTCCTGTGCTCCATTTTGATCCGTCAAAGTACATTACCCATGACCCCAACATGTCGGGTGTTGCTGGTGTCTGCGATTGGATCCAATCTGCCACAAAATCTGGGAGGATTTGGGATTTTACCGCCGTTCGGTTGACGTAAGTTATGTCGTGTGGTGCTTGATACGTCTCCGACGTATCGATAATTTCTTATGTTCTATGCCATATTATTGATGATACCTACATGTTTTATGCACACTTTATGTCATATTCGTGCATTTTCTGGAACTAACCTATTAACAAGATGCCGAAGTGCCGCTTCCTGTTTTCTCGCTGTTTTTGGTTTCAGAAATCCTAGTAACGAAATATTCTCGGAATTGGACGAAACGAAGACCCGGGGCCCTATTTTTCCACGGAGCTTCCGGAAGACCGAAGAACACACGAAGTGGGGCCACGAGGTGGCCAGGCTATAGGGCGGCGCGGCCCAAGCCCCGGCCGCGCCGACCTATAGTGTGGGCCCCTCGTGACGCCCCTTGACCTGCCCTTCCGCCTACTTAAAGCCTCCGTCGCGAAACCCCCGATGCGAAAAACCACGATACGGAAAACCTTACCGAGACGCCGTCGCCGCCGATCCCATCTCGGGGGATTCTCGGAGATCTCCTCCGGCACCCTCGCCGGAGAGGGGATTCATTTCCCGGAGGACTCTACACCGCCATGGTCGCCTCCGGAGTGATGAGTGAGTAGTTCACCCCTGGACTATGGGTCCATAGCAGTAGCTAGATGGTTGTCTTCTCCTCATTGTGCTTCATTGTTGGATCTTGTGAGCTGCCTAACATGATCAAGATCATCTATCCGTAATTCTATATGTTGTGTTTGTCGGGATCCGATGGATAGAGAATACCATGTCATGTTAATTATCAAGTTATTACATATGTGTTGTTTATGATCTTGCATGCTCTCCGTTATTAGTAGAGGCTCTGGCCAAGTTGATACTTTTAACTCCAAGAGGGAGTACTTATGCTCGATAGTGGGTTCATGCCTGCATTGACACCTGGGGGAGTGACAGAAACCCCTAAGGTTGTGTTGTGCTCGTTGCCACTAGGGATAAAACATTGGCGCTATGTCCGAGGATGTAGTTGTTGATTACATTACGCACCATACTTAATGCAATTGTCTGTTGTTAGCAACTTAATACTGGAGGGGGTTCGGACGATAACCTGAAGGTGGACTTTTTAGGCATAGATGCAGTTGGATGGCGGTCTATGTACTTTGTCGTAATGCCCAATTAAATCTCACTATACTTATCATGTCATGTATGTGCATTGTTATGCCCTCTCTATTTTTCAATTGCCCGACTGTAATTTGTTCACCCAACATGCTTTTATCTTATGGGAGAGACACCTCTAGTGAACTGTGGACCCCGGTCCATTCTTTAATACTTGAAATACAAATCTGCTGCAATACTTGTTTTACTATTTTCTCTGCAAACAATCATCTTCCACACAATACGGTTAATCCTTTGTTACGAGCAAGCCGGTGAGATTGACAACCTCACTTGTTTCGTTGGGGCAAAGTACTTTGGTTGTGTTGTGCAGGTTCCACGTTGGCGCCGGAATCTCCGGTGTTGCGCCGCACTACATCCCGCCGCCATCAACCTTCAACGTGCTTCTTGGCTCCTCCTGGTTCGATAAACCTTGGTTTCTTTCTGAGGGAAAACTTGCTGCTGTGCGCATCATACCTTCCTCTTGGGGTTGCCCAACGAACGTGTGAAATACACGCCATCAGTGCTAACTCGATGGCCCATTGAGACACTCGACCTGTGGCTTCTGGATTGGTCATTATGCTCTTCAGGGGTGCTTCGCTCACAACTTTGATCGGGTGCTCCGTGAAGTAGTGCCTCAGCTTGCGAGCCGACCTCCATACTGCATATGCCAACTTCTGGTGACGAGGATACCTCTGTCTTGCGGGGGTAAGTACTTCACTGAGGTAGTAAATGGGCCTCTGTACACCATGAACTCTCCCTGCTTCTTCTCGTTCGACAACCAAAACGCTACTGAAGACTTGAGCTGTAGCGGCTATGTACATCAGCAGTGTCTCCTTTTCGCGCGGAGTCACGAGCACCGGGGAGGTCGATAGGATTTTCTTCAAGCTGTCGAAGGAGTCTTGTGCTTCCTTTGTCCACTCGAACTTTTCTGACTTTTTCATCAAGTTGTAGAAAGGCAAAGCTTTCTCCCCTAACTTCGCGATGAACCTGCTAAGCGCTGCTAATCGGCCTGCCAACTGCTGCACTTGGTGCAGATTATTTGGCGGCTCCATGTCGAGAATAGCTTTGATCTTCAAGGGATTAGCCTCGATTCCTCTGGCTGATATGAAGTACCCGAGTACTTGCCCTCCTGGCACTGCGAAGAAACATTTCTTGGGGTTTAGCTTGATTTTGTATTTGTCCAGATTGTCAAAGGTTTCCCGCAAGTCATCGATGAGTGTGGCTGCGTGCTTTGTTTTCACCACGATATCGTCGATGTAGACTTCAATGTTCCTTCCGATTTGCTCCGCGAGGCAGGCTTGCATGCAGCGTTGGTAGGTAGCTCCCGCATTTTTCAACCCGAAGGTCATGACGTTGTAATAGAAAACGCCGTGTGGAGTGATGAACGCGGTTAACTCCTCATCCTCTTTCTTCAATTTGATCTGGTTGTACCCGGAGTATGCATCAAGGAAAGAGAGACGATCGCACCCGGCCGTAGAATCAACTATTTGATCTATTCGAGGCAGTGGGAAATGATCTTTCGGGCAGTGTTTGTTAAGGCTAGTGTAATCGATGCACATGCGGAGGGCGGTTGTGTCCTTCTTCGGCACCATGACTGGATTAGCCACCCATTCAGATTCCTTAAGCTCTCGGATAAATCCCGCCTTGTGGAGTCGATTAACTTCTTCAGCGATTGCTCTTCTTTTAGGCTCGGAGAATCGCCGCATCGACTGCTGTACTGGCTTGGCCGTCGGGTCAACATTTAGGGCGTGCTCAGCGAGTTCCCTGGGGATACCTGGCATGTCGGATGGCTCCCATGCAAATATCTCCCAGCGCTCACGGAGGAACTCGATGAGCGCGCTTTCTTATGCGACAGCTAGGTCAGCCGAGGTGTTGACCGTTTTCTTCGGGTCAGTAGGGTGCACATGCAGCTTCTTGGTTTCCTTTGCAGTATCGAACTCATCGGATCTTGCGTTTCGATTGTCGGCTGGTGGCTGTGTGTGATCTGTAACGGCGTCGATCGCGTTGAGTTCTTCTTTGGCTCCAAACTTCGAGGCGATCTTCTGAAATTCCATGTCGCAGTTGTCTGACCGAGCGAAACTGCCGTGAACGGTTATTGGGGTCCCATTGTTGCCTGGCATCTTTAGTTTCAGGTACGCATAATGAGGCACGGCCATGAATTTGGCAAACGCAGGTCTGCCGAGGATGGCGTGGTACTGAGATTCCCAGTCGACTACCTCGAATTCGACCCTCTCTTTCCTGAAATTACTGGGCGTGCCGAAGACTACGTCCAACGATGTTTTGCCCAGTGAGTAAGCGGGTCGAGTCGGTATGATTCCGTGGAACCCTGTGTCGGATTCTTTTAGCATGTCGGCTGTTAAACCCATTGCCCTCATCGTGCTGGTGAATAACAGGTTCAGGCCGCTTCCTCCATCCATAAATACTTTGCCCATATTGTATCCTCCAATCTGTGCTTCCAGGACAAGGGCCGTGTGACCGGGCCTTGGGACGGCCTTTGGGTGGTCCGCCCTGCTGAAGGTGATGCTCTGATCTGACCAATCGATAAAATCCGGCGTATCAACCATGGCAACCTCCGCGTATTTTACTTCTCGGGAGAACTTTTTGATTTCTCTTTTCGAAAAGCTGGTTTTGTGGATCATGTTGATTTGTCCACGCAGTGCTGGGAATGCCTCGACTGGTACATATTCATCTTTTTCCATTGGATCGTATGGTTCTGGTACATATGGCTCTGGCTGATGACCATAGGACCTTGCTTTCTCTTCCATTATGCAGACTCTGGATGCAGCTTCGGTTCTAAGGTCGTCGCAGAACTGCCGAATCTCTAGGAAGTGTCGGCAGGTCCTTAACAGATGGCTGGACTTCTCCCGACCATCCTTAGGATCGAAGTAACAGTGGAGATAACATGGCGCCTCAAGCTGCTCCGTAGCTGAGAGGTGTGGAGAACGGGTGCGTCCTCTGATTGACGACATGTCATAGCATCGAGAGTGGACTAATGTTCTGCCTTCCTCTTCACGGTGTGAGCTCCTCCGTCTCTTTCTTTGTCCAGCTGTGACGTCGAGATTTTCTCGGCTGCTCTCTCGCATGCCTCTGGGTGAAGTCTTTAGGGTTGTTGCCGAAGGGACACGCTCCTGAGGCACGGCTTTTGAGTGGGACGCGCCGGCCCCGGGGAGGCGAAGAAAGCCTCCGGAGTCGACGACGAAGTGGACGCCACCGAAAACAGCTTCCGTGTTGTGGGACGATGCCATGGAATTCAGGTGAAGCTCTTCGCAGCGCGGCACGAACTCGAAGGATCCACAGCGGATCGGATCTCTTGACTTTGCTGGCGTTGGTGACTCGAGTAAGAACGCCGCGGACGTAACTGGTGCTGCCGATGACCTGCCTTGTGCCGACAGATTTCCCACAGACGGCGCCAATTGTCGAGGGTACTCCTCGCCAGTGCCCTCCGATAGGGGCTTAGGGTTGATGGAATCCTGTAGGCTGACACGAGACATCGGTTCATAGACAAGCGGGGAGAGCGATTTACCCAGGTTTGGGGCCCTCGATGAGGTAAAAACCCTTACGTCCTGCCTGCCTGTTCTTTGATTATGAAGACAATGGGTTACAATGGGGTGCCGAATAGTTCGGCTGAGATCTAGTCGAGATTTGCTATTGCTAGGGTTACCTAGCTCTAAGCTTTTCCTGGCTAAGATTGCTAAGATTGTTCGTGTCCTTCGGCAGCCCCTCTCCTGGCCTTTATATAGGAGGCCAGGTCTCAAGGGTCCTAACCGAGTACGACTAGGTTTACAGTAGTTTAGATCCAATCTTTCCTTGTTTGTTCGCTTCCTTGTCTTGCCCGTCAAGGAATCTTCTGGTGCGCCGACCTAGTGGCCCATCTCGCCTTCGGGTATCTTCATAGGCCTCCAATTTGTCAATACCGGATAGGGCAATACTGGTTACCCGAAGGGTAATGCCCACGTCACGCGCGGCTCAACTTCCTCGTGGTGGCGATCGAAGCCGACGCGGGCCTGCGCAACCTCGACCTGCTGCTGGGGCTCGAGAACCGCGTCCACCTCACCGCCGCTGACGTGCTCGCCGGCGACTGCCGCCTCGACCAGGCTCTCATCCGCCACCGCTCCCTCCAGGGCCTCCACCTGCTCTACCTCTCCAAGCCTCGCTCCAAGCTGCCCCTCGCCTTCGGCTCCAAGACCCTCACCTAGGTCGCCGACGCGCTACGGCGATCCGCCAGCCCACCCGCGTTCATTCTCATCGACTGCCCCGCTGGTTAGGCCTCCCCTCCCCCAGCTTATCCATATTGCAATTGGTTCATCTCAAAGTGAGCTCCATCGATTATTCGTATGATTCTACCGTGAGTATACTGAAATGTACTGTAGTTCTAGCGATAACTCTTATGATTCTACCATAATACCTGCACTCCTTGCATGAAATGGACAGTGCGGCCCTTGACTTGCTATACTGAATCACACATTTGCAGAAACTGCCTAGTATATTGTTTGTCAGTGTTGCGCGCCGCTTAATTTGTTCGAGCAATGCAACCAGCCATTGGGATGCTAATGCTATTCTTGCTTGTCCCTCCCTAGATTCTGAAGATTTCAGAGTCGTTCCGATAATACTTACTATGCACTTATGATAAGATGTGTCAGATTTGTTGAATCAGAGTTAGACTTGTGCATGTTTTAGTACTTCTTCAGGTACTGCCTATGTCGTGTGAACTATTGGTTATGTTATGAATTGTGTATTGTACTTCAGGTACTATTGGTTTGCAGCTGCTGTTTTGTAATTACAACATCAGCTTCTTGTTGTATTATGTATTGTGGAAGAAGTTTAAGTGGGAACAAGAATAAAGAGTACTTTGTGCAGAACTATAGTCACACATATCCAGATAGTTGTTATGATACTGCATTAGTGAATTTAAGAATATGTTATGAACAACATAGTATATTTAAGTTACCTAAATACATACTAGTGCAATAAGAGCTAAATTGTGATGTTGATTTCCTGGGGAGCTGGGTGTTCAGTTCATTTATTCTGGATTGTAGAAATGTGATCTGCAGGTACATTGAGTGCCAATGTTTCGCCGGAATGTCGATTAACTTCCTTTCCGGCGAATTTCTGGCACTCCGGCATGACAATTTTAGCAAAGGTCATGCCGAATTTTCGCCGTGGATTTCCACCTAGTAGTGTTTTAGAACAAGTGCTATGTAACTACCTTCAGACATACTGATGGAGCTATTAGTTCAAGGCTAGACTGCTCTCATAAGATCCTAGGCTGTTATAATTATGTTTAATTACTGCCTGTTTAATTGAGTACTTTTGATGCTACTGGTTGTTTTAGCTAGTTTAATTACTGGCTATTTTAGCTACTGGCTGGCTATTTAATTGATTACTTTTGATGCTACTGTCTGCTAGTTTGTGCAGTGCTAGGTACATATAGCTAGCGATGTCGTCTTCTGCAGACCCCAACGAAGACGTTGACGGGTCTTCTCAGCGGAAGTTGGATGAGCACTACAGGCTCATGGTCTCGGATCAGCTGGAGGAACTTGCAGGAAGCGATGACGGGTCCTCGGAGGAGGGGGATGATGAGATGGACAACGATGGTGAGGATGAGAGGGCCGCTGCCGACGAGACCACCAACAGTGGCGTTGCCGGGGGTAGCTCGGATACTACTACCGAGGCCAAGAGGAAACGGAAGCAGCGGCGCCCAAACAGGGTCGGCACCACTCGAGACATAATCACCGCGGTGGACGCCAAGACCGGTCTTCCTACTGAGCCCAAGCACGTGGCAAAGGGGTACGGCCTCCAACTGGGAGCAATCCTTCGGGACGTCGTCGACGTCAACGAGACGAAACTCTGAACTAAGAAGAAGCAGCATCTTGATGCGCGTAGTTGACTTTATGTCTTTTCGTTCAACACGCGTCCATTGGGAACCCCAAGAGGAAGGTGTGATGCGCACAGCGGCAAGTTTCCCTCAGTAAGAAACCAAGGTTTATCGAACCAGTAGAAGTCAAGAAGCACGTTGAAGGTTGATGGCGGCGAGATGTAGTGCGGCGCAACACCAGGGATTCCGGCGCCAACGTGGAACCTGCACAACACAAACCAAGTACTTTGCCCCAACGTAACAGCGAGGTTGTCAATCTCACCGGCTGTTATCACCAGAATTTGACCAAGTCAGAGGTGGGCCGCGATCAAGATGGACGTGAAGAAATATATATATAGAAGGAATACGTGAATCGGCCTTTTATACCAAGTTGGGCTTAATTGCCCATGTATCTGTAACATATTAGATCGCATCTTAGTTTAGAAGTTAGAATCTTACCCGTGCACGGTTTGGTGCACGCCCACATTAGAAAGTCCGCTGGACTATAAATATGTATCTAGGGTTTATGGAATAAACAACAACCAACGTTCAACCACAAACAAATCTCGGCGCATCGCCAACTCCTTCGTCTCGAGGGTTTCTACCGGTAAGCATCATGCTGCCTAGATCGCATCTTGCGATCTAGGCAGCACAAGCCTGCCCACGTTGTTCATGCGTTGCTCGTACTGAAGCCTTTTTGATGGCGAGCAACGTAGTTATCTTAGACATGTTAGGGTTAGCATTGTTCTTCATGTTACATGCTTTCGTAGTGCAACCCTTGCATATCTAGCCGCCCTTACGCCTATCTTAGGCGTAGGGGCGGCACCCCGCTTGATCATAGTTTGGTAGATCTGATCCGTTACGATTGCTCCTTGTTCTACAAGGATTAGTTTAATATCTGCAATAGTTAGGCCTTACAAAGGGGGAGGATCCAGCGGCACGTAGGGTGTCGTTCGTTGGCCCTAAGCAGGATGTTCCGAGGATCAACCTTGTGTTGGTTTTTAGGCCTTGTTTAGGATCGGCTTACGATCACCGTGCGTGGCCGCGAGGCCCAACTCTGGAGTAGGACGATCCGATTATGCGGTGAAAACCCCGCATCGTCGTAGATCTCATTAGCTTTACCTTGATCAAGCAGGACCACCATATATTCGGACACCCCGTCCGAATCATGGGTGGATCGGCTCTTTGAGCCGATTCACGAGATAACCTCGGAGCCGATCGAGGCTCGTATTTAACGTTTACATGTGTGCCCTGCAGGAAACTAAGCGAGGCATCATCCACACCTTCCTGACCAGGTATAGGTCAGGTGGCACGCCCTTGTGATAAACATCGGTGCGTGCGACCAGGAGGCTTTGCGGGCCGTCGCTCGGAGGGACTAGGGCCAGCCGCAGCCCTAGTTGTTCCCGGCTCTACGGTGTTGCCCGTCTCTGCCCGCCGGTGGGTTTCTGACGTCAACACATTCTGGCACGCCCGGTGGGACAGTCGACGACATCCACGACATCGCCATCTACATCCGAGATGGCGGAAGACACTCCGGTCACCTACGCGGATCTGCCTGATGAGCTCAAGAAGAAGCATGACGAGATCAAGGCAACCCTCGAAGCCGAACTCATCGGCTCCTTCCACCGAACCCGCTCCCATGGCGTCAGGTGGAAGGGTTTCACACCTGAAGGCGCGCTCGATGGAGTGGACCTGTCCGCTCCGTCAGAAGAACGCACCAGGTCGCTGCGGCAGGAGATCAACTACATGGTGGCTCATTCGCCGCACCGCCACTCGAGAGCTCGGTGAACACCTTGGAGCGTGTCGCTCGCGCGTCGTCCAGGAAATCATGAGTCACCGGTACTCCCCGTCGGGACCGGCTCTGGGGACTTTCAAAGGAGAGATGCCGCTCCAGCCCCAGCCGTTCGCATGGGCAACACCGGAACTGCCGAACTCAGCGGCATATGTCGTCTACAAGGTTGGCGGTGATCCTAGTGACTACCAATTCCTACCTGAGCCGCCTAAGAAGATCCCGCACGGATACACGTGCGCATACGTACCAGACTGCAACGCCTGGGCACTCTCGAACCAGGCTGCAATATCAGCGGCCTCTGGAACGGCAGGAGGAACGTCAGGAGCCGATCCTGAGAAGCAATCGTGGCTGGCTAAGTACGCCACCCCGACGAACCTCCAAGGCCCAGCTCCTGCAGTTGGCTTAGAACCGGAAAAGCAAGCATGGCTGGTTAAGTATGCCACCCCGGCGAATCTTCAGGGTTCGACACCTTCAGCCATCACAGCGGATCAGATTTGTACAATTCTGAAAGATCAGTTCGGTATGATGCCGAAAAGGAAGGCGTTCGGCTACACCAAGCCGTACCCCAACAGCTACGAACTGATCCCGCTGCCACCCAAATATCGGCTCCCGGACTTCACAAAATTCAGTGGGTCAGAGGGGTCCAGCTCCATCGAGCATGTGAGCCGATATTTGGCACAGCTGGGCACGATCTCAGCGTCAGATGAGTTGCGCGTGAGGTTCTTCTCACAGTCCCTCACAGGATCGGCTTTCGGGTGGTACACATCGCTACCACCGAACTCCATCCAAACTTGGAAGCGAGTTGGAAGAGCAATTCCATGAGCAGTATCATTCGAAGCTTCCGAGTCTAGCATTGCCGATCTAGCACAGCTACGTCGAAGCGCGGAGAAACCGTGACGGAATACATCCGGCGCTTCAGGAATCTTAGGAACCGATGCTATTCGGTTCGTATAACCGAAAAGGAAGCGATCGAGTTGGCAGTAGCGGGCCTTGCAACACAGCTCAAGGACATGGCCTCCCAAGCGGATTATCCCTCGCCGGCGCACGTGGTTCGAAACTTTCAGCATATGAACAGCGCCACCCGGACCTGTACCAAGACAAGTTCAAGCGTGCGGTTGCCCTGGTCGATGCGAGAGGAAGACGAAGTTCCTGCGGGAGACCAAGAAGTAGCAGTGGCTGAGTGGACTCGGGGAGGAACCCCGTGTCCCGCAAATGGGTAAAGCCACCAGGCCCGCCCGGGGGATTTGATTTTTACGTGACCAAGACCGAGCAAATCTTCGACCTCCTACTCAAGGAAAAGCAGTTGAAGATACCCGAAGGTCTCAAGTTCCCCACGGCGCAAGAGCTGAATGGAAAGCCATACTGCAAATGGCATAACTCGCTCTCCCATGCCACCAACGACTGCAGGGTGTGGCGTCAGCACATCCAAGCGGCGATAGAGAACGGGCGTCTAATTTTCAACCAGTACGCCATGAAGGTCGATACCCAGCCCTTCCCCGCCGTAAACATGGTGGAGTATGCTTGCCATGCAGGGTGCCAGCCGGGTTTCCTGTGCAACATCAACATGGTAGATCTTGGACACCACGCTGGCAAGGATGGAGATGAGGGCAGCTGCTCTCATAGCAAAGAAACAGAGGAAGCCGCTCCACGCGATCGGCTCCGCCAAGATGTCAAGCGCTACGTCACAGAGGGAGAAGTGAAGAACATAAGATATCAGCGACCTCTCTCTGATCACCTCCTCAACAAGTATGTGGGTCAGTACGACCAACGCCGACGGTCCAGCGATGATGATGAAAGAGTTCGTCTGGCCAGAGAAGCCAGAAGACATCGTCGGCAGAATCGCGATGAGGAGGAGCACGAGCGTTGTGCCAAGGGAAAGGCAAGGGAGCAAGACGACGAGGACAGGCACTCGGGATTGTCCTTTCTTCGAGCACTCGCTGGGATTCAGGAATGAGCCGATTGCCAACAATCGGCAATTGCCCAGAATGCAACCGGAAGAAGAAGGAGGCAGCCAGCGTGTCCGTGTTCGAGCGCTTAGGACCTCTCCCGCCACAGAGCAAACGAGCTGAGTCCCCTCGGTTGGAAGATCTCGAAGATTCAGGAGACGAGGGGGAAGAAGAAGACAGGTACCACCGGCCAAGGTGGTGCCCTGACGGACTCAGCCGTTCCCAGAAACGCAGGGTTCAACGATTGCGCGGCCTGGAAGAAGCCGAGAGGTTATACTTGCATACATTGAGGAAAGCAAGGCCTGATCTGGCGGCAAAGGTTCAGCGAACCCTGGATGAAGAGGGTCGTCCACGGAAGATGGAGTGGCGCCCCAAGCAAAGGAAAGCCGATGATGAAACATCGGCTGGCACAAACATGGTGCTCGTTCTTCCGACGAAGCTCAGTGCTTCACGGTTACACGATACATCCAAGGTGGGCGACAGCAAGCGCACCAACATGATGAAATCAGAGATTGGGCTGGTTCTGTCTACCGGCCTCGACGAGTAGCAAGAACACGTCAATGAGCAAACGTGGCGAGGCTGATCCTTGTGATCGGCCCCAAAAATTTATGAAGGGAACTTACAAAACCTTCACCGAGCAAGTAACGTGGAGGCCGATTCCAGCAATCGGCCAAAATTATCCTCACCCACCATTCTGCCTGGGTTCAACATGTTATCCAACAGAGCCGATACCATCAATTCTCTTGACAGAATCGGCTCGGGGGGGCACCCAGGTGGATAGAACACGAGGATATGCAATGGAAGCGTCTCATATTTTGGTGATGGGTATTGGAGTATGGGGGCCGATGCACCAGTCGGCCAAATTTCTGAAAATTCGAAAATTTTTGAGCACAGCCGATGCAGCAGACATCGACTTAAGAGGAGTAACTGTTACGATCAGAGGGTCAATGGAGCACTAATGGAACAATGCCAGGAGCAGCCTGGACGTGCGGATCAGGTCAAGGATGGATCGCATCAGATCCACCAAAGGAAAGGAGCCGATCTGGCCGGCAAGAACTGAAGAAGGCTCGGGGGGCAGCTCACCTTGAAGGCTCTCTGCTTTGAGAAGCCGATTTATGTTCAAATCGGCTGGCTCTGCATAAGAAGCTCCCTCAGACATGATCAAGCCCAGGTCCATACAGCTAATTCGCGTATCCTCGCCTCTGTTTTGTTTTGGCTGAGACTTGGGGGGCAACAGGCCTATAGGTGCCCTGTGTTTAAGAACCGATTGGAGTTACCTCGGTTGTTATTGCATCATGATCGTCTCAGGGAGGAACTGGGAAGGAAAAGCCGTCATCTGGTACGAGGTTTGGACCGTACTGGTGCTGCAAGAAAAGAAGAGATTGGTTCCTCAGATTAGCCGATGAATAGTCATCGGCTGCGGGACTGCAAAACGCCACGGTCGAGAAAAACGATAATAACCCGATTCGTCACTATCGGTCTTGGTGTGGCAGGCGGAAGGATGGAAATTGGATTAATGAAAGGAGAAATTGGAAGAACAATTCTCATTAATTCAAAGGAGCAGCTTTACAAGAAGAGCCGATGGCTCTCAAAAGAGGGATCTAGTGCCTAGTGCACTCGCTATCGCTAGTCCTATTCTACTAGTCGTCGCTGTCCTCATCGTCGCCGTCGTCGAGGTCGTCGACGCTGCTCCCAGGAAGCTCCTCGCCGCTGCTGCCCCAGCCGTCGGCTGGAGCCTCCTCCTCCTCCTCGTCATCATCAGTCCTCGCTATCCGCCCAGCCGCGGAAGCGCTTCGTTGGAGGATACCCAATGGAGGAGGAGGAATCATCTTCCTCCTCCTCATCTTCTTCTTCCTCGTCATCACCGTCGTCCTCGCTGTCCGCCCACATGCGTGAGCGCTTCTTCGGCGGGAGCCTGGTGGAGGGGGAGGCCTTGGTCTTCTCCGCTTCTCCTCCCTTCTCCTCCTTGTCAGAGGAGATGGGGTGCGCCCCGGAGCGGAGATCGTCCTCTTCTTTGTTCTTCGGCAACGGTTGGAGAGAGGTGCCTGAAGCAGAGGAGGAAGAGGAAGACATGGCTGCAGGAGAGAAGGGTTTTTTTGGTTTGGTGAACGGAGCAGAGCAAGGCGATGGAGTGGTGAACTGTTTGGCACAGATAAATAAAGAGAGTGTAGTGGAGATTTAATGCCATGACGGTTCTCGAGGACGTGAGGCCGGGATTGACAGTTCATACAGAGAAGCCCGGGAGGCGAGGCGTAATGATGGAAGATTCTGCGGCAGTTCTGCTCTGCCACGACATGACCCGACGAAAGAAAGCGTAATGATTTTGGAAATGTCATTTCCAAAACCAGGGGGGCATGTGTTATCACCAGAATTTGACCAAGTCAGAGGTGGGCCGCGATCAAGATGGACGTGAAGAAATATATATATAGAAGGAATACGTGAATCGGCCTTTTATACCAAGTTGGGCTTAATTGCCCATGTATCTGTAACATATTAGATCGCATCTTAGTTTAGAAGTTAGAATCTTACCCGTGCACGGTTTGGTGCACGCCCACATTAGAAAGTCCGCTGGACTATAAATATGTATCTAGGGTTTATGGAATAAACAACAACCAACGTTCAACCACAAACAAATCTCGGCGCATCGCCAACTCCTTCGTCTCGAGGGTTTCTACCGGTAAGCATCATGCTGCCTAGATCGCATCTTGCGATCTAGGCAAGCACAAGCCTGCCCACGTTGTTCATGCGTTGCTCGTATCGAAGCCTTTTGATGGCGAGCAACGTAGTTATCTTAGACATGTTAGGGTTAGCATTGTTCTTCATGTTACATGCTTTCGTAGTGCAACCCTTGCATATCTAGCCGCCCTTACGCCTATCTTAGGCGTAGGGGCGGCACCCCGCTTGATCATAGTTTGGTAGATCTGATCCGTTACGATTGCTCCTTGTTCTACAAGGATTAGTTTAATATCTGCAATAGTTAGGCCTTACAAAGGGGGGAGGATCCAGCGGCACGTAGGGTGTCGTTCGTTGGCCCTAAGCAGGATGTTCCGAGGATCAACCTTGTGTTGGTTTTTAGGCCTTGTTTAGGATCGGCTTACGATCACCGTGCGTGGCCGCGAGGCCCAACCTGGAGTAGGACGATCCGATTATGCGGTGAAAACCCCACATCGTCGTAGATCTCATTAGCTTTACCTTGATCAAGCAGGACCACCATATATTCGGACACCCCGTCCGAATCATGGGTGGATCGGCTCTTTGAGCCGATTCACGAGATAACTCGAGAGCCGATCGAGGCTCGTATTTAACGTTTACGTGTGTGCCCTGCAGGAAACTAAGCGAGGCATCATCCACACCTTCCTGACCAGGTATAGGTCAGGTGGCACGCCCTTGTGATAAACATCGGTGCGTGCGACCAGGAGGCTTTGCGGGCCGTCGCTCAGAGGGGCTAGGGCCAGCCGCAGCCCTAGTTGTTCCCGGCTCTACGGTGTTGCCCGTCTCTGCCCGCCAGTGGGTTTCTGACGTCAACACCGGCTTGCTGTAACAAAGGATTAGATGTATAGTGTGGATGATGATTGTTTGCAGAGAATAGTAGAACAAGTATTGCAGTAGATTGTATTTCAGTATAGAGAATTGGACCGGGGTCCACAGTTCACTAGAGGTGTCTCTCCCATAATATAAACAGCATGTTGGGTGAACAAATTACAGTTGGGCAATTGACAAATAAACAGGGCATGACCATGCACATACATATTATGATGAGTATAGTGAGATTTAATTGGGCATTACGACAAAGTACATAGACCGCTATCCAGCATGCATCTATGCCTAAAAAGTCCACCTTCAGGTTATCATCCGAACCCCTTCCAGTATTAAGTTGCTAACAACAGACAATTGCATTAAGTATTGCGCGTAATGTAATCAGTAACTACATCCTCGAACATAGCTCCAATGTTTTATCCCTAGTGGCAACAACACATCCATAATCTTAGAGATTTCTGTCACTTCCCCAGATTCACGGAGACATGAACCCACTATCGAGCATAAATACCCCCTGTTGGAGTTACTAGCAAAAACTTGGCCAGAGCCTCTACTAACAACGGAGAGCATGCAAGATCATAAACAACACATAGATATAAATTGATAATCAACATAACATATTATTCTCTATTCATCGGATCCCAACAAACACAACATATAGAATTTCAGATAGATGATCTTGATCATGTTCGGCAGCTCACAAGACCCGACAATTAAGCACAATGAGGAGAAGACAACCATCTAGCTACTGCTATGGACCCATAGTCCAGGGGTAGACTACTCACACATCACTCCGGAGGCGACCATGGCGGCGTAGAGTCCTCCGGGAGATGATTCCCCTCTCCGGCAGGGTGCCGGATGCGATCTCCTGAATCCCCCGAGATGGGATTGGCGGCGGCGGCGTCTCTGGAATGTTTTCCGTATCGTGGCTCTCGGTACTGGGGGTTTCGCGACGAAGGCTTTAAGTAGGCGGAAGGGTAGGTCAGGGGGCGACGCGAGGGGCCCAGGAGACAGGGCGGCGCGGCCAAGGGTGGGGCCGCGCCGCCTGCCCTCCTGGCCTCCTCGTGGCCCCACTCCGTTGACTCTTCGGTCTTCCGGAAGCTTCGTGGCAAAATAGGACCACGGGCGTTGATTTCGTCCAATTCCGAGAATATTTCCTTACTAGGATTTCTGAAACCAAAAACAGCGAAAACAAGAATCGGCACTTCGGCATCTTGTTAATAGGTTAGTTCCAGAAAATGCACAAATATGACATAAAGTGTGCATAAAACATGTAGATATCATCAATAGTGTGGCATGGAACATAAGAAATTATCGATACGTCGGAGACGTATCACATCTGCAGGCCCAACTCCTTGCGCGGCTGCACGCACGGTATGAGTTCCCTGTGGAATACAGGAACGAGGATCCCAAGGATAACATCGTGAACAGATGAGCCCTCTCTAAGTTCTCCAAGAACCTCAGCGGTTATAAAACCATGCTGAGGGGGATGCTTGGTGACAATGAGACTTGGGAAGAGATCCAGCGCCACTTCCCGCGGATGACGCTAGAGCAGCATAATAAATTCTTGGAAAACGAGGAGCTCGAGTACACCAAACGACAATCGACCTGGGGGAAGGAGCTGGCGGATAAGAACATCGGTCACCACAATCTCGGTTGTCGTGGCTTCAAAGGCAAGCAGCCGGTATGGGACAAGGAGGACCAGGCCTACATAAAGGCTGGCCTCGAGCCCCCTTTTGCCAAGTACAAAGACCCACTCTTCAGGGCATATCTCAGGTCCCGATACCATCGAGAATTGGCTGGGAAACGTGTCACGAAACCTGATGTGGTGGTGGGAGTTGAGTTGGTCGCCGACGCGAAGGTGATGGCACTAGAGAAAGCAGTGGTAAGCAATTTACCAGCTTATTAATTTGATACTGCTCACCAAGTCCATTACATTCAAAAATTGTTCATGTTACTTATGGCAGTTGACGGAACAAGTAGCCGCCGAATCAGCTGGCTCCTCGTCCCAGACGTCGACGGGCAAAGTCCCGTGGGACACGCCTTTTATCAGGGGTCTGAACACCGTGAAGGCGCGACCGCTTTTGGACAAGCCCCATCGTGTCCCCGGCGCCGGAGGAGGTCGCAAGCTTGCCGACTATGGCTTGGACGTGCCCGCAAGCACTAAGGAGTCGCGGCAAGCGCAGAAGGACCGGGAGCACGAGGCTCTTCTGAAAAAGGTGGCCGACTTGGAAACAACCATGGAGCAACGCGTCAGTGCCGAGGTTCAGCAACGAGTCAGTGCCGAGGTTGCTAGCAAGGTCGATGACGCGGTGGCCACCAGGGTCAATGAAATCATCCCTGATCTTGTGTTGTCGATGAAGAATTACTTCGCCAGCGGCCAAAAGGGACCGATGCCGGTTATCAGCCTAGGCACCGAGCAACTCGGACAACCGGCCTCCAACTAGACACGCTCAATGCACACCCAACTTGGTGACTCCACCCGCCGGCAATGTCGGCGCTAGAGAGGATTCGCCGGACCCGGGGGGCCACGGTACTAGCCCCTCGGTCACCGCACGCCCGGCCTCGGTCCTTCAACGCGAGCCGAGCTCGACGCCCTCACGGTAATTAATTTAGTCTCTCAAGCTCTACAAATTAGATACTTTGTCGTCGCCCCTCTCTGACCTACACATGTTTTCACAGGAGAACGCGACTCCTTGCACCTTGCTACTGAATGTGGACAACAAGTTGAAGGCTGTAGCGAGCGGCAGTGTCATCCTGCCAACACATCGGATTTTCCACTGCGCACTAGTAGGAAAACCCTTATAGGCGGAGCTTAGTTCTGTGGCGCACCACGATAAATGCGCCACAGAAACTTTTTTTGTGGCGCACCAGGCAAGGTGCGCCACAAAAATAGCTTAATTTTGTGGCGCACCAAAGAACCGTGCGCCACAAAAACTTGGTGGGCCCCACCAGCTGACACCCCCAATCATTGGTTTTACTATTTCTATGGCGCACGTACCACAGTGCGCCACAAAAATAAGATATTCTGTGGCGCACGGCCACAGTGCGCCACAAAAATAAGCTATTATGTGGCGTAGCTTGGCTCGTGCGCCACAGAAATAAGGTATTCTGTGGCGCATTTGTTCAGGTGCGCCACAGAATTAGCGAACCAGATATACAAAAGTGAGCCAACCTCCCACCTACCACACTACACAAGCCATTCTTCTTCCTGCATCTAGCTCGTCCCCCCTTCTCTCTCATACCATTTTGACTCTACTTTTCACTTGCTTGGGTATTTATTGCACTTACTTTGGTTGATACTTAATTGGAGTTGAGGAGAAGGCTCTCCATACTCTCTCCTCCTCTCGAACTCATCGATCGCGGTCTCGTCTCGGTATCGAATCTAGAAGGTGAGTAGTTGGAGGAGACATACATATGCTTGGAGGAGACATGCATATGCTTGTAGATCTTGTGTGGCCGTCGTGTGTATGGATGCTTGTTGCAGGTGAAGTGCTTGTGTGTGCCGGTGTGGTGCATGGATGTTTGCCGAAATGTTGATTCATTTTCGTTTCGGCAAGTTTTGCACTACCCATATGTCCTACTTTGAGGAGAGGTCATGCCGAATTTTTCCGCTCCATGTAATACCTTGAGGAGAGGTACGGCCCATGCATGTGTGTGCATTTGGTGCGGTTCTAATTTCCTGTTCTATGTATACCATTTGCGAGGCAAGCATGGTCCTCTCGATGAGTTCCGCTCGAATCTCTAGATACAAGATAGACGCGAAGGAGGACATGATTCGGAACAATAGGCGCCATATAAGATGTCCGTGTCGATCATGCAAACTCGAGCGCTGGATCAACCCTGATTTCGGACAACTGGAGGAGCACCTGCTGAGGCGCGGTTTCATGCAAGACAACCAGGCGCGGCCGGCCCCATCAAATGGTGCGCATGAAGACCATGTCGAGCGAGATGACTATCATCATGAAGAAGACTATCATCATGCCGACGGGGACTATCATCATGAAGAAGAAGTCGGCGGAGAAGATCATCATGAAGAAGAAGATGCCGGCGGAGAACATCATCATGATGAAGAAGAAGATTCCGGCGCGACCTCGCTAATTTCGGCCTTGCGGGACTCTCATGTTCAAGATCTTCTCCTCCAGGAGACGAGCAACGATAGAGTTGCAGCTAGAGAGAGAGCCAAGCTGTCGCAAATGGAGAAAGATGGGATGACTCCGATCTTTCCTGGGTGTCGTCCGCAGGATACGCGCTTGCATGTAACGCTTGATTACCTGCAGATGAAGACGCAGAACAAGTGGACCGATTCCAGCTTCAGCAAGAACTTAAAATTCTGGCACGATCGTCTCCCGGAGGGGAACACATTGCCAAGTAGTACCGAGGAGGCCAAGAAAGTCGTGTGTCCCCTTGACCTACCGCACGAAAAATACCACGCCTGCATTAATGATTGTGTGATTTATAGGTGCGAGTACAAGGACAGAACCACATGTCCGGTGTGTGGCCACGGACGGTACAAGGTTGGGAACAAGAAGGTACCTCGAAAGGTGGTATGGTACTTTCCTATCACTCCCCGTCTGTAGCGGTATTTCGTGGACCCTAAGGAAGCAAAGCTCATGCAATGGCACGCGGAAAGGCAGAAGCCCGAAGAAGATCCGGAGATGGGCTATATGCTGACACACCCTTCAGACGCTGGACAGTGGCAAGCATTGGACATCGCCTTCCCTAGGTTCGGGGGTGACGCAAGGAACATCAGGCTGGGTATGAGCACCGATGTACTCAATCCGTTCGGCAACCAGAGTAGCACGCATAGCACCTGGCCTGTGTTTGTATGGCCTTACAACCTACCCCCGTGGCTGTGCACCAAGCAAAGGTACATACACCTGAGTATTCTCATTCAGGGGCCGAAACAACCAGGTGTCGACATGCATTTGTATCTCGGGCTGCCGAAAGAGGAGTTAGACACGTTGTGGAAGACGCCACCCCGTACGTGGGACGCCTACACTAGAACTTATTTCGATATGAGAGCCGCGTTGATCACGACGGTCACGGACTATCCTGGTTACGCATATGTATCCGCCGGGTGGGCCACGGATTCAACGGCCGTGTGAAGTGCATGGACGATACCCCGCATCTACAACTACCAAGGGATCCCGGGTCCTCGAAAACCGTCTACCCAGGTGCTCGAAGGTGGCTTCGCTTGGATCACCCGTGGAGAAAACGCGGTGATCTGTTCAATGGTAAAGATGAGCCCGATGGACCCCCACACCCGAGGAGCGGCGCAGAAATCGATGATCTTCTGAAAAATTGGAAGGAGTGCCCAGCGCCGGGAAAGAAGCGACCGAAGCCGAGCCGCTGCTCGGTGTATGGAAAGCGAGGTCTGTTTTCCACGACTTGGAGTACTTGGAAGGTCCTCCACACGTCCCACAGCCTCGATGTCATGCACATTACGAAGAACGTTACCGAGAGTCTGCTTGGCACTCTTTGCAACTCGAGAAAAGTCCAAGGATGGACCGAAAGCAAGATACGATCTTAAACATTTTGGCATCGGGAAAGATCTTCAAGCCCCGATATCGACGATGATGATGATGATGATGATCGGACGGAAGGGACTCAACGTCTCCGTAAAAGGGCTAAGAAGAACGCGGTGCAGCTTCCCGCTGCACTGCTTCACAATGAGTCCGGAGGAGCTCGAGCGATTTTTCAGGTGCCTCCTAGGAGTGAAAGTTCCTCACGGTTACTCGGGGAATATAAGCAGATATCTGGACGTAGCGAAGAAGAGGTTCACCGGGATGAAGTCTCACGATTGCCACGTGCTAATGACGCAGATACTTCCCATTGCGATCCGAGGCATAATGGACGAGCATGTCCGTGATACGCTGTTTGGCCTATGCAACTTTTTTGACGTTATCACCAGGAAGTCGATCGGCGTGAGGCAGCTCAAGATGCTACAGGATGAGATCGTGGTGATACTATGTGAGCTCGAGATTTACTTCCCGCCTGCATTCTGTGATATATGCGTCCATCTCCTTCTCCATGTCGTTGAAGACATCAAGCAGCTCGGCCCAACGTTCCTCCACAACATGATGCCTTTCGAAAGGCAGAACGGTGTCATGAAAGGATACGTTCGCAATAGGGCCTGTCCAGACGCAAGCATGGCCAAGGGGTTTCTAACCTACGAGTGCATCTCCTTCTGCCGAATTATCTAAGCACCGAGGACGACGAGGATCATGTTGGTCTACCCCCAGGACGCACCTCGGGAGGCTCGGCTGAGTCGGTCACCGCGAGGGATACCGCTCAGTCCATGTCGGCATTGAAAATCGACGCGACGACTTTGACAGGGCTCACCGGGTCGCGCTACAACACTTAAAACTGACCAAACCTTTCGTGCAAGAGCACAAAAGCATGGTCGAGCAGAATTACATCGATATGGGCCGGCCGAGGAAGATGGGAGACGTAACCAAAAAGCACAACTCCAGCTTCACGCGTTGGTTCAAGCAAACTCAACTGGTTGAAGCACGGAGAAATACGCCTTCTACCGAAGATGAAAAACTCATATACACCTTATCACAGGGACCCGCGCATAACGTAAGGACCTATCAGGGGTACAACATCAACGGTTACGAGATTCTACACCGAGGAAAAGGACAGAAATAGTGAAAATCAAAACTCGGGAGTAACTATGCTTGTCATACGCCGATGACGAGACTAATGTCAAGGAAAGATTTTTGGAAGGATCGAGGAGATATGGGAGCTCAATTACTGTGGAGAGACGGTGCCAATGTTTCGTGTGAGATGGGCCAAGAAGGTCGAAAAAGAAGGCCGATATTTCACAACCATGGTTATACCCGATGCAAAATCGAAGAACGCATCCGCGAAAAATGAGCCATGGGTACTCGGTAGCCAAGTTGACCAATGCTTCTTCATCACCGATCCGTCGAGGCCTAGCCGTGTTGTCGTGAGGAGGGACAAGAGGAGCATCATAGGAATGCAAGGAGACGCCAACGAGGAAGACTTGGACAAGAACGGTGACCCGAAGATGGAGGAGGAATTCGACGAGCACTTCGACATGCCTACTACTAGTAAAGTAAGAAGGAAGACCTCCCTACCCTCTAAAGGTTGTCCGTTCACGCGAAGAAATCTCAAGGTGGCCGGCATAAAGTATTCAACCGCCAACAACCGAAAGGGCAAGAAGATTGCGAAGAGACGCTAGAGCTCGGAGCCGGGACGAAGAAGATCTTTTTTTGGTGTATGTGTGTGTGACAAGTACATGCATGTGTGTGTGAGAGAGACAAGAACATGTGTGTGTGAGACAAGTAATTTGTAATTGAAAATCTCTAGTAATTATTATTAAATGTTGTGTTGTTTCTTGAAAATGTAACAAAAACATTTTAAAAAAAAAGAAAAAAGTAGGGGCAACCAGGGTTCGAACCTGGGTTACCCAAGCCTACCAGTGGGCTTAACCACTGGGCTAATGCTGTGTTTCTGACAGAACACAGCATTAGCCCAGTTTGTTTACAAGTCAGTAAATTCTGTGGCGCACCTAGTACTGCATGCGCCATAGAATTCCTTAATTCTGTGGCGCATGTCCCGCTTGGTGCGCCACAGAATTAAGGAATTCTATGGCGCATGCACAGCTAGGTGCGCCACAGAATTTATTGACTTGGTGAAATGAGCGGTTCGCTCTTCCCCCCATCTCTCTCTTCCCCATTCGTATCCGCGTGACGAACCCTAGCTTCCACCGCCGCCTAGCACTCGCCACCGCCGCCTAGCACCACCGAGCAGGAGGAAGAGGAGGAGGAGGAGGACCACCCCGCCCACGGCTGCGAGCGGGGAGGAGGAGGAGGACCACCCCGCCCACGCCGCGAGCAGGAGGAGGAGGAGGACCACCCCGCCCGCGCGCGCCGGGAGCAGCAGGAGGAGGAGGACCATCGCCTGCGCTCGCCATCACCGCCTAGCGCCGCCGTCGGTGAGATCCCTCCCTCTCCCCTGTGCCTCCCTCCCTCTCCCCTGTGCCCCGGCCCCTCCCTCTCCCCTATGCCTCCCTCCCTCTCCCCTATGCCTCTCAATTTGGTTCTCAATTTGCTTAATTTCTTGCTGGTGATGTAGTTAATTTTGATTGAGCAATTGACAATGTTGCATATAATTTTGCTGGTCAGTATGAATTTCTTGCTGGTCAGTATGAATTTTGATGTAGTGCTGTTGTAGCTTGTGTGGACATTCAATTTATGAATTTTGATGTGTTAGTCAAATAGAAATTTGATGGTCAGTATGAATTTTGATTTAGATAGATGATAAGAATTTTGACAATGTTTAAAAGAGGGTTAACAGAGAGTCAGTATGAATTACTGGAACTATTTATTGATGAACTGTGTATTCATAATGATTCAATTTGTTTGCATAGAATTAATGGATGCCAAGTAATTGTTGGTAAATATCCATTATAATCTGAATCTTAGAAGATTATGATGATTGATGCTTTGGTTAGGGTTCATTGGAGTTCATAGTCTCTGTTTGCAAATTGAAATGCTTTAGGGTTCATTGGAGTTCATAGTCTCTGTTTGCAAATTGAAATGCTTTAGGGTTCCCTGCTAGTTAGGGCGAATTCTCATGCTCATGCTCATGCTCACTAGAGATTTTGAAATGCTACTGGTTGCAAATTAAATAAAGATTTTGAAATAAAGATTCTGCAATATTGTGGTCAAATGGAACGAAACAAGGGACAAAGCAACATGATTGATCCATCTATCAAATGCCTAATGCAAATGCAAATGAAAATGCCTAATGCTACTTGCAAATGAAGTAGGTACTGGTTGATATAGCAATAAGTAGTATTTTTTAAATGAACAACCATATTGCAATAATCAAGTGCATGATTATGCCAATACTATTTAGTGTGTTACAGTAATTAAACCAGTGCATGCTTGCCATAAACTGCTACTGCTTATTGGTGCTGCTGTGGGCATGCTGATGCTCATAACAATAATGAAATGAAAAAATGCTTGCTCATGCTCATGCTTGCCATAAATTGCTACTTGGTTCAAATTGCTTGTGATAGCAGCTTTTGTTTTCTTTATTCATTGCTTGTCTGTTTGATTTTTGGGTGAGCTGGATGCTGCTTTATGAGTGACTAGTAATAAGTAAATGACTTATGTTGCTCATGTTGCTCTCTCGGTTAATAAAATGAAATTGCATCATGCTTGCTCTCTGGTTTGAAACTAATTTTTTGGTTGAAAATGAATGCAGTAGGAAATGCAAAATGAAATGGTAAGCAATTTATATAGTTGGTTTAGTTGGTTTAGATGAAATGCAAAATGCAGTAGCTAGCTAGGTTCATTTAGTTGATATATGTTGGTTTAGATGAAATGGAAAATGCAGTAGCCTTGTTCATATATAGTTGCTGCTATATTAACTTTACTTCGCTTCCTTTTGGTCAAATGCATGCTACTGATCCAGGGTACATAAAAAATAGGAATGCTATTAATGTACTAGTACTAGTACATGAAATGGTACTGCCCATATATAGTTGATTTGAATTCATTTATATCTTTGTGAAGTGCTAGCTTTAATGCACTAGTACATGAAATGGTACTGCCCATATATCTTTGTGAAGTGCTAGCTTTAATGTACTCTGGTTTTTGTAGTGCTCCAGGTTGTGTAGTGCTCCAGATTTGTAGTGCTCCAGGTGGTAGTGCTCCAGATTTGTAGTGCTCCAGGTGGTAGTGCTCCAGGTGGTAGATGCTCCAGGTTAAGAAAGTCATTGTTGTTGTGTACTGCTCCAGCTAGGTTAAAAAATATGCTGAAATAGATGCTCCAGGTTTATGTTGGCTTTTGTTTGATGTATTGTAGATGGGAAAGTTTGTATGGTCGATATATGGTGGATATTTTTGCAGGGATTTCATTGAGTTGCCCATTTCTCCCGAAGCGTTGATTAACTTCCGTTTCGGTTGAGAAATGGGCACTCCTACGTAGAAAAATTAGCAAAAGTCATGCCGAATTTTCTGGTTGACTTTTGTACTAACTTGTTGCCTCTTTTTAATGAAGTGCAAATAAACATGTCGGGCAACACTTCTAAGCCCAGGAGCCATAACGAAGAAGCGAGAGAGGCCAACAAGGACTTCTGGGAGGGCTACGAGCAGCCCCGGAAGGCCGCCGTCGAGTCGCCCGACGATGAGGAAGATGGCCGGGACGCCGCCTCAGAGGGAGAGGGCCGGGACACTGCCTCCGAGGGAGAGGGCTGGGGGGGGCCGCCGCCGACACCGGCGACGATGACGATACCTAGGACGACGCCGCCCAGACCGGTGAAGAGACGACCGGTGAAGAGAACGCGGCCAACCGCACGGAAGGTGATAGCGGCGGCAACCCTCAGGAGGGTAAGAAGAAGAGGACGGCGAGGAGGCCAAGGAGGGATCAGAGGCCGCAAGTGCTCGCCAACGTCACCGATGCTGTCACGGTAGTCTCCGAAAGTGGCCTACCGATGGAGCCTTTTTTGGGTTGCCAAAGGGTACGGCATGCAACTAGGGTGCATCGTCCGTGAAACCGTTCCGATCCTAACTCAGGACCTCAGAAGCAAGGAGAACAAGGCTATCGCCCAATCCCTCCTCCAGAAGCTTCACCAACGATACACGTTCCCGGAGCCGTTCAATAAGAAGGTGGACTCTTTAGCTCTCACGAAGATGAGCACCGCCTTGAGCAGCTGGAAGAACCGACTGAAGAGAAAGATCGAGGCCGGTGAAAGCTGGGAGAGGATAAGTAGCAAAGACCCGTCGCTCTCCTTAGAAGACTTTAATGCATTCAAGTCTTACTTAGAGAGTGACGCTGTTAAAAAATGGACCGCCTGGGGGAAGAAAATGCGGGATTTGAACTTAGGGACCCACCATTGCGGAAGCGGCGGTTACCGAGGAAAACAGCCCACTTGGGACAAGGAGGATGCCGAGATGGTACGTCTGGGGAAAGAAAACCCCGGCACAAAATCCAGGATGAACAGGCTAGGAACTTTGTCCGGTCCCGCTACTACTTAGACCGGGAGACGGGGGAATTTATTACGGATCACGAAGACGTGAAGGATTTCGAGAAGTACCCGGTAAGGATAGTTCTATATTATTTCGCTCATCTTATTAGGCAATGAAGCCAAATGGGCTAACCTTAAGTTCCTTTGTCTGAAGGATGAAGAGTTGACGAAGGCTGGCCCGTCGTCCCAGGGGTCGACGGAACCGTGGGACACGCCTTTCAACAGGGCGATGAACAAATACAAGGAGAGGGAGCTAGACAAGCCACCGACGTCGGGTGGCCGTGTGTCCGGCTTTGGCACAAGTATGAAGCTATCCGAGTACTACGGATCGGATGCCAAGACGAGAAAGCTGGAGAGGAGGTCATCGGCTAAGGATAAATCCGAGGTTCGGGAGCTGAAGAAGAAGGTGGAGTCACTAGAGAAGCTGGTGGCCGAAAAGCCTCCGGAGAACACGGAGATGATGAACAAGTTATTGGACGAGAAGATCCGGCAGATCATCCCCCGGGTTGATGGAGGGGTTAGCTGCTTGGAATGCGGGAGGTCAAGTGGGGCCGATACATGTGCCCAGCATTAGCGGCAGCAACTCAAGCTTCCACGTGTCGCCGACGGTGCCGCTCCACCCGACGCCGGCGTCGGGGCTCCACCAGACGCCGCTGCAGCTCCAACCGCCGCCGCAGCTCCAACTGGTCGCATCGACGCCCCCAACCGCCGCCCTTGTATCGACAGTAGCCGAGATCGACACCATCAAGGAGGTAAACTCATTAGTTACTCCTTCGCGTCATCTTCTTTAACTATATATGCCTTTCGTGGACTCGCCATCTCACGATGCCCAACATGGCGCCCCTGACTCAGGATGAACAATGCATACTTCTGCAAACGGTGGAGCCCGGCGGCAAGTTGGTGGAAGTTGCTAGCGGCTATGTCATGGCTTCCCGCGTTATGCACGGCACTACCTTGGCGGAAGACGTGGCGAAGGTCAAGTTGGTAATGGTAGTGCCGGAGTACCGCTACGCCATCCCCCCCTTTCAACCTCCGGGCACAGACGAAGGCGACGTTTTGCCCCTTGGGGATTGCACCTCATGGCTTATGACATGGCCGAAGAACCAGATTCGTCTGGGGGGGTCTTCCGAGTGGTAAGAAAAGCACCGGCGCCACCTCCCCTATCATCCGGCCCAAGATCGCCAGCGCCGACGACACCCTTAAGGAAACGGCGGTCGCCGCCCCCACTACCCTGAAGGAACCGGCGGTCGCCGCCGCCACCCGGAAGGAACCGACGATCGCCGTCACCACCAGACGCCACAAACAGTTGTTGGGAGCGCTACCGCAACGACCGTCTACTAGACGCACGGTACGCCAAGCGGCGGCATCGCAACCGCCACCACCTAAGGTCCAGGACATGGCGCCACTTGATGGCAACGATGTAGATGATGATGATGACATCGATGCCTACATCAACACTGGCGCCTGCAGCCAAGATATGTACATGCCTCCTATGGATGAACAAGCCTTCCGCACACACGGCGATCAACTTAGTCGTCCCCCTACGGTCACGAAGCGGCGCCTTGTCTTCACGGGTCTTTCTCAAGACACTCCTCCGGAGGCCGGCAATCCAGCTCAAGTCAAGCCTGCTACCGTTTTCAGCCCTAACACGCTGCGTAAGACGATCATCGGGGAGCCACCCAAATCAACCCCAGCAACCTCAGAAGCACCACCAGCACCCGAAGCACCACCATCAGCACCACAAGCACCCCCAGTAGGTCAGGTGAAGAAGGGAAGGAAGAGAGGAGCCAAGAAGGGCGCATCTTCGAGCCAGCCTGCTCCTAAGAGGATCCGGGCCGACGACATGGTACCACCTACACCGGATGGCTTGCCCCGGTGTCATGAAGCCGGTAAACCTATACCGCCTCCGGACATGGAACACCTCGCAAGTGGACAAATGCTCCCTTTGCAGCACTCTATTCATTATCAAGAGAGCGTCCTTCTTAAAGAAAAGGATCCAAATTACCCGGTGTTCTCGGTCAAGGTGCCGTCCGACCAGAACTTCGTCAATGAAGACCCCGCGGATATCTTCTTCATAGCGTTCGAGGACGTCTTCAATCTATTTCACTCGAAACGGCTCGACTATAACTTGGTCCGCCTATACGCGATCAATCTTCGGATGAAGATCAACAGAGAGAGACCCCGCCACATCGCGGTAGCGGATCCCTACTACATGCGCGATAGCCAGCTCCAGGACGGCTCAAGGACACGGACCAAGGCGGTGCGGTACCTCCGGAACTTCATGCTCATGCACAAAGAGAGCAACACCATTCTTCTCGCTGTCTTTCCCGAGTAAGTACACATCCGCTCACGGCCGTC